>NC_071098.1:12347500-12675833 GCF_027358695.1 Spea bombifrons
TCCCGGTTGGAACGTGTTAAAGGTTATGAGGCAGAATGTAAGCTATTCAATCAGCTGAGCCACTTAGCATTAGCTAAAGGACATATCATAAAACACATTCACTCATCCATCAGTATGGTTTTCTACATTTCTATGATTAAAGAAATGTTTGTTTTATCTAATATTTTATCTTCAATAGTAAAGTATAAATACTAGAATATTTATTTTAGACTTTTCCTTTAAAAAACACAGTTTAGGCTGCCTTAAAATAATATAACTTGAATGAATGCCTTGATTCAGATTTTAAAAAAATAAGTTTTGCATTTGAGCATCATATTTGTCAAGTTCACAGTGGATACTTTAAAGTGACACTACCTATCATATGCACTTTAATCCAAATGATAAGTGAGCGGTCGCTTATTGTATGGAAGAATTCCGCAGAGCCCCTTATTTGACTCTTTTCCAACGCCCTAAACTATTTGGTTTAGGAGATGTGTTTGATCGAAAACATACCCTGCTGCCTGCGCACATGTGATATACCAACCACTAGTTAGCTCCAGCGACCTCCTGCGCGTGTGCACAAAGCATGGATTTTGGTGGAGGGTATTTTCCTGCCGCTGAATGGGTGCTTCAAGCAGTGTATCTAGGACATGGAGACTAGACCACAGAGGAGGCATTGCGATGCAGCGTCTCCTAAATGTAAGTTATTTTATTTATGTTACAGGTTGAACATTGCACCTTAAAGTACTTTACGATACATTTTTATTGAGGCTGCATGGGACACTAAACTGTCCCTTTAAGAACTGAAACATTCTCGTTACTCGTCGGTGTACATATGTGCTCTTCATTTTAGTGGGAACATAGCTGATGTGTGGATACCCATTGTACAGCGCTGCAGAATATGATAGCATTATACGGTATAAAACAATAAATAATAAGGTTGATTGAGCATGTGTCTAGTACGCAGATGTTCCTAAGCAAACTAAGCACTTTCCCATATACCATCTAGCAGCAGGACTGTAGCATAACCAACTATTCCAGTACAAAACACTCAGCCATTAGAACATGATGTCTACGGAGCAGCGGCAATAGATATGGTTACCTTCAAGGCAGCAAATCCTTTAGTAAGGCTAAGCCCTCGGACTGACCAGACTAAGTGTACTAATCCTGTAGCAATTACACCTAGACCTCATACATATAGATGGACACAAAGCTTATACATACCACGATAAGGCTTAGTATGAAGTCATTTTAAAATGTAAATGCTTTATAGCAATATAGGGGGAGAAAAGACTCCTTTCTGCTCAGCTCATGCTCAGTCTCTCCGAAATACATACTATCCTTGATTAGCTTGTGCATGTGTTGCGATGCGACTGTCAGTCACTGTTAATTTTTGCTTGTTTAACTGGCAGGTTGAACGCCAGTTGCTGTCAGCCATTATATGTCTGTCACCGGCTGAATGTGTGGCTGTCGGGTTTGCGTGTTGCTTTTAGCACTTATCAGTGTCTGTTTTCATGGATGTCTGTGTGGAGTGCTGTAACGTTTTTAATATACTTGGTTGAAATAGCCTTTTATTTGAAAAATGTACAGACCCCAGTATAATGCATAGTACTCTCTGTCTGATGTATAAATATATGTTCATTTACATTACTAACAAGATATTAATGTGGAAATTGTTGTCTGATGCAATTTTTAATCTCACTGGAATCGTTTATTACGTTGTTCCAATAACCAGATAAACCTTGTCGACATCTACGCAGTTTTAAATGGTTTCATTGACTGGGAGGATTCTGCAATTATGTGGATCCCATAACATAAACATAAAGGTAAATTGCTTGTGTACACTTTTGTGTAGCTTAAGAAACCTCAATACAATGAAAAAGGTATTGATGGGAATACCACATGGTCTAAGACACTGTTCCCCTGCCTCAGGGAGCACATCACGGCTATTTGGTGAGCCAACCAAGCCAGGCAACCAAATGTATTCTTCCTATAAGAAAAAAATGTTAACGAATAATACTAATTACACTATGATATGTTCATGCTGGACAACATTCACTTTGCACTGTAGTGCACCTTGATCTAGAAGAATGCCACCACTTCATGGCTACTTAAGCATTGATAAACCATTATCATGTTTGAAACAGGTCACTGGGGTTCAGAAAATTCCATTATAAATAAATTATTCTTTAGAAGGACCCGTCTGCCCCGAACCATCAGTCGCTAAAGCTTATTTAATGGGAACTTGCTGGAAGCAGAGGGGTATTATAAACTGTGTGTGTGTTTTTTTTTTCTTTTTAGGAGATATTAAGCCTTTATTATTTTTTAAGAAGTCACAACAGAATGCAAGGTGTTTCATGATAATAAAGAAAAGTCTGACGTTTATACGTAATGAAGAACACGTGTGGCTGGGCTCTCTATGCATGTTACAAACGTATCGCCATATCCCGCATATGGGAAACTGTAGTTAACGGAGCTTTACGAGATACGGAGGTTCAGTCTTGGGATTTACAAGAAAATTAATTTATAATTGCTATTATAGTGCATTACTACTAACAATGCATACATAATTATCTCAGCACATTCTATGTACTTCATATTTCTCTATAGTCTGCAACAAGTATATCTAGCGGTTTACAGAATTTTCATTACTTGCATTTAATTTACCTATTTATTTGGGTTTGCATTAGCGGTAAGCATTCTCCCATATTGGTAACATTGTTGTTCATAAAAGAGGGTTCCTAATTATCAGCATCAGAGATTATTACCATAGTTCTTCTACAACTGCTACATAATGCTAATCAGATGAAAGCAGATAGAATCTAACAAACAAACAGAAATGTTATTTCTATTCGTATTTATAGAAAGATTCAGAAACCTTCAAATGATCAGAATGTACTGGACCAGCAAAACACCTTCAGTGCTGCCATATTTATATGATTTTGAACTTAACTAGCAGTCAGTTGACTAATAGGTAGGTGGCAAGTGAGACACCAAGCGCAAATAAAAAAAATAGCTTAATCCAAGTTAGACTTTAGTATTCCCTGAGTAAGCCTAACCAGGGAATCTGTCAGTATATTTAATATTTTCCTTGGCAAGGTCAGAGGTTCCGCTGAATCCCATTAAGAATTGTACCCAAGGGGGCTTGATTCTCACATTAATCTGAGAACTCAGTTCATATAACCAATAATAATCAAAACGTTAACAAACTAAAGGCTGCTCAATGGAACAGATTCCTGAAACGAGCAATTAATGACTTCAGAAGCTAGGGAGATGAACCACAACAGCAATTAAAAGAATATACCAAAGATCTGAAATGCCGTGAAGTATCCCCTTGTCAGGCAGTTCAGAGGCCACAGAAAGAACAATACAAGATCTTATAATACTCCAACTGCTCACCTGCCGCTTCATTCATCATTCTATTTAAGCTCATAATTGCTTACTGTATATACCATAGGTTTTTTTGTTCATTTCATTTATCTCCCAAGACATCCCTTGGTACCTTATTGGTGACATAACATTTAATAATGCTCTCCAAATAAATCAATCCCAGATCTTGCATCACACCTCCCCTGTGCTTCTTCAGATGTTTCACCTAACTCTGGCCCATCTTACTTAGAACATCTCCCAGGTCAGCCAAATCATTCGTTAATATACCTAATATCGACTCCAACCACTTGGCTCACACACCTCTAACCTCCTTGGAATCACTGAAACATATCTTCCTCATGTAATACTGCCCATCATGGCTTCCCTTAATAACCATTCTTATGAATATATTTTTTTTTCAGTTACTGCAGATTTTGGATACACATTTACATCATATCCAACTTTCTCTGTCTTTTCTTTGCATTTTTATTAGATTTTTACAGTTCACTCAAGTAGAATCTAACTTCCCGCTCCAAAACATTACACTTCCAACAAATAACCATTCTCTTTGTACACCATCTGTTTCATCTATCACCTTCCTGCTTCCTCTATAGTGTAAGCGTGTGGACAGGGCTCTCTCGTAACGACCAAGCTTTGTAACAAATTGTTGGTGTTATTGTAAGGGCACTTCCCATCTACATGTCAAATCTATATTTTAATGAAGACGGCCCCAATACTAGTGTGTGTGTGTAAGTATGTGTGTGTGTGTGTGTGTGTGTGTGTGTGTGTGTGTATATACACACACACACACACACACACACACACTCTCTCTCTCACAGACTGGAACTTTGGAGTAATAGTTATTCAATTATAATCACATAATTACAGAGTTAATGTTTTTAGTTTCTCAGCAACTCTTGCAGCTTAGTAAACGTCTCCTACCAGTATATAAACAGTTTATCCCTGGTTTAAAAGGAAGGAAATGTATCCAGCTGTTCATCGTTTTTACACATGGATAGAAAAATGTCCTATATCAACTATAACAAAAAAAAACCATGCAGGTAAATAAGTGCACTTCGGCCTGGATTCGCCTCTTTTCCAATGCCCCAACTATTTGGTTTATGCGCCACCTAGTGGTGTGTGCATGAATCAATATGTTTAGGG
Organism: Spea bombifrons; assembly: GCF_027358695.1. NCBI lineage: Eukaryota > Metazoa > Chordata > Amphibia > Anura > Pelobatidae > Spea > Spea bombifrons. Next base: position 12,352,013 of record NC_071098.1, read on the forward strand.
AACAGATCATATTGCTGTGGTTCTATGTAAAATGTTGCATCTTTTATTCCTTGGCTGCAAGACTGAAATAAACACAATTACTAGCAGTTAAAAGAGGTAATTTAACTGAAAATAAACAAAGGCAATTTGATACTGATAAAGCATGAAGAATATTTAACTGTATGCAAATAGTATAATCAGTATTTAATGCAAACATAGTATTTGCCATCAAATAAACCATTATAATGAAATGATAGACTGTAGTGTTTATTAACTAAACTTTCAACTCCCTTACTACAAGGGTTGCCATAACGGATGTGTTTTCCAGGACATGTGAATGCGGGTTCTATAAACTCACAGAAGGAAATCAATTTCTTAATCAAGTTTTATCATCACTCATTGTGGTCAGGAACCTGTTATTAGATGTGTCATGGGGGGGGAGACTCTACTTACTGCCAATTTCAGAGTTGATCCATGCAGATCTTAGCATTGGGTATAATAAAGTTCATTATGACGTATTTGATTTTACCCTATAAATCTACGGGTGTCAAAATATAGGTATTGAGGGTCCCAAGCATACCAGGAAGTCCTTCTTTGAACATACATGATTTACACAAGAAGAGATGGTTTAAGGGAATAATTAAGACACAATTTTATCAGGGCTAAATCCGTCTTTAAAACAAATTTAAGTAACAGAATCATCTTAGTTCTGTTGAAGACTATACACATAAAAGCCCAATTACTGAAACCCATGAATTTTCTCCTCGCCCCAGTCATAGTTAATCAAGTATGTGTCGAGTGTTTTGCCCAATGTAGGCTTAACATTTAAGGATTAATGTAACCCATCCATCATAGCTGCATGATTGGTTAGGTACACCGGACCAGATATAGTAAGGAGAAACACAATTCCCAATCCATTCAGATATGCATTGTTTTCCATTAACATGCATTTCATAATTACAAGGATTTCCTTTCAAAAGGGTTTTCAAATGTTTTTTAAAAAGTCATGAATGTTAACATGAATGGAAAAACTTATGTCCACGTCTATCAGTGGATAAGTGTCTTTTTAATATAAATGATCCTATTTTAAGCAAACAATCAGTATGTAAGAAGGCTGCATTTTGCATCCTATGAAAAGTTAGTATTTTTTTTTTAATAAAAAATATTTATATCCTAGTACTTCCAGAACTTTAATCCATTGAAAGACATGATATTGGCCCGGCTGCTATATCTGATATTCTACACAGTACATCTGATCCGCAGGCCCGTATCTGGATGGGAAGATAGGTGGATAGATATATAGATTTGTCATGGGAGAGAGGACTAAGTTTGAAAAGTGGTTTTATCGCACTACCAACCCGTGGAATGTTCCTGCTGATTGAACCAGTTTTTTCGTTGCTATAGCAACAATACCCATTTTGTTTTTAAAGACTACACCAGAATCACTTTTTTTTATACACAACCTCTAATGTATTTACTAAATAGTCTTGTTGTTGGCTTTGTTAATAGAAATGCTGAAATAGCAAAACCACAGGATTTACTAGAAAGATTTAAGATGAATAAGCTAATCATGGTTGCCTCACAATATGTACTGAAATGCCCACATATTGGTTATTATTTAGAAAGCCAGCATAACTGTACTGCGCAAGGGTCAGACAATGTTACTTGGTGAGGGGACATAAAGAAAAGATAAATATGCCAGATACACAATTGGTGTTCAACTATCTATACAATATATGGATAAAAATATGGACTACTGTGTGCATATGGGGAAGGCATAGGAGTGTGGGAATACTAGATGAGATAGAAACATAGAAAATATACATTTGATGACAGATAAGAACCTTTGGGTCAATCTAGTTTGCCTACTTGGTGATCATTTTCAAATACGTCCAACATATCTGCTCAGTGTAATTAAACGCAATTAAGAAGCAGCTCATGAGCTCTGTAGCAACACTGCAGTCATTACTAGTCATTGTAGGACCCCATACAGGAGAATAAAATGTGTCTAGAACAAAGGTTTTAACACCAGAAAGAAAAACAGAACTCATTTTTAGAACGTGTGTATTAAAATGCACAATCCCATTCTTGGGACAATACTCAGCATTTATTATCAGCGGAACTTTCGCCTTAAATTTATACACGTGATACACTGATTGGTCCCCTGTCATCGTATGAGGAACTCACATAAGGTCCAACTTTTTCAACACATGTTTAAGTCCCAAGCAGGGATATCATTCCCATTCATTAGACTTTTTTTTGTTTTTCATGTCTTTTTGGTACAATGAATGTAAGATCCGACAATCGCTTTTGAAACTTAGTTTTTTAACAGCCACAGTGTCGATGTAAAAAAAAAACAAAAAAAAAAACCCCCAGTGTGTGTTGATGTTTAAATTATAAAAGTTGAAACTGGTTGTATTTAGGAAAATTATTGTGAAACCTGTTTATGTGTCAGGGATATTACGTTTAATGGAGTAAACAAAACCTATGACCACAAAAAGCAATTATTGTGGACTTCTTCACTAACAATTTCCAGTGTTACCAAAACAAAGTGCTCAAAACAGCAACAGTGTAGTTTAAAAAAAATATATATTTATTGTGACCTTGGATGGAATCAGTTCGCTCATCTCTATAACTAGGTTCCAAAAACACTTTATCTGTATTATGTATGGCAGTAAGCGAACAACAAATAAACTCAAGGAAAACGTGTTAATGACCTGTATCTTAAACTTTAAAAAAAAAAACATCAAAAAATAGAACGGAAGCGCACCTGACATAGTATATAGTTTATCATATGGAGAAAGGAAAGGAGTAGAAAACAGTTTACATATGGGCAGTGCTTTCTAATGATCTGCTTTCCTTTTGATGCCAAGGGGTGGTCTACATAGAATGTAGACATTGCAGTTGATGAGGGCAAATAAAAACAGAGCCCAAGGCTTCCAGTTATGTGGGGAAAACAACAGTCACTCAGCTTGGGAAAAAAATTGTGCTGCTCTTTAACCATTTGATCAACATTGATCTGTACCCTTTTTCATAATTTTTTAAAATGAATGTTATGTGTTTTCTCTAAATATGCATTCAAGAAAAAACCCACAACCCATAATTTGTCCAAAATAAAAATACATAGGGGCTTTCACTAAATGAGGTTGTTTAGAAAACCAACCAGCTGCCTTCAGAGGTGCCACCAATTAAATGCACTCTATATTAAATAAGCAGGGTATGCATGGCAAAAAAATTATGATTAAATGTGTACTGGTTTGTATTCACTAATGTAGAGAAGGGGAAAGTAATCTGTCTCTTTAAAAATATTGTCCTCACTCATTCCTCATGATACCCCCAGCATTTAATTCCTTTCAGTTCTGTGGAAGACAATCTGGAAATGATTTCTTTAGGGTTCTCTGCTCATTTCTTTGCAATGTGTATTTGTGTACAGTCCACAGATTCATCTCCTGCTCTTATAAATGAGCACCATATATAATTTGCAGCAATGACCTTTACTGACAATGGGTTTAAAATGTATTAAAAATTAAAAGTAAGCTTTTGCATATATGATGATAATAAAACACCTAAAGTATCAAGCATACAGGTAGACTATTGGCTTTGAGATCAAGGTTTATATGCATTAAATACATTCAGCTTAATAGAGTATGAAGTGAACAGCTCAAGATCAGTGTCACAAACCAGGAGGCAAAGTGACCATTTACAGGGTCTACAACATAAATAAAATGCATGCTTGATTACAGCTGTCACTCTTAGGAATAGCCCTACCTTGTTTGAAATAATGTACCCACTTTCCTGTAAGTACTGCATCTACTGACCTAGCAGGGGTCACTGACTTAATATAAATACACTAGGCAACACAGCATCTATAGATGAAATCCACAATCACCAAGCTCCAAATCATACACATATATGGATTTAACGTCTAAGGGAAAAAAGGATTGTCCTGGGGACAGACAAGCCTGTCGCAGAGAATTATGATCAAAACTGCAATCAATTGAATGATTGTACATAGCCTCTGATTGTGAACTGGAGACATTCAACACCTACGTTCAATCCTGATATACCATGCATGTGCTTTAAAAAAGGTTCACAGCCCCAGTTATATACTGCTGTAGCATCTTCCATATGTTGTATATCATGTGCAGTATGTTCAGACACAATGACATGCAGTTCTAACAATGTTTTTACAGCAGATTAGTTACTGTTGAGCAACTGAATCATTTTGCTTTTAATATAGTAGACTTTGATACAATGATTCACATACAGCATGTCTTGGGTTGTTGAATTTGAGTGTAAATAACAGATGAGTTTAATTTGAATGTTAGTTTAGGGGCAGCCTAAGGGGATAGAGTGGAATGTCATCAAACATTAACAGTGGACAAAAATGAGGATAGTTTCTTGAATGTTTGTATTTGCAGAGCAATAAGCCTGCAGAGCAAGCTATTTAAGATAAAAAGAGATGTACTTACCTTCAAGCCATAAGCCTTTGCTTAAATGATGCAGAGGGTATGGGGGCTGATAGATCCACACTCTTCCTCGTTCTTTAACTACAAGCTTGTCTAAGGATTTTCCATGATCGATATGTGCAAGCTAAGGAACAAATGCTGCACTCTTACAAAAGAGATAACTGAAGAACAGCCAGTTTAACTTTGACAGCTTCTTCTCATCATGTGTTCAGGAGTCATCAATAATTCAGGGAACTGGCAAGATGTGACAGTGGGTCCAGATACGAACAACTGACTTCTCAGTTTGAGGTTGGCCATCAAAGGCAGTTCAAGGAGTCCATGGGTTTCCAAGCTGCTGCTGCTTCTCCTTACTATAAAGAGATACTCGTTCACTGTGTCTGCACTGCAATTCACTGCCTCCCCTAACTAGGCATTAAGTATCTTGGAATCTACCAACAACTTGCTCCCTGTGGCTGAGCTCTCTCAGGGCAGCTCATCAAAGTTTTTCAGCTAACAAACACACACAATAAATCCACATTTAGCGCAGCTGCGTTGACAAAAGAGCTGAAGCTGGTTGTATATGTAGATATATGTAGATATATATATATGAGACCTCCCTGTTGCTTACAGTACACCACGGGTATCTTCTGCCTTCACATACATCTGGTTGATGATTCTCTTTTGTGCTTCTCCAGGGCAGGTTGTTGCTCCAGAAACCAACAGCTTCTGTAAGCAGTTGATAGACTGCTGGTGTATATGAAGTGCTGTTGCTGGATAGTGCTAGGTGACCAAAAACTGACTTTCAGCACTGAGCACCGGACAGCTCCCCAGCTTCTTCTCCAAGGTGCGCTGCCTCTCTCCTCTACCTGCTTTTGCTCTAAAATCCCTCCTGTTATCACAGCTGCTGTCCAGCTTCTGTGTCCTTTCCCTTCCTCTATCTCTTATCCTCTATGCATATCTGACAATGGAAATTTCATGCACTCACCTCCTATCTGCAAGCAGCATTGCCTACCCCTTCTAAGTGTTCTATTTGTGTGCTTCTTCAGAGGATCCAACTCATGACTGTATACATTAATATCATGCAATTGTTCCTCCTGTCTCCTGCACTCCTCCTCCTGGATCACTCCCCCCCTTCCAGTTGCAAATTGTTTTTTTTCTTTCATTTATTGCTTTTTTCGGCGTTCATATTTCCCACCCCGAGTTGTTCTACACAGACTGTGCTGCCTTTCCTGCCAAGTCCTCATGTTTGACCAAATGATGTCCATGCATTAATTAACATTCCTTTAGCCTTCTGATTTTGATTCTTTTATAATAGGGATATTTACTTCCATCATCAGTATTGTTTATTCCTTTTGCTGCTTCCTCATTTAACCCATTACCCCCCCAAGTGCTTTCACCCCCTGATTGCCTGTACAGTAGAGCCTTGTGGTTATATGGAGTGAGGGAGATGCTGGGTTTAGTACTCAATAATAGAACATATTCCTCCTGAGGCTAGAAACATACAACTAGTTAAAAAAGCTGCACAACTAGGTAATCAGTTGTAAGGTATATGTTACTACTAACAAATGTGGGGAAATATTAATTGTGCTATCACAAGCTAGACACAGCTATATATTATACACACTCATTGTAAGTATACACAATATATGTTCATACATACAGTATATCAGTGGTATCTGGCTTGCACAGATAGTCTATATGTATGATTTATGTGCCAATAAAATGACTGGGTGAAAATTTGAAGACCAGATACAATACACATATTTCATATTTTCATAGTCCTGGGCAAAAGTTTTAGGTGGGTGGGAAAAAATGCTGTAAAGCAAGAATGCTTTCATAAACAGACATCTTCATAGTTTTTTTTTTATCATTTAACAAAATGCAAATCAATATTTGGTGTGACCATCCTTTGCCTTCAAAACAGCATAACTTCTTCTTTGTACACTTGCAAAAAGTCAGGGACTTTGTAGGCATATAGATAGGTGTGTGATTAAACAATTATATCAAACAGGTGCTAATGATCATACACATTGAAACACAATCAAGAACTAAAAGAGAAATAGTGTTGTTGGAGGAATAAACCTGGGTGAAAAAAATCTAAACGCAACCCAAGGTTGAGTTTGCTGTAGACAGTTTAATGTGAAAAGACATACACCATAGTGAGACTGGACACAGCAACAAGACAGAAAGTAGTTATACTGCATCAGCAAGGTCTCTCCCACATAGCCCTGATTTCAGCATCATTAAATCTGGATGGGATTATATGTAGAGGGAGAAGCGGCTGAGGCTAACTAAATCCACAGAATAACTGCGGTTCTCCAAGATGTTACCTGCCAACTGTGTGGAAGTGTATCTAGAAGCATTGATGCACCTGTGAAGCAAAAGCTGGTCTTACAGAATTGTGGTTTAATTTAGATTTTTCTTCTGTTCACTCACTTTGCATGTCTACTTTACAAAGCATTCTTATTTTACAACATTTGTTCATACCTGCCTAAAACATGAATGGAAGTCAAGTCTTTAGAAGCCATAGCTTTGAGGAAGTGATATCCTTGATTTGCAGCCTAGAGCTAGTGTCTGTTAGCGCGCCTGGTATTGTAATCTGCTTGTTTATATCCAGACATTTTGCCCACATGTTTTTGTTGTGTATGTTTTTTAGGTTTTGTTATTATAAGTATTTTTTTAATTTTTGTAATAAAGTATACCTTTTTATACTAAAGCGCCATCATTTTGCCCTCACTTAAACTCTGGGCAATATGGCAGAGCTTGCTTTGAGCTCATCTCCCCAATCCTCCAATCAGGGGACAGGACATCACTGCAAGTGCAGTCATATCGAGTGAGGGCAAAATGACAGCGCTTAAGATGATGTCCTCTCCTCCAAATGGAGGATAGGAGAGATGATATCACAGTAATCTCTGTAATATTGCCCCACGTTCAAGAGAGGGCAAAATTACGTGGCTTGTGGTGATGTCCTGTCCCTGATATGAGCTACCTTCATTCACTCACTAACCCATTCACTCTCCCGCACCCACTTACCTCTCTTGCTGTTTTCCTTGGTCCGGGGGCCGGCTGTGCAGACGTCTATGCGGCCCGAAGGCCGCCTCACACGGGCCTGCCGCTTACTGGTGTGGTACCTGTGCACTGTATGAGGAAACTCTATTCCCTATATGTTCCTGCTCCCCCTGCACAGGAAAAGAGTTTCCTCATTCAGTGCCGGGCGCCAGAGCAGTAAGCTGCGGGCCCGCATTAGGCAGCCGTCAGGCCACGCCCCTGATGAGTGGTACATGGTGCGGACCACCCCCTTGCACCCCTTTAGGTACGTTACATGATCTCCCCAACTACTGCTGCAGGCTGCAGCTGCTGATCAGGTGGCTGTGAGCCCCCTCGCAGCTGCGCCCGAGGTGAGTGCCTCTCTCGCCTCACCCTTCCTATGGTCCTGGGTATGGGTACCAGCTGAACTCATGTGTGCCCAAGGCATCAGTGGTTACAAGGTTTCTGTACAGGCTTTGCATGATAAGAAAATATCAGGAAAGAGGGATTAAGGGCTTATAGGTATTATCGGGGTTATAGGTATTATCGGGGTTATAGGTATTATTTTTGAAGAGTGGTTTGTCCCAGGACTTTTCTTTTGCAGCACAATATTATTGTGACCAGATGCTTTTTGTCGTAAATATTTTTGAGCTTTAACCAGCTTATACTTGGGTACATAGTGCCTTATTCGATTGCGGGGCTAACCTTTCACTATTATCAGTATAAATACTGAAGCAGGGACTGCCTTTGTTTCAGAATCAGACAGAGCTCTACACTTGCTGATTCTCCCTGTACGCTGAATAAATTACTTACAAAAAACCTCACAGTTTCTCCTCACTGTGTTTAAGGGAAAAACTACAACAATAGGTTCTCCAATCAACCCTCAATACAGTCTCGCTCTATCGTGAGTGACTCATAAATGACTGATCCAATGGTCCATTAAGTTGTCAAAAGAAAAACAAACCGTTAGGTTGTTGATGATAATAAAAAAAGTTTATAATTGTGCATTATACTCACGCTATACAAACAGAAATATTCCCTCTCTGTATAAAATCAACTTTACTCAGATATATGTATGAAAAGAGACAAGAATGAACGAGACAGTTTAAGGTCCTTGACACCCACTGCTGCAACCCAACTGGGGCTGGAGGGTCCCTTTAAATTGCCAAATAGTCCAAGCACAGTTGAGGCTACTAACCACGGCTACAGGGCAACTGCTGAAGAAAGCTAGCAGCTTGTGTCACACGTAGAAATAAAGAGGTAAATCCTGAGTACTGGACTTATTTCTTTATGCCCCGTATTTCAAGAAGGAGACAGGGTTAAACAGAGTCATGTAACACCGCTCTGCATGACCCCGCAGGAGTAGCGGGATAGCTGTGTGTGCGTGCGAGCTGCACTTAAGACAAGCTAAAGAGAGGGTGAGTTGTGTGTGTCTTACTGAATATGTGTGTGCCTGTGTGTTTACGTCTGGCTATGTGTGTATCTAGTATGTACGTTAGTTGTGGTAGCGTGTGAATATGTGCAGTTGTGTGCATAGGTGCATGGGTTAGTTGTATTAGTGTCTGTTAGTATGATTGTCTGTCTGTTACTGTTGAATATCTAGGTATGTTAGTATCTGAGTACATGTGTGTTGGGCATCTGTGTGCGAGTGTCTGGGTGTGTGTTAGGGTGAGTGCCCCTTCCGAGGCTAGGCTCCGGATCTCCCCCTGCTCACATGATTATGTATGTAGTCTAGTATGATTATGTTTACAGAATAACAATGCTAAGATTAAAGTGGCATTCCAGCCATCATAAGCGTATGATAGCTAAGAGGTCCCTTTAAATGTTTGTTTTGTTGCAAATCCATGGAACGATTCTGCATTTTTTCCATTTCTCCCTTTCCCCCCTCCCAGCTATTATTTGTATAAGACATGCGTTTGGCCGAACATATTTCCTGACACATGGTATTCTCACCGCGAGTGAAATTATCGAACAATCCAGTGAGGTCTCCAACAAGACCAAGGAGTGCATTCGCAAAAAGCTTTCTTCTATTCCAGCAGTAAAGTATGCAAGCATGCTGTCTTTTGATACCCTCAACGGTATCGGGTTTGAAAACCTCCATGCTTTAAAAAAAGATATTTCATAGAATCCCAAGAGTTTGCTTAACCATTCATATGAGGACACAGGAGAAACTCTCTCTCTAGATGCGTTCACTACTATATTTAGGCTAACTAAACAAAATGCTGTACTTATAATATACTGTCATATAAATCCTCCTGTGTTAGTGTGGGAAGTTTCATCTGTTATTACTAGGAATTGCTAATTCGCTTTGGCTTTGTGGCTGTTGGTTAAATTAAATCTTTTTAAGGTAAACATCGTGAACCATTCATTTTTGAGAAAACTAGGAAAGTGCTCTAAACTCTTTGATGTATTAGGTTATTAAGAAGCTGTTGTAAAATGATTTAAACACTGAAACATAAGTTGGCAGGTGCAGTTATAAGCTTAAACTTCTTTAACTCACCCTATTCACTGTTCATTACTGAAGAGCCGGTCATAATGAACCTCTCCTGCACAACGAGTTTTCTTTAAAGTAATCTCACTTCATGCAGTCCAGCTCAGCCCTTCTTGTAGGAGACTCTCACTGGGGTTGGCCAAGTTCAACTTTTCTCCTGCAAGTTCCAGCTATAGTTAACAGACGCCACAATACGTGTTTAGGAGCCTGGTAAACCAGAAACCTTTCCTAGCCACCTAAGTATAACTTTTCTCTAATTATCTACAGGTAAATATACTTTTATATATGATATATGATAGCTGAGTGGTCACTTTTAATAACAGCTTTCCCTCCTTGCAAATGAAGATTCTTCAGGATTGGCCGTTTTCTCCTTCCAACAGCTTCTTGTCTTATATAGGATGTGTTTGGTCGAATATACTGTATATCTTGCTCGCTGCACCCATGTGCCATCCTCACCCACAGAAGGGTGGGTGAACTGCAGCATATTCCTAAGGTATTTTTTTTCTCTCAAATTATGAAAAATGCATATTACTGTACTTTTAGTGCCTCTAAGTTTGTGCTACAATACCCTGCCATAACCCACTACTACATTTTGGTCATTAAAAGTGTGAGTTTGTGACACTTATTAATGAACCATTACAACTGGCACAACTGGCACTGCTTATTGATTCTTCAAATCACCGAGCAGTGCATAGAGGAATTAATGAACCCAGCTCTTTGAGTAAAAATGACCCGAGAGGTTAAATTATTATTATTTACGAGTGGCTTAGATTTATAAATCACTGTCTACTAGGAGCTGAGAATTTTTTTCTGGGTATTATGTAATCAAGATGTTCTGCAACCCTACAATAATGTATGCAAAAAAACAGCAGAAAACTGTTTATAATTTAAAATATGTACATAAAATGTGTCAGTCATTTTAAATGTTGCATAAAAATCCTTGGTTAAGCTTGTCCCGAGTCAAACCTTTAATTGCACCCTTTAAACAAAACTGTCCCTCTGGCTATTAGTTAGAAAGTACTAAATATTAATATTATTATTACTAATAATGCGCCAGTAGATTCCAAAGTATCATTAACCCATTTGTGACCGATTACGTATCAGGTGCATCATGAAAAGATGTCCCTAGGCTACCAATTACTTGGTATGTCATGGATAAAAATGCCCCCATGGCGCGAAGTGGCGATCATGGTGGCACCACTGCTGATGTCTGCTTGGATGACCGAGTAGGCCAGTTACAGTCAGAATCTCTCCCATGCGCGTGATTGTTCCCATGATGGCAATCATGCAGGGTTATCTATACATAATCATCAGTTCCCGGTTTACAAATTGTTTATAAATGGAGATAATTCAGTACTGTGGAAGTGGGCACCCAGCCAAGATGGCACAAAGCAGAATTAGAGATGCTGTGGAATGACCTTAAGAGAGCCGTTTCGGTATTGCTGAAATGCCTCGATATCAAGGCATTCAGCTACACAACACCCCCGAATCACCCCGTGATTGCTCCAAAGAGCAACCACAAGCATTATCAGTGGGTGACATTGCTCACTCACAAGATGGAGACGCCAACTAAAAAACTAAATAGTTCACAGGGTACTGCATTCAACCATGAAAGTCAATGAAGCCCACTTACTAAGCGCTATGTGATTAGTAAAATATATACAGAAATATATAAATTCACACCCAAGGTGAAATGTGTGTTTAAAAAAAACATGGAAAGAATAAATATACCAGCATTTGAAATCTCCTGGAATGTCTAGTTTCCAAAAATATATTGTTTTATGGGGGTAAATTGACCTGGCTGATTTTAAAGATAACCCAAATAGGAACATGGATGCAAAACTTAAATGTGCATGTCCCGAATGTGGCCTTTTAGCTTCTAAACAGCCAGACAAACCCAAGCATGGGTGTTATCACTGTACTCGGGAGATGTTGCTGAACACATATTGGGGTTGTTTGACAGTGACATATACCAGGAGCTGTAAATTCATACCTAAAGTACAATGTATGTGAAAAAAACACAAAAAAGTTACTACCACAGGCTTTGACAAATTCTGGTAGAATTAGTGTATGGAAACAGTTTATAATACCAACATTTGATATACCCTGGGGTGTCTAGTTTCCAAAAGTATATGGTTTGATAGGGTAAACTGATCTGGCCAATTTAAAAGATGTCCCAAATTGGAAATGAGCCCAGGATGACCAGGTTTGAAAAAAAAATGTTTATGAAATAGCAATGAACTCATGAAAACATTGGGTATTTTTAAACTCAGGGCGACTATTAGAATCTTTTTAATTAGCTTTTGCAGATGAATGAGTCCTTTTTAAAATGTTCACTATATATATTTTTTATATTAAATTATATGGTATGATACAAATAATGATATCCAAAGAACCCTTCTTGTCCCGAATAAAAAAAATATATATAATGTGTGTGGGTGCACTAAATGAGAAAAGGGAAATTTAGAAACAGCAACACTTCAAAAATGTTAAAACAGCCTTTGTCCCAAAGTGTACTACAAGTAAAAACATTGTCATTAGGGTGTTAGGCACATTCTGTTTGTCTATACTTGAGACTTAGATGTAGAACAGTTAAGTGTTTTCTGCTTTCAGATGTGATGGTGTCACTACACTTACCTCTTCGCTCCCCGCCGTTGCCCGGCGAACTCCCATGCTGCCATCCGAAGACCCGTGCAGCTTCCAACATGACCCTTGCGATTCAGACAGATAAAGGCACAGACTCCTTTTGCATTCTACTCCTAGTTTCAACCCCAGAGGCGGGGTTTTGATTAGGAACTCTATTTAAACCTCCTGTGGACTTTCCTACAGTGCCTGTGATACTGCCTAGTGTATTTTGGCTAGCGGGAGTTTGTACCTGTTCAACTCATTGCTGAACCCGGCTTGTCTTGACCACTATTTACCCATTTAACCGTTGCTGAACCCGGCTTGTCTTGACTACGATTTATCTGTGAAACCTGTTGCTGAACCCTGCTCGTCCTGACTTGGATTTTGCCTGAGCGCCCAGGTACCTGCTTTTGGATCCACCCGGTGTGGCAGATCTCTTCGGAGTGACAGACGGAGGTTCACGTTTTTTGTTTAGGATTTTAGTCATTTTGTGTAAACTACCAACGCAGTACAATATGCAAATAACTGCAAAGGAAAGTGCCTAATTTGCACAAAATCAACAAAAGTGCTGTATTCAATGCTATACCAATTGCACCTCCATTTTTGTCTGGGCATTCTTGCAGAGTAGCATCTAACTCAATAAATGACCATTTGACCCTAGAAGACCTAAGAAACTAACCTTACCCACTGAAACAGTTTTGATGAATACAAAAATTCAACACATTACTAAAACACCAGAACACTTTATACCAAATGACCAACACAAAACATACATGAGATAATTATGGTAACATTTATTACATACAAATAATCTTAAACAATATGGTAATATTAAATGAAAATATTAGCATAAAGTTAAAATTATATACACTAGAAAAAGGGCGTCTCAGAGGGGATATGATAACATTATATAAATATATGCAGGGCCAATATAAAGAGCTCTTCAGTGACCTGTTCACAGAAATATACAAAGAACAAGCGGTCACCCTCTGAGACTGGAAGAGCGCAGGTTTCATAGACGACAAATGAAGGGATTCTTGACAGTGAGGACAATAAAGGTATGGAATTCACTTCCAAGGGAGGTGGTGTTATCCAATACATTACATACCTTCAAAAAGGCATTTTTGACATACAGGGCTATAAATAGGATAACATTAATACTTTAAAGCTTCTTGATCCAAGGAGAAATTTGATTGCCTCTCGGAGTCAAGAAGGAATTTTTTTCCCCTGATGGCAGAATTCGAAGTAGCTTAATTAGGGTTTTTTTGCCTTCTTTCAAGAATCAAGAATAGGAAGGATAGGTAGAAGGGTTGAACTTGATGAACTTAGGTCTTTTTTCAACCTTACGAACTACGTAACTATTATAACAACATATATGATACAAACAATAATGCAATTAATAACTACATAGTGACATCTAAATTTTGTTGCAAGTTTCCAAAATTAGATATCTATTAGCTAGAGAGGTATAATTGTGGCCATCAAAGGCATCAAAACTAGAGAATTAAAACCAGAGGCACATTTTAATGATGCTTTAGGATTAAAGTACCTTAGAATTGGCAGGAACCTTTCTTTAACCGCTAAGAAAGGCAGCTTCTTTGCTAGAAGAACATGTGAGTATGAAGTAAATAACAAGTAAAAGTATGTCAGCTATCACAGGGCAGTAACCCAGAACAAAATCAAAGAAAGGTGAACTAAGGAAGAGTGTAAGAGGAAAGACAACGACCGAAAGAGTGGAATCAAAGAATATCTTAAATCAATTATAAAACTCCCTAGGAATAGCTTTACTTTGCTTTTTATTTTTGTCCAATTTCTCATCTCTTAAAGACCATCCCAATGGGTGTGAGGTTAAAATGCGTCATTATTAACTGTCTGTAGGTCTATACATATTGCAATTAAAACATTATAATGCACCCCTGCAGAAAGCGTATCTTGACACACTTTATCTCATTTTATTTAATTTAATGTCAACCAGAGCTTGGATGAAGTGTGGCTATAGTTTACCATGTGTCGGTCATGTCTTATAAACCTGTGGAAGGCATGTGGCTAGAAGGGGTGTATATAACTTGGTAATAGGCGACTCCCTTCTAATATTTAAGCAAAAATCTGACTTGTCACAAATCTGACTCACTGTATGTAACCATTATATTTGCTGTGGATGTTTATGCACATTGGTATGAACCAATTTATGTCATTTTATTAACAATTGTGAAGTACTGAATTGAGGATCACTAGGGGCAAGTCTGGGGATGCAATATTAAGTCTGGGGATGCAATATTAAGCCTGGGGATGCAATAGTAAGGCTGGGGACGCTGAGGAACTATCATCAGAATTATAGTCATTGATTGACACTTAGGGTTTTTCATAACGCATACTGTTATTCATAACCATTTCAAAGATTAGCCTATTTTTACATTTAATACATATAAATGGAGCAGGAGACAACAATATATGTGATGGTATAAAGTTTAAAAAGACATGTGCATAGCTGGTTCATTACATACACACACATTATATATATATATATATATATATATATATATATATATATATATATATATATATATATATATATACACATATACACTATTTAAGATAATTGCTTTCATCTTTGGTTCAACTTTTGTAAAAAAAAAAAAAAATACAAATAAAAAAAGATGAATAAGGAAGCACTTCATAGGACTGAAACATAAAGATCACATAGTGCTAAGAGTTGGTAGGTATGTTTTTAACAGAAGCTCACCAACTGAAGTGTTACAGGCCAGATAACTTGTGTTGAGAACAGATAGTCTCCCGACTTTGACCACATATAATAAAGCAAGTAATCAAATCAAAATAACGTTAACAAATTAGGCAAGATTTGCTTATCGAACATATTTTGGAAAATCTTTGGTGAATATCTCAAATTGTAAATGTTTTGCTAATTTAATTTAAAAAAAATGCATCCTTTCCAATTCATAAATAGAATTCTATGAGTGGAAGGGGGTCAAATGTACAAATGTATGGGTCAGACTGCTTTTGATTAATAACCATGTTTATACACTCATTGTGATGCAGCTAAAGCAGTTGATTCATTCTACAAACACAATAACCAGCCTAAAACGTATTCTCAAGGTCTTACACATTTCAAAATTGATGTGGGAATCCTCTCTTTACAACTGGTCATGTAGTTGCTTTTACTGGATAATCATCCCTCGATGTCAATACAAGATTATCCACTTTATATTATGAATACATTTAATATTCCGTTCAGTGCTGTTGTATGTAGAATAAATACAGGCTACACATTTTCCTTGCATTGAGATGAATGCCATTATGCAAAATAATTCATAAAATCATGATAAATAAGTGAAAGAAAGACTAAGCGTTTACATTTTAAAATTGGGGATAATCTGGATTAAATGGAGAAATTAGTGGTTTATGGTTAAATTAGTAATATAAACTCATCAGATAATTTTCTTAATTATCTACAGTAAAGCCAAAGCCTAAAAATCATTGTAATAGGTTTTTTTCCTACATTCTGTGTTTAATCTGCTGTTATTTGCCAAATGGCTGAAAAAAAGAGAAAAACAAAAACAACAGAAAAATACTAAGTTATCTTGGTGCAGTCCTTGTATGAATTGATTGTCAATAGCTAGCAACAAGCTGGGGGGGGATTCAAATGAATAACAATAATTTGGACCTGTACAAATGTAACAGGTTGGTTTTTTTTCGTAAAAAAAGCTTCTCTTGCCTGTATTGTTCCCCTATCTAATCTTCCTTCAATCTTAACAAGATAGCCAGACCATGCTGATGAGAAGCATCACCACAGCATGACTTCACTATAGGGATGATGTTTTTGAGGTATGGTTGGGGTTAGGTTTATTCCACATATAGAACTGAGTTTTGGATAGACTTGAGCTTTCATATTCGGAGAACGTGAGAACGAAAAACAAATGTTGCCTTTTCGTTGTTCAAACCGAATAACGAAAAACAAATATGTCGGCGGATAAATGAAGATGAAGACACACAACACAAAGAATCTGTGTTTCTTCGTGTTCGTATATATACTAGGTTAGCCTATTAGTCAAGACAAAATCCCTAAATATCTCCTAATCTCCCTGGTCACTTCCCCCCCCATACAAGTCCCTGCCTCATGCCTACTTTAAGTCTTCCGTAGTATAGCAGAGGTTAATACAGGAATCCATAGGAGCAGGGAGCTCGTCTGGGATCAACCAATGAAGAGCAGCTGCCTTTAGGGGTACAACCTGCTCCCAGCACCTCCGCTTGCAGAGGGAGGGAGGGGGGGTAGGGAAAAAACAAAATAACCCGTTTTGAGCAGCTTGGCCTGCACAGGGAGTGGGGGTGGAAGAACAAATAAACAAAACTTGTCTTGCAGGGGGAAAAGAAAAAGAAGGGGAAGAAGAAAGAAAGGGGGAAAAAGAAAGGGGGGGGGGAAAGATAGAGCAACTAGGCCTAAGAGGAACAGGGTCCCCCTGGCAAAGGACAGGGCAAGGCACACCTCAGAGCAACTTAGCCTAGGGAGACCAATGGCTTTGGCTCTTACAGACACTTAAATCCTTCCCGTATTAACCCTTGCTATACTACAGAAGACTTAAGATAAACTAGAAAACTGATAGACAACAAAGAGAAAAATGAATACGAAGAAGGTATCCAAATATTCGCCCGAAACGAACACCGAAACAGGCCAATAGAAGAATACTTTACTGATGTAAGTATTTGTATTACGTTATATTTTACCTCTGTAGAATGCTCATTCTCCTTCAGATTGACAGCCTGTTCAATTATCCTTCAATAGTAAACTTGAATTAACCAAACCGGCAGCTGAATAATAGTTATTACCCAATGAATGGTTATCATTTATTGACTTTAGATGGACGAGGGGCTGAGTCGACCCTGAGGTTTGAATACCCTCTGTAGACATTTGCCCACTAAGCTATTTCACCGGCTTCAGCTACCCTACTTTGTATCCTGAAATTTGACAGCAAGTTTAATGATTCACATATTTCAAGCAACTTACTTTAGTTTTCATGATAACAATTTACTACAATAAAACTATGATCACCAGTAACGTTTGAATAAAATATTAATGTGAGTTGGTAAGGGTTTGTGAATATGTTGGGAAAAGAGTGTGTATTAAACTTTTGATTAGATAAACTGCATTATCATGCTATAGTTTACAAAAATGTAGTTAATATAGTGTTACTGATCATCACTGCATAACAAATTAACCAAAGAAAATACACTGCTTATTTTCCAATTAAATTATTAATTACATTGGCCTGAAGTGTAATTTTAGTTGTTAAAAATAATCCGCATCATTAATTTCAAGATAATCCAAGCATGATTTATAAAGTTAAACTACTACAGCATGGCGCCTGCTAATTCTTCCACCAGTAATCAAGATACACCTTTAGAATTACAGAGCTGATACATTATTCAACCGAAAATCCTTAATTAAGCTGTTGTAACCATAAATGTTTTATTTTAATAGTTTAACCATTCTCAGTTTCTCAGTATGTTATTGTGGTTTTAGGACTATAAAACACTCTGATATACTCATACCCAGCAAACATCCATTCTCTAGATAACAGGTATTTTAGAGGAGAAAAGTGGTCTAGAGGGATTTGTGACGGAGCCCTCCGTCGCTGGTGCCCCTGGAGGGCCCTGGGAGCCAGCCTCCTCCCTGCTGACTGTGGGCCCAGGCCTTGCGGAGACGTCTGTGTGTGGGTGCAGGGGGTCGGTTTCTGCTGATTTTCCCCAGGTGCATGTTTTGCTGCTCGGGGTCTTAGGGCTGCGGTGTCGGCTGGACATCCTGTTGGGGGAGGAGGGCTGGTTGTCTTTGCATTGGGTGCATTGATGATTTTGTGGGTGGGAGGTATTTCCCCTGTTGTTGTGTGAGTTGGCCCTTGTCTTGTCTTGTCAATTGCATGGTAGGTGGCTGTTGGTCCTGTGGGCTCCTGTTGTCTCTGTGTCCTAGCCATTGTCTGTCTTGGGCCAGTTGTGTGTCTGTTGTAATTCCATGTCTGCATCCACAACTGGTGTGGTTGTTTGTGTCTCATGTCATTCTGTCCTTCCCCCGGATGTTGTGTTGCAGGAGTTGATCTGGTTGCTTCCTCCTGACATGGTAGTTGGATCATGTGATGTTTGTCTTGCCCCTTTTCTTGCTGAATGTTCCTGTTATACACTACGAGTCCTGCCTTGTTATTGAGGTAAGCCTCGGTGCTGCCCTTATCAGGGCGGTAGAGCGCTGTATTGCTATACTTCCATATACTACAGTGCCGCCGAGGTTCCTGAAGAGCTGTGTCCTCTTCTATGACCCTTTATTGTCCTTTTCAGGACAATAGCCACACTGTGTAGCTATGCTTGGGCTAGTCACAGTGCCAATGCATCTCCGGTGCAGCGACGTCCCCCCTTCTATCTACAATGCTGGTTCCGCCTGACGCTGAAGGGGTTAATTGTTAGTGTCCCGGCTGGAGGAAACAACGTTTGGCGGGAGTACCCAGTCGGGGTACAGGGCGTTCCGTCACAGGATTTAAATCCCTCTTGGGGAGGTATAGTGTTATTATTCATTTTCTCTGTACAGCACCAGCACAAGACTTTTTTATAGAAATATATTAGCTTAAATGTTAACAATGATTGACATATTTTATGTTTAGTCAGTAACCAAGAAACTATGGTAAGAATTCCAATGCAATAGGCTTTAGATGTCCTGTTATATGGTCTCTGTACATAACAGAACTATAAAAAGAATACTAATGCAGAGTTCTCATTCCGTAAGCCTGACACCATGTCATTCCTCACTACAGGAGAACTCTGGAAAGCACAGTACTGAGTCTCTTTGAAAATCCATCTGTCAGTAAAGGAATTAATACAATTCTTGCAGTTAGATGTCACCCAAGTAACATCCATGCTTCTACAATATACCTGGAACGTGATGCAGACACTGTAGGCCTGTACGAGTGGATATACCAATTAACTTTAAACAGTGTCACCATGGTTTACAGAAAGAGCTCTTGCCAGTAAAAAATGGATTCTTGCAAAAAGATGTAGTCTTCACAAGAACTTTTATAAAATAAGGTGTACAATAATGTTAGAATATTTAGCAAACCTTTTGCAACAACAAGTTTGGGCGTTTACTATCTATCTGCTGTTTGAAGTGTGGTGGAAAAAAGACCAACCAATTAGGGAGCAATCATTAACAATGAGTAGAACTAGCGTTCAGTAAAACTGGTTAAAGCCTAAAAACCCACTGTGCAAGACACTACATTATAAGTTCCGAGCCTGGGTGCAAGGTGTAGGTTGGGTTACGATGAAGGAAACACTGATTAATTTGTGGCAGTGGTGGGGGTTATAAGAAAATAGCAGGGTGAGACTAGGGTGAGCATAATTTTGTTGCTGTCATTTCTACTATGTTTATCATCATTTGATTTGTTTGATTGCCCCGTTTCATGTTTTGTGTATCCACAAACACCCATGTTGTTATGTCAAGGGTAGTTAAGGCTTTCTTTATGTCTATAGTCCACTAAATACTTTTTCTGCAATTTTACTTTGGATTTCTTCCACAGAGTGCCACTTCTGAAAAAAATCCCCAGTTTATGTTCAGCAACACCCCCACGAGTATAGTAGTAGATTTTTCTCACATTCTCGTTCACTCTCTCTCTCTCTATCTCAAGCTCTCTGAATGTTTAGCTACCTATTCTGCCAACCACTTCCACATCTTCATCTTCTTTCTTCTATCTTATCCCTTCTCTTCTCCATTCTATCTTAGATCTTCAATCCTTAATCTGATATCTTCTTTCTTCATTCACATCTTGAGAATATAACCCAGCAACTTCCACCAAAATTGCGGCGCTGCGGTGACATCCTCCCCGA
Organism: Spea bombifrons; assembly: GCF_027358695.1. Classification (NCBI taxonomy): domain Eukaryota; kingdom Metazoa; phylum Chordata; class Amphibia; order Anura; family Pelobatidae; genus Spea; species Spea bombifrons. Next base: position 12,372,458 of record NC_071098.1, read on the forward strand.
TCCTCCAATCGGGGGAGAGGACATCACTGCACACGCCGTCATTTTGCCTTCCGTTCACTATTTTGGTGAGGCCCTCTTCCCTGATTGGAGGCAGTTTTAGATGACATCTAATCTTCTGGGACTCTGGGACACTGACAGACAACCTCTGGGTACCAAATCCTTTTGGGTCAATCTGGAGCTATGAGAATCACCAGCCACTCTTCTCATTTGATTTTCTCCAGGACCTTGGATTTGAGGGTCAGAGGAGAAAAACTAAAATTCATCTTGAAATGCCACTTCTGGGAGAAGGGGTTCAGGACTAGAGGTTGTTCTCTGCTGACAGAGACCTTAGTAGCATGCTTGTTAGGTCTTCTGTGCTATGAGATTTTTAGGTAAGGCTATACATATGTGATTCAGCTTCCCTTTTGTATTTAGTTGATACTAGATATAATTATACAGAAATGCTTGTTAAAGATTCCAATACCGCCAATACCATTCCTTTTAAACTTATGTGTACCTTTATAACATAGTATATACCTTTTTTACAATACAATAAAGTCAAGGTTAAGTTTTCCTTTTTTTGGATAGGCTACTTAGCCATTCTGTTGTTTACCACAGACACTATGTCTGGTCTAAGACAACAGAGCTAGAACGCAAACAAATGCCAAGTGTGCAGTCTGGAAGTATTATATTATCTGAAACATGAACTATTTTAAAATAAAAAGCAATACCCGATTTTTTGAAAACCCATTTTTAATGTGACATAAAAATTGTGTGTTTCCTTTAACCCTAAAGAGTGACCATTGCATGGCAGATAGCACATTTTCCAAGCATGGTGTTATCCCTTCCAACACAGCAATCCAGCTCCTAAGCCTAAAGACTATGCCAGCAACACAGATTGAAATCACAAATAAAGAACACAAAAGCTAACCAATTCAGTAATGTATGAAGCCTCATAATTCAAATGAATAAATTAATTTAAAGTGTGAAGAATTCATAGGTTTCCTTTAAAAAAACCATCTGACAGCCCTTAGCACATGCTTATTTGGAGTAAGCAGAATAAAATGTGCCATGCATTTTATTGAATATCCTTAAAAGATAACCGTCAAATCCGAGATAAAAAAAAAAGATAACTAAAAATGAATCCAGCACTGAAAAGAACCTATTATATGTGTTATTGTTATTTTCCCATTCAATGTTTAACTCATTGAGAGTTATATTTTTGGGCCCTGACAACCATCAAGATATTAAATGCTAATTTTCTTCATTTCCATGATCTATGAATACAGCTGCTTGGAATTCTGTCAGCCCAAAAAGTCAGTAGTAACATGACTGTATCTTTTATCCCAAAGCTCTAGGAGAGGCAGCAACATATTGACATAAACATAATATAAAATGACAGCTCTCAAATAGATCATAAAAGAAAACAGAGGTGGTTGTTATATGAATACTTCAGTGAAAGATGAGGAAATATGATTAGTATGCATATAAAGGGGGTTTGAATTGTTCTGATCCCCCTCCCCATCTGACCTTCTACAGCCAAAACTCTTCCCTTTTTAACATTAAACTTTCTCTCTCAATTACCTCTTTCTTTCCCCCCTTACAAACAGCCTGCTCACTATGATCGCAAGACAAGCACTAACTCACTCTCTGTTCATTTTATTTATAAGTTTTTTTTTCCTGCAACCACTTAAGTCCTAATTACTGCTACAAGAGAGCTACTACTCCCTCTTTTCAGCCCCCTTTTGTTTCAGTTACCCATACTATTCCTTTGGATTTTAAGCTCTTCACCGGGGGGCCTTCAAAAGCCCATCATTTCTGACTGGAACTTTTTATGAAAGTACCATAAGGCTAGATGGTAAGCTCATGGGCTGTTAAAATCCTGGTCCAGCAACTTGGCTGGCAGACACCACTGGTCTCCCTGCTCCAACAGTTAAAGGTCCGTACAAGTGACTTTATTGGCCGTTCGTACGGACTTTTAACTGTTGGAGCAGGGAGACCAGTTGTCTCTGCCGGCCAAGTTGCACCAAGTAAACCCCTGGCGGCTAACCTACGGATTTCCGCTTCCGTTATCTACGCAGCTTTACAGAGTTTAGCGGGAGCGGAAATCCGTAGATTCGCCGTCAGGAGTTAAAAAGGCAGTGCGAGTGAGCCTATTGGTCGCCTGGAGGGTCCTCCTGTAGGCGAACCTACGGATTTCAGCTTCCGTTAACCCCTGCGATGCTGCGTAGATAAGGTAGGCTAGATGGGGAAGGGACCAGGGAGATTAGTAGACGAAGACGAACACGAAGATTCTTCGCGTTGTGTGTCTTGGTTTTCGTCTGGCCGCCGCCACCGTCTTTTCTCTTTTTTTTCGGTTTCAACAACAAAAACACATTTGTGTTCGTTTTCATGTTCGCTGGAAAACGGATGCACAAGTCTAATATTAATCATTAAGTATATGGAATTTGAAAAAAAAAAAGTATTATAAAAATATTTTGCATATATATTGTGACAGTCATGTAGGATTGGTGGTAGAAGGGAGGTATGTTTCTCCTAGATTCCTTTCCTATGTGGAGTAACACCTGAGACTTCCACCTGCTCGGTGATTAATTAAGTGAATTAGAGGGTGGATATAAAAGGGAAGCCAGGAGGGCAGGGATCTCTCTCTGACTGAGGACACAGAAAGCCTGTCTGTGGAAGAGACCTGTGAGTAAAGGTTGCTGGACATATTATGTTATGTTAAGTTGGCAGAGAGAAGCTCTCCAGCTGGTAGTGAGGGACATCCTATGTATAGTAAGTGCCGGACAGGCAAGGTGTTTCTTTTGTTACTGTTATATTTCTTTTGTCCCTGCAACCTTTCTAATAAACCTGACCCTGTGTCAGATTGCACGAATTTACTGCTGTGTGCCTGGTTTGAATGAAGACAGCGCTTGTCCCTTGACCTCAGCGAGGGGCGATCCCAGACCTACCTCACAATTGGTGGAGAATGCGGGCACGTCACTAGACGCAACCGGTGGCTGTTAAGATTGCGGAGCAATACCGTGGAGACGTTGCCGGGGTGACGCAACACATTTAAGTGTCATAAAATGGATGACGTGGTGACTGCCTTGGTGCGATCGGCTTCTGCTCAGCTGGAGGCTACCAGTGAGCAACAGCGCACAAATATACACTTGCAGGAAGCAAACCGCCTGTTGGCAGCCCAGCTGGTTGCATTAACCGAGGCCACAAACAAGGACCGCCAGACGCTGCAGGAGGTGGTGCAGGGCCTGGCAAATCTGCCAAACACGCAACCAGAATCCCCGCACAGGGTTATCCCTGTGGGCCACTATTTGCAAAAGATGACCCCAGCGGATGATGTGGAGGCGTTCCTCGCAACGTTTGAAAGGATAGCTATGCAAGAAGCGTGGCCCAGGGCACGTTGGGCAGGCTTGGTGGCCCCATTCCTTGTAGGGGAAGCACAAAAGGCTTATTTTGATCTTGACCCGGAGGCAGCCAAAGACTTTGATAAACTCAAAGCAGAGATCCTTGCTCGTTTGGGTGTCACTTTAGCTGTCAGAGCTCAGAGAGTACACCAGTGGGCATACAATATGGAGAAGCCGCCGCGTTCCCAGATGTTTGACCTCGTCCATCTGACCAGGAAGTGGCTACAACCAGATGTTTTATCAGCAACTGAGGTGGTGCAACGTGTCGTCATGGACCGATACCTAAGGGCTCTACCCCCAGCATTAAGAAAGTGGGTAAGCCATGGAGATCCTAAAACAGCAGACCAGCTTGTGGATCTTGTGGAACGGTATTCTGCTGCTGGCGAGCTGTTGTGTGGCACCCAGCGCTCAACCGTCCGGATGGCAAGAGTTCCTGGTAAGACTGTTCTGGGGTTTATGGGAGCTGGGAAGAATGTAAAGACTTTCCGTGATAAGGATGAGACTGTGGGCTCAGGAAAACCTAACCTGCAGGATTATGGACAAAGCAGAGATATAAGATGTTTTCGTTGCCATGAGTTGGGTCATATTGCTATGAACTGTCCTGGGACTGTTGAACCTATGCAGTGTGATGCAGCCTTTTTGAAGAAACGTATGTCTATGTTTGCTCAAGTAGTGTGTACTGCTATCAGCTCAGAAGGTTCTAACAGACACCTGTGTGAGCTGACAGTGGATGATAAAAAGGTGGTGGCTTTGTTAGACTCCGGGAGTGTAGTAAGTCTAATAAAGGCCAGCCTCATAGGTTCTTCTAACAGGCAACCCGACACTTTCACAGTAACTTGTGTACATGGGGATACTTGTGAGTACCAAACTGCTGTAGCTTGTATTTCAACTCCCTATGGTTCCGTGTGTCACAAGGTGGGGGTAGTCCCCGCCTTAATGCATGAGGTTATTCTGGGAAGGGATTTTCCTTATTTTTGGAAATTATGGGAGAACAATCTTGTGGTTAAAGATGGCGCCCCTGTTAGGCCTTCACCGGCTAACCTAAGCCCTGAACCATTTGAGAGTTCCCCAACGGAGGATGTAGTTGGGGTGTCGGCAGAAAGGCCCCTATCATTTCCCTTTACTGTTATGGCAGGGGACTTGGAAGACCCCCTGTCAGAGACAGAAACTCAAGGGATCCCACAGCCATGTATAGCTGATTTAGAGGTCAGAAAAGACGACTTTCAAAGTGAGCAGTTGAGGGACCCTACACTGACTCACGCCAGAGAAAACGTAAAAGTAGTTAATGGGGTACATGTGGAGCCTGGAGCTAGGCTTGCTTTTCCCTATATGGTCCTGGAAAATGATTTACTATACCAAGTTGATAAAAAAGGGGAGGATACCGTGCATCAGCTAGTGGTTCCAAAGGCCTATAGGAGGACAGTATTAGATTTGGCACACGGGCACATTGTGGGTGGCCATTTGGGGATCCAGAAAACTACAGAGAGGATATTGCTAAGATTCTGCTGGCCTGGCATGCATCGTGATATAAAAGAGTATTGTGAATCCTGCCCCGAGTGTCAGATGTATGCACCTATGCCTCATTTCCGTAGCCCCTTAGTTCCCTTACCGATAATCGAAGTACCCTTTGAACGGATTGGGATGGATTTGGTTGGTCCCCTGATAAGGTCAGCCCGTGGTCACCAACATATTTTAGTCATAATGGACTATGCTACACGCTATCCAGAGGCCATACCTTTGCGCAATACGTCGTCTAAGACCATTGCAAAGGAGTTGGTTCAGGTTTTCAGTAGGGTAGGCATTCCAAAAGAAATACTTACAGATCAAGGAACCCCCTTTATGTCTAACGTGATGAAGGAACTTTGTAAATTGTTTAAGGTGTCTCAACTACGTACCTCAGTCTATCACCCTCAAACGGATGGTTTAGTGGAGAGATTTAATAAGACTCTTAAGCAGATGTTAAAGAAAGTAGTGGACAAAGACGGGAAAAATTGGGACTTTTTGCTTCCGTATCTAATGTTTGCGGTAAGAGAAGTGCCTCAGTCATCTACAGGGTATTCACCATTTGAGCTGGTATATGGTAGACATCCACGTGGGTTGTTGGATGTGGCTAAAGAAACTTGGGAAGGACAGGTCACTCCCTACAAAAGTGTAATAGAACATGTTTCGCAAATGCAGGACAGAATTGCAGCTGTGATGCCAATTGTGAAAAAACACCTAGAACAGGCTCAAGGAATACAAAAAAGGGTTTATGATAGGGGTGCTAAGATCCGTACATTTGCACCAGGGGATCGCGTGTTGGTACTTGTCCCTTCCATAGAGAGCAAGTTCCTAGCTAAATGGCAGGGTCCTTTCACTATAATTGAAAGAGTAGGTGAAGTGAATTATAAAGTACACCAACCAGGTAAAAGAAAACCTGAGCAGATATACCATGTGAATCTGCTCAAGGCTTGGAAAGACAGGCCAGCTCTGGCTACGACAGGTGTTTTTTCAGTGTGTGATGGCTCCGTAATACCAAATGTTAATATAGCTGAGTCTCTGTCTGACAGACAGAAGAAAGAGGCTAGACAATTGGTGTTTCGTAATAAAAATTTCTTTTCTGAACAACCAGGGCAGACCCCCCTCATAAAGCATGACATCATAACGGATCCTGGAGTAAAGGTACATGTAAGGCCCTATAGAATCCCTGAGGCTAGACGAGAGGCAGTGTCTAAGGAGGTAAAGGAGATGCTGGAATTGGGGGTGATCGAAGAGTCCCATAGTGAGTGGTCCAGCCCAATTGTGTTAATTCCGAAACCGGACGGTACTATAAGATTCTGTAACGACTTTAGGAAGTTAAACTCGGTGTCTAAGTTTGATGCATATCCTATGCCACGGGTGGATGAGCTCATAGACCGACTGGGAACAGCTCGCTACATCACAACTTTAGATCTGACAAAAGGTTATTGGCAGATTCCCCTGACGGACACTGCCAAAGAAAAGACAGCATTTTCCACACCTGACGGCTTGTTCCAATATGTAAATATGCCCTTTGGCCTACATGGGGCCCCTGCCACCTTCCAAAGGTTAATGGATAGAGTGTTAAGACCGCATAGGCAATATGCCTCTGCCTATCTGGATGATATAGTGATACATAGCCATGACTGGGAGACACACCTATTGAACGTACAGGCAGTCATTGACGGTTTACAGGAAGCAGGTCTGACAGCAAACCCAAAAAAATGTTGCATTGGGTTAGAAGAAGCAAAATATTTGGGTTACATAATAGGAAGAGGTATAATCAAGCCCCAGGTTGACAAACTTGAGGCAATCCTACGTTGGCCCCAACCGGTGAATAAAAAACAGGTGAGGGCATTCCTGGGTATTGCCGGTTATTATAGAAGGTTCATACCCCATTTTGCGGCCATGGCGGGTCCCCTGACTGATCTCACCAAGGGAAAAGACTCAGTAATGATAAGGTGGAACCCTGAAGCTGAAAAAGCGTTCCAAACTCTGAAATTGGCCCTTTGTTCCCAGCCGATCTTGATCACGCCTGATTTTAAAACAGAATTTGTGGTACAAACAGATGCCTCTGAGACAGGAATAGGGGCTGTCTTGTCGCAAATCAGGAATGGAGAGGAACATCCTGTGCTTTATTTAAGCAGGCAGTTGAATAAGCACGAGAGAAGGTATGCAATTGTGGAGAGGGAATGTCTGGCTATTAAATGGGCCCTTGAGTCCCTCAGGTATTATTTGTTGGGAAGGAAGTTTAGGTTGGTCACTGACCATGCCCCTCTGAAATGGATGTACCTGAATAAGGAGAAAAATAGCAGAGTGACTAGATGGTTTCTAGCTCTGCAGGCCTACAATTTTACAGTGGAGCACAGGTCTGGTCGGCTGCAGGGAAATGCGGACGCACTGTCACGTGTGCACTGTCTTGCGGTTCCTGATGCTCATTCCCGGGGGCCTGAGCTGAGGGGGGGGATATGTGACAGTCATGTAGGATTGGTGGTAGAAGGGAGGTATGTTTCTCCTAGATTCCTTTCCTATGTGGAGTAACACCTGAGACTTCCACCTGCTCGGTGATTAATTAAGTGAATTAGAGGGTGGATATAAAAGGGAAGCCAGGAGGGCAGGGATCTCTCTCTGACTGAGGACACAGAAAGCCTGTCTGTGGAAGAGACCTGTGAGTAAAGGTTGCTGGACATATTATGTTATGTTAAGTTGGCAGAGAGAAGCTCTCCAGCTGGTAGTGAGGGACATCCTATGTATAGTAAGTGCCGGACAGGCAAGGTGTTTCTTTTGTTACTGTTATATTTCTTTTGTCCCTGCAACCTTTCTAATAAACCTGACCCTGTGTCAGATTGCACGAATTTACTGCTGTGTGCCTGGTTTGAATGAAGACAGCGCTTGTCCCTTGACCTCAGCGAGGGGCGATCCCAGACCTACCTCACAATATTTATAAGAAGTACTAAAGTCACAGAAAACCATTGGATTGGTTTCTAATACAAAGTCAGGGAATAGAGTCATGGGGTCTAAATTCTATTATCAGGCTTGTAAATCCAATAATAAAATGCCATTTCTCCAATAGAGTGCAACAAATGTAAAGAAGAAATGAAAAGTTTTAAGTAAGATTTTCCCTAGTAATAGAATCTACCACATGCTGAGACACATGCAAGAATTACTATAGTTACCCACAGTCTTTAATAATTGCAGGATAAGATGTATATTTTTAACTTAGCCTTTTTTTGCCTTGAGATGATTTACTTTACTAAACAGGATTGGTAATGTTAAATATGGAAAAAGAAATCCAATCTGTTTAATCAAATTAAATTGTACTTAATTCCACCCAACCTTTTGTTAGTATGCACCAATTATATGAGTAAATTTGGTTCATAAATTGCTTTTTATTTGCTCAATATAAAAGAAGCAAAGACGGTAATATTGTTAAATTTAGCTTCCTGTAAGTAATCAAACAGGAGATTTATTTGGATCATATGAGGATGGGAGCCCATGATAGTTTAGATTTAGACCCTTGATTTGTATCAAATCAAAATCACCTGATTTTTAATGGCAAATGAATTACAACTCAAAGTATTCCCCAGGAAACAGCAGGCTAGCAAAACAATGCATTTCTACAAATAATGAGAAATATATCCTCTGCATTATTAACAAACTCTAGTAAATCGAGTCAAGTCTCTAGGAGACACAAAGTTCTTCTATCTTTCTGGGTCTTTTTTTCTCCATCTAAAGTCACAACGCAATGAAGAAGGTCAACTCACCAACTTTACTGTACATTATAAAAGGCAGAGTCCCGTGAGTTTTGCCGGGCTAATGGCCCGATTTGCATCATAACCAGTTTAAATCAGTGTGATGAAACTCAAAAGAACGTTCATGTATTTTAAACAGGACATAAATTAACTTGTTGCATGGAGAATACCAAGAACCAGAACATGTTCCAGCCCTTGTAACTTAAAAATGTACTGTAAATATAAGCCAACCTTTTAAGCGGATAGGATGTTTTGGGCACGTAATGATTAAAAACTGCTGGTTACTTAAATCGTCTATGGGTCCAAGAATTAAATATTGGATATAGAATTGTAGGAAAGATTTTGAAATGGGAATAAACTTAATTAACCCTTTGAGGATAAGAGGGGTATGCTATCTAATATCCATATCAAATGCTTCAATTGGACCCAATGTCTCATTCAAGGTTACTTCTTCACATCTAAAATGTAATGAATGTGAGACAGTGCCTTATCTGAATCCATCTGTAAAATAATTTAGATTTTTACAATATTCTTTTTAATTTGGTATGGATTAACAGGTTGCATTACCCCACAGAATTCATGCCCCTACACATTCCGTATGCTATTAGAGCAAACATGATGTCAATCAGTCGAATCAGTGGTTAGTCAACCATGTGCAGCAGAATTTGTACCAGCTGCCTATACGTGGTTAAACTCTAAACTATTTGTAGGTCTTTTCGGAATTGCATGAAACTAACAATTCCCAAAGTACTCATTTGTATTCTTAGGTTTACAAAAGTACCCTCAAGCTTTTTTCCAAGGTTTGAAACAAGACACTGAAATTGATATTCCACCTTTAATTCTACTGGGTCCTACAAAGTTTGTAAAGCTTTTTAATAGTATGTGATGCCTATATAAATAAAAGTGGCTACTTCCATAGTATTATTTTAATATTTGCAGTATGCCCTATGTAAATTGTGCAGATAGTAACTGTGACGTATGGAAAACAGACTAGGAACAGACCTGAGATGTTTCTGTAGTTGTGGCAGTGTTTGTAGCTTCAGTCTATAATGAGTTTTTTTCTCTGTGACAGGTGTCATAATAAGACCTCCACTGGATCAACGAGTGCTTGCGAGTTTGGTACAAATTGAGGAGGGCTTTGGAGAAATGGCAGGACTGTTTCTAGGCAACTGTAGTATTTTAATACACTCTTTAAAACACGTTTTTCAAGTGACAGGAAACATTGAGATAAATAAACTGACAGGTTTCTTTTTCTTCTGCCTACATGATGCAGCATTTGGGGATATTTTCAGAGGCCCACTAACTGGAACTGCACCTAAGTGGGCCAGGTTCAATATTTAAACAGGTTACATGTGGCCTATGGGTCTAATCTTGCTTACTCTTTTATCAGAGGCTTAAATTCAATATAATTACATTTCTGACCAATCACAGTAATCATATGAATGAAGATTTTCTGCTTCTCGCCTCATTTGTTGTGATCTAGAGGAGAGAGAAAGAGCTTCTTGCCCATCAATGAAAAAAAATCCGGTGATTTTTCATCAGATACTGAGCCAATACCTGTCATGTGAAATGACATTGATGCCCAGGTTACACCGCCTAAAATAAGATGTATGGAACCAACCTTTGTGCCCAACAAGCATGTTTGTGCCAAAATCCCCCTTTTATTACCACTCCTGGCACAGATGTGATACTGATGCCAGTGAGCCAATATATTTTTTTTAAAAATACAAATTCCGAATTCTTTTTTCTCTCATATTATGGCCAGGGCCAGATAGTTCAATCTTCATTTACTCCATTTTAGTAATAATACACAATGCCCCCAATTTGACCGATTATCTAAGTTAAGGCCCATTTTATTTATTTTTTTCAGAAATTGTACGCCTCTGAGATGACTCCCTTGTCCTTTTCAAGGTCTGACTTCATTTGTGGTGGTGAATCCCACAAAAGCGTAAAGTTATGCAAGTACAGGAAATACTGTGAGGGGTCAACATGGCCGACCAGACACATTTTACAAGTGGGGAAATAGTGCTTTTTTCCCCTTTTTTAAATAAAGGCTACCACCTCTGGGTTATGGTCAAAAGGCTGCATGAAAAGTGTCCAAACAGTCCTGATGAAATACTTTGGGTTTTCTGCTTTACAAAAATATATACTTTTGTTGCAAACTCACCATACTAAATGAAAAAATTCTGCAGTTTTGAATCCTTTATGTACACCTTATAATATGTGCCACATAGCTGCCGGGAAAGTATGGAAATCCTATAAAAATAGGGTATTTCCAAAATCAAGACACCTGAATTGATTAATTTTGAGCGTAATTTTCTGTTAATCTGTTACAACTAATGTTGTGAAAATAAAATACCTGAAAAATGTGGGGTTTTTTCTTTTTGTCTCTAAATTACTTATACTAAGTGTTGGACTAATCATGTAACTATGGTATAAAAAAAAAGCTACATTGCTCCCTGAAAAAACAATATGTAGTTTAAGTTGTTAATATACATTGTGAGTAATGTGTGTTAACAGAATAATTTCCTCTGTAGTGAAAGAATAACTGGACTAGTAAGAACCAACTATCCTACTACATTTAGCTGCTGTCTTTATTTCCCCCACAGGCACAATTATCGAGACAGACAGTGGGTAGAGGAATCTCGCTCAAAATGCATGAAGCCACTTCCACCAACACAAATGTCAAGGGGTGTAAGCTGTTATGTTCTCGCTTCTGTATATGGTGCCTTCGAGAAAACCCTCGCTAAATTACTAATATCATACAAAGCTATTTGGAAAATTGTTTTATGAGCTTATTCTCTCAGTTTCATTATAATGAGTTTTTGTTACTGTATATTGGAAAGGGTGAATTCAGCTGGGGGACATTCCTCTCTCTGCAGAAACCAATTAATTCATCATTCATTTTGACAATGTATGCATTTTTCCTTTAATTTATGAATTACAAAGTTCAAGTTCTAACTTTTCTATTTCGATATTCCAGTATTAACTTATTCCCTAAATTGTTTTAAATCTAAAGAAACACCAGAGATTAATTTGCAAACACTACTGGTCTTTACCATGTCCCTTATCAAAGGTCTTGTGTCTCATCATTGTCCCCGAACCAAAAAGGGCCTGGTGAGGCCTACTGGTCTAGGTACTAATACCAGTGTCTATAGCACAGGAGCATTAACAATATAATGTACCGTAAACACCACCAGTGTCTGCTTTTTATGACAATTATATTGCAGTAGAAATAGCTGGCCATTCATGTGCTTCTCGTTTTTCTCTGGCTGCTACTGCTCCCTCTTCACTTGCCATTAGGTAGATGCCAAGCCATTTTTTTTTTTGTTTTCAGATAGCCTGCAACCCACTTTTATAACCAAGTAGTTGGCGAGACGAAGAATTGTTTTGAAACAATAGTTCCATCCCAGAGACAAAAATATATAAAATATATACACATGCAAACTACACAATGCAGTCACAATACGCAAGACACAATGTCAGGACTCGGGTGATCAGGTCGGGAAGGAGCCCAAGCGCAAGGGATACCTGGAAGGGTACGAAAGGCACACAGCCCACTTGGAAGGGTACGAAAGGCACACAGCCCACTTGGAAGGGTACGAAAGGCACACAGCCCACTTGGAAGGACACAAAGCAGGGAATCCACTTGGAAGGACACAAAGCAGGGAACCAGGAACGGTACAGGTGCAGAGCCGCAGCAGAAAGGTCCACAGACTTCAATACAAAGGCCCTGACTGAAGGGCAGGGCAGGTTCATAAAGGCAGGGTACTCTAGGGCTCAACCCAGGTAACAAGGCACACCTGATCCTAGTAATTGAGCTCTGAGTGCTCCAGAGGGCGGAGGGTGGCCACTAGTGGTAGCAGATTTCTATACCACAGGTATGAAAAAGCCATGGTTCAGGCAGCGAAAAAGTGGTTCCTGACACACAAGCATACAAAACAATACACAGTGACCCTACACTATGCAGAGTCATACTACCCTCCACAAGGTGGTACTGCCTATACATATGAAAACCTTACTTTTCCCGAGAACTTTTAATTATTGTTTTCAATCAGTATAAGTGTGTCGGAGGTGTTCTGTATAAAAGAAACGGATCATGCCAACACAGGGATATTGATATTTGTATCAAAATGTGTCAAACCAAAATCAATTTCCTGACCCAAATATATCATGCTGAATTGCAGCGGGTTGCAGGTTGCAGATATTTAAATATTGCAGCTGGAAGTTTACACCTTCAAGCTATGTTTACCATAGGAACGGGATAAAACAAAGGCATTTTAAAAGGATGACAATATACTGCTGTTAGTCTGTTACACAAAACATCACGGTGTGTTGAGAAATATTATATAATGAAACATAAATCTATCCACTTAGTGAAAAAAAGAATTATGTTGGATTCATCTGACAAATGGTATACATGAAATGTAGATTTCAAAGACTCATTCCCAATATCCAAACCTACTTCTCCATCTTTCTTATTATCTTTTATTTATATAGCGCCAACAATATACGCAGAGCTCCTTCAAGGGGCATCTCCGACTAAAGTGTCACCACCATGAATACTTAAATAGAACTTAATTGTTACCTCCTCTATCATGTATTCAGAACAACGAAATAAATTAAGGAACATTATCTGGCAAATAATTTAATAGGTACTTGAAGACATCAGTAATGATCAATTCAATGTTGATTTAACACACAACTGGTTGTAATTCCCAAGTTAATGTAAATATTTTACTATATAAAACTTAACAGTTGTAGTCTATCCGAAAACGAAAGAATCGGAACTGATCGAATAAGGAAAAAGGCACTGAAAACATACTTGATTTCACAGTACCATGTGGACAAAGATGGTTATAAATAGAAATTGTATCAAGGGCAGTAAACTGGGGAATACCTTGGATTTTTAAGTAGTCGTCTGAATTCACTCTGCGTAGCGCCCATCAAGCAGCACTCTTAGTTAACACCATAGTTCTATAGATTTCATCAATGATGCTGCACCAGGATAAGGGTTTTAGAGTATTATTTGTAGGAAAAATGAACTGGCCGGCCTCAATACCATAATCTTTTAAAAGACACACTGACAAAAAGCACTAAAAAAAAATAGGACAAAAACACAGGTAATCGTAGCTCAAAGGGGGGGGGCAGCTATTATTACTGTCAAATGCTGGCTAAACAGCATAAACAATCTAAAAATTGTTCTTAATTTAAAATCATGACATGTGTGAGACTTGGCTACATTTTAAACTAGCATCGGCTATGTTATAAACTTGTCCTTTCTGTGAATAATTTAAATATTGAGGGTAATACATAATATTTCTGTCCAATACCACAGTTCAAGAGTTTCCTGCATATAAATTATTCTGTCTCTGAATTTGTTAGAACGTATGTTTTATCTACATTATATTTTGTTTCATTTTTCAACAAAAGTGTATTAATGAACCTTGTTCTGAACACGCATAAACTGTGACTGCCACACTATAATATAACTACAATATAAATTGGTCCAGAGATTTCAATTTATTTAGAAAACACTGAAAGAAACATTAAATGCATAAGGGCTATTGAAAATTCAACAAGATCATAGGGGAATTAAGTCAACTTAAGATATACTGTCAATATGAGCTAAAAACAAATACGGAATAAATGCTTAGAATGTTATACTAAAGAGTAATGTAACTATAGACGTAGAAGTTTTCATCAAAATAAACATAAAAATATGGCTCAAAGTTCACATTAAGAATATGGGATAATTTTGTCTGCTTTTTATTAAAGTTTTTTCTCCCAAGGTTTATGTATAGCTAGAATAACTGTTGTAACACCAGTTAGTGATTAATCACCCAGATTACTTTACACCTAGGGGCTTGTCACAATCCTCAATCATCTGTCCCCAAATATGTGGGGGCAGATGGGGTGGGTTGATCCTGATTGGCAGGGTTAGGCTGACGGGGATTAACCATTATATATTTTTTTACATTTATTCATATGATCACATGCAATAAATGACAATTCGGTGTTCTGTGAGCACTGAGGTATTAAAATCCTCGCTATTTCTTTCTGACACACTTTGATCTTGTATCAGAGAGGAGAGAGATACTGAAAATGTCTCTAAAAATAAATTAATGGAAAAAAAAATAGAGCAAATTTTTCATTCACATTCTTTACATTCATTGCACTTTTAACAGTAAACAAAGGGTTAAGTCTATAACAAATGGTCTCAAAATAAAGCCCTATCTGCCCATAATAGCGCTGCTTTTTCTTCACTAACATAAATGTGTGTATGAATGAATAGCAGAGTGTCAGTGTACATACAGTATGATTGAGTGGTCAAGTGTAAGTGTGCATACGAGTGAGTGGTTTTGACCCCCCCCAATAGGGTCATCTTATATTGAGGCTTTTTTTTTGCTTTCATTAAAATCCAAAGTTAGGGGGTCATCTTGTAATCGAACAAATATAGTAATAGTCAGCAAGACAAAACAAGAACTCAGAGCATACCCAGCGAATACAATTCGCTGTGTAAAAAAACCCTGTCTCAGGCATAAATCTTGGGGATTGAGAAGTTGGTTGGTAATGTGTAATACTATAAGGAGTCTTTCCCTTCTATATGAAGAGCCATATTCATAGCTGCACATGTCTGGTGGACTCTCCCTGTTTGGTTGAATTGAACATATTTAGGATAGGCTTAGAGGTATTGTCTTCTACTCCTGCTCCTGTGCTACCTGCTGTTTATTTAGGGGATAGACTACCAACTCCAATGATTGCAGTGAATGTGTAGTTTGGTAACATTTAAGGAAGTGAAGTAGAGCCAGCCATCAGTTCACTTCATGGAGGAACAGTAGTGAGGACTTCATCCTCAGGTTCATTCTCTTATTTTATTAGTGTCCTAGATTACGGATCCATTTGAAGACTAGACAAGAGTGGAGTGAGTGCACCAAATATTTAAACCAATAAATAGTGATGTGCTATCAGATTCCCCGATAGAGAGTTATAAAACAGCTTTACAATTGTTGTTGAACATCAGGGGGAAAAGCTCATCCGTTGTCACAGCTCCAACAACAGATTATCAGCATATGTATATACACTTTGAAGTGTGTGTTGTGAGAGGGGAGTCAATGTATATTCTGATTTGGAGAGGATAAAAGTGGAAACCTGTAATTTAGCAGTGCTTATCATAATACCTTCCAAAAGTGCTTCATTCATAGGGCTGTTTGCCGTCTATGGTGCGAATGTCTGTGAGACTGCTCTTTCAAAACATGTACCCACAACAACAAAAAATCCATTACACATACACTACTTATTAACACAAAAACATATATAAAAACATTCATTCTATCCCTAATATTTGGGAGGAGGTCATTTGCCAACCCCTCGTTATGGAGAAAAAATCCCTGAACCATCTGGGATTATCATGGGGGCGTACTTGGGGCTAAAGAGAGAGAGGGGGGGGGGGGAAATCCTGATATTTTTTTGAATAAACCACTTTCAATAACCAGTAAATAATTACTTTATCTTTAAACTATATCTTATGTATAATACATACACATAAAAAGGTTTAATATTGCTAAAAACTAGGCATAATAATGGGGCCAAAAGTGGCTGTTTGCACAACACTCAGTGTAACTGCTATTCTTTTTTTATTCTGCACACATTCAGCATCAGTCTATATTTAACCGTTGGCCTTAAACGTTCGCCATGACCCTGTTAAAGCTTAAGTTAATGTAAAAAGGAAAAAGACACATTGGTAAATGTAAATATAATTTTTTTTTCTCTATTTAATGGTTTGGAAGCACTGTTTGAAAGGGATTTCATTCCCCACCTATGAAATTTTGTAATTTTTCAATGATTAAAAATGTGTGAGATCACACCATAGGAAGTTTATAAATCCAGCAAATTAAAAGGAATCCTGAAAAATACCTCAATATGTGATAATAGCACACAATAAATTATGAGACAGCAGGTCATTCCGTTTGGGTCTTCTGTGATAATCGTAACTCATAGTAACAGAAATAATGTTTTTCTTTAAGGACACTGAATGTTAGAAAGAATTTAGGCTTATTTTTTTCCGAGGAGAAGTACATACAATGTGAATTCTATAGTTCTATGTCTTGGTCTGAAGAAAGGTTTATGGTAATCCTCAAGAACGTTATAATTTTCCTAAAACTACCACAAAACAGCTGTATTAGCTTCTTCACTAACAAAACCATGATCTGCACATCGTCCATGCCCAAGACCAGTAAATATACATATACGTATACATACACACATAATCTTCAACTGTGATGCAAGAAAACATATGTGTGCAAAAGTAAAAGCTGTCCGAACTGGAAAAAGAGGCTGAAGTGGGTTTGTTGCTGTGTATATAAGTTATGATATGGAGGAAAACAAACTCTTCCTGTATTTGATATCAAGCCAGAAACATTGTGTAGCATTACAGAAGGAAAGGCAGCTTTCTTAAATAGTTCACTATCTACAATCCATGACTGAGGAGTTATTAAGTAAGAGCTGCAGCCGTGAAGGTACAATATCTCTGGATAGAGAGGACGATGCACAAATTAAAAGCATCAATTACGAAGCTCTTTAGGGATGAATCTGCATCAGCAATTAGACAATCACCCATTCAATTAAACGATCTGAATTTTACACAGATACAAAGGAAACAAAGGAATTGGGGTATATATAAATAGCTCTGCAGGTTGAACAATGGAGGTGGACAGAATGGGCAGAGTGGCCTAAAGTTCAGTGCAAGATAAATTACATATTTTTTACACAAGCAACACCTGCTGTAACCTTTATAGCTGATTTCTGGTATTTAAAAAATAAATATATTTTTGTTGCACATTTTTCTTATTTATTCATCATGTTATCCGATGTGTAGATATGTTTTCATCCTCTTTCTATAATACATTTTTAAAACTGCAATGGCACATATTTGGTATTGGCTAGAAACAAAGCCTGTAGCCCAAGTATCATTTCTTCTCAAAGTTATGTGAAATAAGATTTTGCATTTTACTGTGAATGTTGTGACTATAAATAAATATTTGATTCTATTTTTGTTGAAGAGACGCTGATGTAGGGTAGGACACACAGATTCTCCATCTCAAGTTGTGCCTTTTGTGTTCTGAGAGCAAAGTATTAGGCACAGGAAGAATTGACTGATCCTTTACATTGGCGCCATTAGGTTGGAGAAGGTGGGTGAGTTGAGGACAAAATCAATAATGCCAGTTTTACCACCAAATTCTGTGTCTGCTGCAGTTAAAAAAGCATCTGACTTATAAATAAAAAAAAATCTCTTAGCAATAATGGACGGGTGAAAAAGGTGGGTATATGCATTTAATGGTGATAAAATAGTGTAGAATAAATTTCAGGATAACTTAACTGGACAATACCTACAAAAATGTTACCCTACATAACGTGTAGCTAAATACTAGTTTTTATTATCATAGGCCGACTGAGTGACAATCATTAAGGGGTGGATAAAGGGAACAAAAAGACATTACATTTTTTTTTATTAAGCTTAGGCACATCTCAAAAGAGAAAAAGAAGGCCAAGAGAAAACAGAATTTCTTTATAACAAGAGTAACTACTGAGGACGATTTCTATCTTGAGTGACTACCATGGTCACTCTGTAGGTCCCAGGACTGAATAACTCTAAAGACTGAACATCCACGTTGATTTCTAACCTTTACCAGAAGAAAGCACCAAGTGAGAGAAGAATGATGAAGTGTGTCATATCTTTGCCAGCAGAGAGTCATTAATAGCATAACCTGGCACACAACTGTATGTTGTTCTACACCAAGCATTTCAAACATAGTTCAATTTTATCACAACGGGCTGAAAAATATATTTTTGCAAAGATCTGTGGAGCAATTAGAATGTTACTCATAGATCTTTGGTTCTGTGGTCCATTCATTGTATCCTAATTACCTGTTCACAAGCAAACACATTATCCTTATAAAGCATTACATATTTATACGGACAGTATTTTTAATTAAGATGTATTTAGCTGTGCTGTTTTTCACATAAAAATGTAAAAAAACTTATAATTTGTGTTTCCAATGTAAGTTTTTAATTATTTTACTTAATAACCAGATTTTTGTGTCTATTGTCTATATATTATCTTACAAACCTGGCATAGAAACAAATGCTTTATACAGCCCTCCACTCCAAAACCACTTGTCACATCGGTAACTTGGTAACGTCTAACAGTGGCAGCTGGTTCTATTATGAACCCTTCTGCTGTACAATGCCTTTACCGATGCTACCTCTATAGCTGTAATCCTCGTAAAGCTGGAGACTTGATTAACCTGCATATTTATTAAATCCCACAAGTTGCTAACACAGCAAGGTCTTTGTGTATACTAAGGGAAGTTGTTGCGAACAACACTCAGAACCTGATCCAAGGTGTCTTAGTCTTCGGGAAAGTAACTCGCTACAGATTGTTAAACTTTTGCTCCTTGAGATACCACAATTACAGATAATGTACTTACTGGTCTTTGCATTGTATAGGGACACCTCTTTCTAGCAAATAAAACTATGATCATAAAAGACTAATTTACTTATGAGGATCATATTACCGTTGGTAGAGATCTGAAAAATATTTTGGTATGAGAATTTATTATTTTTTTTAAAATGAGTAAAAAGATATATCTAGAGTGCATTTCTAACTATTAAAATAAATGTGGTTGTTGGTTGCGTGTCAAACCTAAAAAGAGTTAATTGCCAAACCTATGGTAAGATGATAGACGTTAGATTTAAGCAAGATGAAAGATGACGCCGAGTGAATTGATGCTATTATCTCGACCCACTGTGTTTGGAGGAACCCTACCCTACCGGATTAGAATTACTAAAGACATTGCGCAATGACATCATCCACGAAGCCCCGCGGCAAAAGCCAGTGGAGGTCCACAAACCTCCACCGAGGTAAGTCACTACTGAAGACATAGTGGTTACGTCCTTAGCACCTGAAGCCCACTTGTGGTAGATAGGGGGGAACAGGATCTCAGCAGATGTAGCAGATTAAAACAGTGAGGAAATTTAAACGTGCATTGTATTAGCATATGGATATCAGGAATCTAAGATAAGACCAAGACCACATTTTTTATTACTTGTAACAGATTAAAAATACGTTTTTAAAACTATTGTGCAATTTCGTTTCAAACATTTTTCTAGTTTTGGCATAACATGATATTTTCAACCGACTGCTTAATAGCCATTTGTATGTGTTGCAGCTAGGGTGACCACACGCCCTGGGACAGTCCTGGGACTAGCCTCAATCCGGGACAACGCATTGTTCCGGAGTGAGAATTGGAAGTGAAGGAGGTCTCAGCCAATCAGTCTCTCCTCAACTCTCCTGATTAGCTGAGAGTTTAAAAGCCTCTCCTGACAGGCTGCGTCCCTCCTTCACACCACTTCAGTGTAAGCTGCAGCCAGCACCAGGTATGTGTGTGTGACTGTGTGTATGTGACTTTATTTCTCTGTTTGTGTGACTGTATATATCTGTTTTTGTGACTGCGTAATGTCTGGAAATAAAGGTTAATGCTCTGAATCAGTGACGGTGTGTATACGTGGGTCACGTATGAGTACATGTATATACATACATACACACACCGATCAGCCATAACATGACCATAACAAATAACCTTCAAAAACTCTTCCATCGTATGTTATCGTATGCATAGGAAGAGATAACAGTAGTATACTGTAAAACACATGACTAGGGGTAGGCTGAACCAGGGGTCTATTATACACTGCAGAAATTGTGTGCAGATAAAGTGGGTGAGCAAAAATGTTTCAATGTGAGTGAAAGTATTTCATTTACTTAATTTAACTAACACAACAAGGGGTACCTCTAGAAAATATATCATGTGATAACAGGGTTATACATACACTGATCAGCCATAAAAATTATGAGCACATTCCTAATATTGTGTAGGTCCCCCTTTTGCCACCAAAACAGCCCTGACCCATCGAGGCATGGACTCCACTAGACCTCTGAAGTTGGGTTGTGGTATCTGGCACCAAGACGTTAGCAGCCGATCCTTTAAGTCCTGTAAATTGCGAGTTGGGGCCTCCATGGATGCATCCTGGTGCCATGTGTGCTCCAGGTAAGTGAAGCACCCGGCCAATCATGTGATGTGCAAGAAAATGTGATTATTCAGCAAGGGCATACCTATGGAATATAATTGAGATGTATTTAATTAAATCCTTCCTATTCTAAAAAATGACTAAATCTTAATTCCAACTCCACCATATTTTTCTCTGATACCCTCTTTCTCATGATTTGCAGATTATATGTAGCCCTATCCAATTATTTTACCCATGCTCCCATTATGGCAGAAGGCACGTCCAAGATACATTTCTTGCTATTGAAAATGGTGGACTGTCTAATTCTGGATGTGATGCATATCAGACAACAGAACAGTTATGCAACTGCAATTCCTGTTTCAGACTATTTGTGAACTTGATTCTGAAGCAGCAGCAGCTACAGCATAATCCTTCCAATACAAACATTGCAGAGGCAAAACAGATCTGCTCATTTCTGAGCAAAACACATCCGTCTGCACCTGCCTGTAATTAGTTTGGATTTTGGGTATGCACATTTGTTTCCAGTTCATTAAGGCTGCAGTATTATAATTTGACGTTCTGGTCATTACTGCACAGATTGTCTCTAAACTGACTTCTACACTCAATTCCATGGGTTCAGCAACAATAAATAGCATTCAGTTTTCCTATTTAAGTAAACAACATATACACTTCTGAAGCTGCGTTGTAAGGAATCGCTTGTCTACTTCTGTACTCCCATATATCTACAGCACTGAAAGAAAGTCACCTTGTGCTAGACATAGTGCCTAAGACTTCCTTGAATTTCAGATTATAATGAATCTCGTGAAATAAATCTCATGAAATAACCCTAGATGTATGTTTCTGCCTTCATGGGCCTTGTCACTGAGGAGTAGTCTATCAAGGAACAGACTGGGCATTTAAATCAGCTCAGAAACTTTAAGACCAGTAGCCAAAAATGACAACACAGTCTTATGCTTTTGCAGCAGGTGTTCACATACTATAGGACAGGATCTGCCACACCAATACAAATATGCGGCACTTGCCCAGCAGACGATTTCTTGGTTGCCCCTCCACATTATAAATTGTGAGTTTTGTATATAGATATGTAATAGCCTGATTTTCTTTTTACATACGTCCAATTCACAGTATCACTCCTCCTTGTTTCATCTTAGCATTCCACAGAATTTTCCCTGATTCAAAATTGATTTTTCACATCCATGAAAAAAAAAACATTAAATTAATGGTAATTATAATTATACTAGTATAATAATTTTGTAATATAGTATATAGTTTGTTTCTCTCTCATACTATTATTGCTACTAAGTTATAATATTTAATCTTGTATGTCTGTTTCTGGAATACCTTCTTTACTTAGCAGCAGGCTTTCTTAATTTGAATGCATATGGCTGCATTCCTTTTGACATGAGCCAACGATCAACAAATATTCATTCACAAGAGACAATCATTGGACTAAGCAACTCTTTACAGACTTTGAAGACAGCTGGCTGTAAATGATTTCAGTTCTATAGTGCTTATACCAACAATATTTTTGTGGTTGAAATAGAGAAGAAAGATCCCTAAATCAAACCTTCAAAGATTACAGAGGAACATTTTTCAAAGTCAATGAAGTTTGACCCACCAAGATGCCAGCTAGCACGCAACAAATGATTTCATGCTCTTGTATACTCATCTTTACGCCTTGTATTTAGTGAGGGGTGTTAGCTGGAAGGCAAATAACTGTACTTATAAGTTTTGATCACAGTATGTGCTGAATCCATTATGCTTTTCCTGGACATAATAGAAAGCAGAACAAAAAAATATCCTTATGAACGGCATAGTCACAAATATACATCTATCAAGTAAAAGGGACCTGTGAAAAAATTGTATTCCAAGCCTTTTTATGGCATCGGCATAAAGCCCTCTATAAAATAGTATTACTGTTATAGCGCGTGGAAGATGATTTTGAAGCAAAGTGGTAGATGGTATGATGAAGGCATGTTTGTTAATTGGTTAATAGAGTTTAATTGTTAAATAAGGAGATAATGGATATGTCTTTTTTCAAAGCAGAAGTTATCTGTCAGAATGACATGTTGAAATAAAAAAAGCTTAGAGACGTAAGCATAATTGGTGTAAAAGTTTGTTTAAATATAAACGCAAAATTCATCCACTGAGCTAAGGCATCATCCATATATCTCAGAATATGCTAACCTCTGCCTGTCTGGGCCTGCATGAGTGCTGCCGGCACTGGGGAGCTACAGTTGATGAGGGAACCATGAATGCCAACATGTTCTGTGACATACTGAAGCAGAGCATGATCCCCTCCCTTCGGAGACTGGGCCACAGGGCAGTATTCCAACATGATAACTACCCCAAACACACCAAGATGACCACTGCCTTGCTAAAGAAGCTGAGGGTAAAGGTGATGGACTGGCCAAGCATGTCTCCAGACCTAAACCCTATTGAGCATCTGTGGGGCATCCTCAAACGGAAGGTGGGGGAGCACAAGGTCTCTAACATCCACCAGCTCCGTGATGTGGTCATGGAGGAGTGGAAGAGGACTCCAGTGGCAACCTGTGAAGCTCTGGTGAACTCCATGCCCAAGAGGGTTAAGGCAGTGCTGGAAAATAATGGTAGCCACGCAAAATATTGACACATTGGGTCCAATTTGGACATTTCCACTTAGGGGTGTACTCACTTTTGTTGCCAAGGTTTAGACATTAATGGCTGTGTGTTGAGTTATTTTAAGTGAATAGCAAATTTACACTGTTATACAGGCTGTACACGCACTACTTTACATTGTAGCAGAGTGTCATTTCTTCAGTATTGTCACATGAAAAGATATAATAAAATATTTACAAAAATGTGAGGGGTGTACTCACTTTTGTGAGATACTGTATACCTGACTATAATCGCTATTGAATTTTCATTGAGAATACATTTATTTCATTGTTGGAAATCACTGATAAAACAAATTCTAATCCCTCAAGGCCCCAAGTTCTAGGTGGCTAAACTGCTCTCCACACTCGCTGTAAGCAGTGACATATTTAGCCAATATGTAACCATGGCAACCCATGGACAAGCAGAATGTAAGAGTGGAAATTTCTGCACTGGCGGAGGTCGTCCCCCTTCCCATGGAAACATCACTTCCCTTCATAGAGGTAAGTGTGTGTGTGTGTTTAGTAGAGCATGACTAGCCTTCATAGTTATGTCAGTACTTAGAAACATTTTAACCTTCTCAAGTTATGTTTACATGATAGATCTCAGATACTCCAACTTAAACATAAATCACAGTAAGATTCTTTTAGCTTATGTCTCCAATTTGTAATCTCTTGCTTCGTAAAGAATATAGTAGCTAAACAATTGTGAATGTGATGGTTCATAGATGTTCTGCAAATTTTGGTAGTGACCATAGAATTTTGAGGATTTAATGAAAAGAAAATACGCTACTGTTCTAAAAAAAAAAAAAAATGACAGTTTTCTTTTTTCCCTTTTCTTATACCTGCACCGTTCCTTTACGTCACATTACTAATGAAAGCCAGTTCTGAATTGGATCTACTGGACGATAGTAATTAAACCACACAGAAGCCAGCTGTGGGACATGGAAAAAAATCATATAACTATGAAGAGGAACAAATGGATTATCTATTGTTTTCAGTGCATTCAGAGAATCCATTATGTGTGGATGTGCTAAAATATTGCACGGCTTAAAAACCTCATTTTAGAAATCTTTAAGCAAATCAACAATGTTCAATAATTAGAACAAGAATGACTAATGCTCAGTTATTATACATTGTTGATGTAAATAAATCACTCACTTGCCGTAACTCCCTACATGCTACATCGAAGGTATCTACAAAAAAAACATTGTCTTACTCTCCTCAGAATCTCTCTTTACAGTCTTCCTGGCCCAGTTTCAGTCTCCAAGGGATGGAATTGAGCAGCCATGTTTTACATCAAGATGGTGTTCCCTGCATGGCCTGTCCCCTGACCTTTTTAGAGAGTTTTTCTCTTAAAAGGACTAGATAGTGCCAACTAGGATTTAGTTTTGGGACGATACACTACTGAGCAACTTGGCATTCAGTCTTAAGGATGTTAGACCTCATCCGAATGAAACCGGCAAATTAGTGTTACTAAATTTGATTTACGGATACAACTATTATGACATTTTATTGTTATAGCCATTCTAATAAAAAAGCTAAAGCAACAACGCTGCAAATATTTATAGATATGTCTGACAATTTATTTAAGTTTAATTTCACATACATTTTAATAAAATGCAATACTTAATAAGTAATATGGATATTGGATACAGGAATATGTGTGTGTGTTTATTTATAATCCCTGATATGCTTTATGCCCCCAGATATGCCACTCTGACCCCCAGGTATGCTTTATGCCCGCTGGAAATGCCCACCTGTCCCCCCAGATATGCTTTATGCCCATTAAATATGCCCACCTGCCCCCCTAGATATGCTTATGCCTCCTAAAAGTGCCACTCTGCCCCCCTGATTTCCCACTCTGCTTCCTAGAAGTGCCACCTGCCCCGCTATAGTGGCTTATGTGCAGACATATTTTGACCAGCTACCTCTAGGCCTAGGACCACAGGTCAAGGGGATCAGCAGACCCTATGCTGAAAAACCAGTAACAGCTCACTATCTTAGGCTATCGAGTGCCCGTTTGTGCAACTATTCAGCTAGCTGGTTACAAAGGAGACCTTGGGTCTCCCCAACTAGCCCATTTACACTTTGGAAGACTATGCCGAGTTGGTACAGCCTCCATAGGATGCATTAAAAGGTGCAGCTCACTTTCAGCAGAAGGAGTGCGATGATCTGACATCATATGTGCAATGTGGGTGGCAGCTCCAGAAGGGGCATTGTGGGGAGCTACCCTGCGTCAGTCCTAGGGAGGCATCAAAGGTAAATACACCACTGTTATGGGGCCCAAGTTAGCTGCTCTTTTGACCTGCGTTATATACAGCTATGATGATTTATCTTATCCTTTAATCGGTTTTGTGAAATCTGTGATAAACTTCACAAATAAATTTATTTTCCAATGTAGCCTGTCATAAATAGCCATTAAAATATAATAGATTAAAGAAAAAACAAACAAGTTGGTGACCCCTTTCCCAGAATAAATGAAATTTACACACTGCTGATTATACCATTCCACTGATTGTCATGGCAACAAGGCAAAGTATACATTTTTTCATGTGTCTTTTCATGTTTTATTCTTTTGTAATAACTGTAAGATTTCTTTAATTCCATTTTAATATTTATAATCCCTTGCAGCAGCAGAATGCGTAAATATATTTTTACTGGTTTTCCAAAAACTTTACCAGAAGGTATATCACAAAACACAACAAATATTTTGTCCATAACGAAGGACAAATACACTTGTGTACAGACAAAGTGTACGGCAATGGCAAGGAATATTGTAGGACATTGTTGAATTGATTTTCGCCATTTCCAATAATTTGAGTAAAAATAGAATGGATATTTTTTTTCCCACTTGGAAATATATTGTTCCGCCAAAGGTCCATTTTGAGGGGTCACGTTATTTCTTTGACAGATGCACCCTTCTGTTAAACAATGTGTCTAAAAGGGGCTTAATTGAATAAGGTCAGGATAGGTGACTTCTGTACATCAAAAATCCAGATATTAATCACAATATAAGATAAATTAAAAGCTTATTATAATCTTTCAAGGTCATTTAATATCCATCCCACAGAATCCCATGAGGCAGATAAAAGAGACGTGATTTCCCTCCCTTGTCTCTGATATGGAAATTTGGTACATACCACAGAGATAAAAGACCCCTGCCTTTCCAAACATTTCATCTAAATATCACTTCGACCTGTGCGCAATATTCATATCATGGCAGACATGTCAGTATGTCCTCTCTACATATAAAACAAGCGGCCTTTCATTTCTCTGACAGTCTAGTAGCTTCTTCAGAACTCGGGTTGAATAAATAGCCATTGATGTCAATGACTTTCAAATATATTCCCCTCACAACAAACTTTTTCTTTGCCTCACACAACTGTGAAAACTTAATCGGAAAACCTATAACATCAATGCTATGTAATACAGAATAATTCACACCACGGAGACAAATAAGGAAGTTATTTCCCTTCGCATCATGTGACATTTTCATGTATGTACTCTACAAATTGAGTTTTTTTTAAATTAATGTGCCATTTTGTTTTCTAATAAAGCATTAATATTTTATGACATCACTATTATTCTACTTAATTGTTTTAGATCTCACTCCCTCACTCTTCCCAATCTCCTGACACATAGTATTTTGCAAGTGAGGTCGCTGAAAGTAAAAGCTCTTGGGAGAATTGCTTTGTTTCTGTAAATGAAGAAGATGCGATTTTTAGAATATGGTATATAACTTTATCCCCCCCCCCATGCAACCTCCAAACTTCTCCACATTCTCACCGGAATCCGTAACTTCTTTACTACTTCTGAAAGTATTGGTATTGGGTTCATTCTGAAAAAAGACAGTGACTGATTCTTTTAGGATTTATTTTATTAAAAACATATTATCAGAGACTGTCAACACTAATGACCATAACAGAATAACCAAATTTAAAATAATTCTAAAAGTCTAGAATAATTATTCAGACAGCCATTTCAAAGTAATAATACTGTAGCCATTTCTTAGGGCTTTCTCATTATCAGGCATATTAATTTCCTACAGAGACAGAGCAGATCATCATATAAAGATTGAAACCCCTGTGTCCCCTTTACTCCCATAATTCAGTTTTTTTCTAGGAGCTCAAAATGTTTGCTGGATATTAATGTATCACAGTGTTCTACAGTCGTAAATGTCACAGTAATGTGTAGAGAAACATAATGAAATTGGTCTATAAATTAAACTGAATAAACACCTAATAAATCTTAAAAAACATAATGCTATCTAAAATGGATGGTTTCCATCATTAAAAAAAGCATTCACAAACACAAACCGAAACAATAATCTTAGAAGTTATAAATCAGTCTATTTTTACATTCAAACACATCAGATGTGTTAAAGGAACCTATGTGATGATCTGTACAAAAAAGAGTGATAAAAAGCATTCCATTACATAAATTAACCCCTTCCGGACTGTTTTTTTTTTACCATGTTTGCACTAAATGACCAGAGCAGTCTTTGTGTTTTTGCTATGTCTTTATTCAACTGTGATAGCCCACTAACACATTTAGTGCACCCACATAAGATATGGAGCGAACAGGCAGCAGGGGAAGGTTCGGCACACTTGTGTGGGGACCCAAGCAACAAACAGCCCCCTTCCCTGAAACGACCTGTGGCAGCTGGGAATGCAATCGCCGTTTTACCTGTAGGATCAGCTGAACTACAGTATTTTATATTGTAGGATGATCATGTTACATATTTTTCCATTTAGTAAGTAATATATATTCTGATGTACATATAAATACATAAAATATCTATTCACAGCTAAAAAATCCTACGGAAGTAACATTTGTATAAAATATTTAGATTTAAAGCACCTTGTGTTGCAAGCAAGTTGTGTTGTTGCCCTTAATCTTTCATTTCCTGACAGTTCATAAATGTATTCTTTGATTTAGATAAAGATAAAAATCCCATCATCGAAAATGTTTACCATTTATATAACAATTCTTTGACAATTCCATGACAATATATGACACTTATATAGGAGATAGGAAAACATAGGTTGTTACAACATTTAGTATAACAAACTAATTATAATAAGGTGACCATAATGAAGATATCCTACTGGTTAATCTCACACTAGAGGCAACCGATTGTTTATCATGGCACAGCATAATAGATATGATACAAATTATAAGAAGACACGGGGGTGACATTTGTAATAATGTAGCCTAGACTCACATGGGCGTTAAGTCCACGGCTTCCACTAGACCAGCTCAAAATATTAAGGTCCAATGTTCTAGATTTCTGAGAAATGTTGTCTCTCATTTTTATTAGTTAATGTGTGCTGTGCAATTTTTTTCTTGTTACAAAAGTACGCACTGAATTCTTGTGCAAATATAAACCTGACATTGTTTTAATGGCTAATAATACTGTATTGCCATGCTTTAATGTTATATAAATGGAACCTATGAATTCACATATTTAGTTAAGATACTTTGAAGTTTTAACTACTTTGTTCAGTTGGTTGTTACATTAAAAAAACATCAATGAATCCAAATCCAATGTCCATCAACTTGTGTATATATTTATATGTAAGGCATTACAGTGTGTGTATAATTGCCCTTTATGAAAAAATAGCTTGAAGGAAATAAGTGGAAACTTTGTGTTTGTTTTCATGTTCAGGGAAAAATAATCTTCAATATTCAATGAAATTCATCCAACGTAATTGTAGCCGGTAAATGTAGATTGGGCTTTGGGGAGGGCCACAATAAGTCTTCAGTACAAGCACTAACTTGACTGCATCTACAACAATATTCAGAAACCATATCGCTAGCGGAATGTCATGGAAATTGTAGTTATAGAGTGGAGTTGTGGTGGCCTACATTACACACTAACTGCAGCTCCCATGATATCAGCCTTTACTGGGTGAGCACCATAGGAGTTGTAGACTAGGTTAGTCGTGGCAAGTCTTTATAACCCCAGCTACTGTAAATGAAAGTTCCCATGTTGCGCAGATACCTGCTGGTCTGTTAGCTACTAATACTATGACCATAAAGCTTTTCTTATAAAGGGTAACAAACATTTGCCTCCCAACAGGAAACCCCTTTCTTGAACCAAGGTAGGCAATGGGGATGAGATAAGGAGGTATTGAGTTGGGAGAAGGGAAGAGTGTGGAGGGTACTTTGTCCCTTCCCCCAGAAATAAATCCTACTGACACTCATGGTTCTGTTATAGTTGGTCTCCACCATTTGCTTGGATTTAGATAATTTCCCCATAAACAAGTTAAGTAACGGACCTAAAATGTGCATAATGCATTGTATTTAATTGTAATTACATTGTATTCCATTGAAGTTGAAAACATTGGATTTGGGGTCAGAGTAAACGATTTGTATGTTATTTACTCTTTAACCAGAAAACTGAATTAGATTTTTTGTGCTTAGAATTATAAATGCAATTGTTTTTGAAATTAGTACATGTTCTAAAGGTCACTTAATATGTAACAGACTCTCGGAGTTTGTTGTTAGGTTCTTGTTAAATCCATTTTAACACTGTTCTTGCATACAGCTTCGTAACTTCAGAATTATAAACATTTGCGTGGCATATTTCCATGGTGCGACACAAAATATTTATGTATATACATCTGCTGTCTCCAATTACAGCCTCCTTTGTGTCCATCTTTATATCTAGCTTCAAATGCATCTCTAAAGTCTGTTGAGCTGCATCTCGTCCATATGAAAATGATTTCTTAATTACATTTGAATATTAACATGAAGCCCATCGACGTGCTAAATGAAGCACATGCTTTGCATGTTGAATGAGAGCACAAGAGGATATGAATAAAGTGCCCTGATTACAAAAAAGGAAAGAAAAGCAGCAGCTTGGAAATTATTAAATTCAACTCTTTTAATTGTCTCCATTGTCTATATGTATCTTCTGAAATGGTAAATACTCAGGAGCTAAGTTTTGAAGGTATACGAATAGAAAATCAAAGTAGATGAGATAAAATAGGATTTATTTTCCAGAAGTAGTGCAGTAATGAGCAGATTAACATGTACTTGCACTGTCTGAATTGCATTGAAAATTTAAAAAAAAAAAGCAAAACAAAAAAAAAATCTTTGTTGGTGAACCTTTTTCAACATCCCTTTTACAATTCACCTTTGATGGTTACTGTATTCTAAGTGCACCTGCTTTACAAAAAACCAGGATAGGGGTACCAAGGGTTAATAATATTTTACAAATTGTGAAGGTTTGTTTAATTTCTCTCTATAGTCTAATACATATACATACGCTAACATTCACATATATGCTATTTTAAAATCCTTTCGTTAAAACGTTATATACTAATTCGCATTTTGTTGACAATAAATGGTAATATTTAGATTTTTACTTTTTGATTCATAATAATTTTAATGAAATCTGCCAACATTGTTAATTAATTGTTAATAATGTCCGAATGCACCTCCATGTGCTCCATGTTTTCATTTGCATTTAGTTGCTCTCCTACTCTCTCTCAATGTCTCCCTGCCTTGTACACCAACCGCTTCTGTGTCCTTATCTCCTGTTCCGCAGCTCCGCTTCTTCTCGTCTTCTTTTTCTTCGTCCACTTCTCTCCGGTCAGCTCCTTTATCTAGGTATTTCTGCAATGGGCGGAGCTTTCATGCACACCTTTTCCTTCAATTGGAGGAATGGGAGAGTGGTTGTCTCTGCGGTGTGCAATGGGGTTCAGCCCTTTTTGCGCAAGAACTCCAAGAGGCCAGTTTCTGCACTGAATGCCACCATGTGAACCTTTATTTTTAAGGTGTAAAATCCAATGTATATGAACATAACTGAGAACGCATGAATTTCGTGTAAATTGGTTAATACTCAGATCACAGTCTAAAGCCCATCTTCGGTTATTCTAATCAGATTTAATGATATGTTAGCATCTCAGTGGGTGCTTTTCTCACTGGCATATCCCAGTCAACACATCCTGCCAAAACAGGTTCAGAATATCATGACATTGTCCAAAATGTATTGGTACGTCCCTTTCAGCATACCAAGACATTTTAAACAATGCTATGCTTCCAGTTTGGGGAAGGCCCTTTCTTATTCCATCGTGACTGCGCCCCATTGCACAAAGCAAGGTCTATAAAGACATGGTTGGATGAGTTTGATGTGGAAGAACTTGACCGGCCACACAGAGCCCTGACCTCAAACCCATTGAACACCTTTGGGATGATCTGGAACAGAGATACCATGTGGAGCATTTAAAAACATTTGATATGGAGGAAGGTATGGTTACATAATATGTGATATATTCCCATACTTACATACACACTTGATTCGGGTACTTTTCCATTTAAGCTTTCCACCTGCAATGTAATTTCAGTTTCAGTTCAGAAATCAGGGGAGTACCTCTCTGATTTCTGAACTGAAACCGAAATTACCTTTCAGGTGGAAAACTTAAAATGCAATAATCTGACTTTTACAACATATGCTGCTGCCATCATGAGCTCAGTTGTAAAATTGTTACATTTGGCAATAATTCATTTTTAACCTTAAACATGTAAAAAATAATTTATAAAATGCAATTTTAAAAATACTTGATTTTTTTCTGACATCTTGCATGAAAAGGGTAGACCCAAAAGTAATGTAATGCCTTGATCCAATTGAATAGACCCAATGACTAAAGCTCTTTGCAGTCTGTACTGCAATTCCTCACCTATATCTTTGATAGCACCTGCTAAAACCTCATTTGCTTTAGAATCGCTATGTTTTATAATGTAGTTTCTGTGCTTAGAAAAGATGAGAATGCAAGGATTAAGCATGTTGAAAGTGGTCACATTGGGTAGCCTCAGATAAGGGAAATTGCCAGGGCAAGAAGATAACCGAGTCACGCAGAAAATATATTCAGCCTATGTTTTTTTTTTTTATCCAAGTTGGGGATGAGTGTTAAGAAGGTGGCTATGAATATGAATGTGCTTTACAACATCTCTGAATCCATACTATTGTTATCATACCGCCATTTTGACAGAGATAAAGGTTTTTTCTTCCTTTTCGAAAAATAACCGAGGATATTATGGCCAAAGTTCATCTGGAGCTGTTGGTTTCCCATAACTGAACTGGCACAGGCCTGCTTAACAGTTCCAACTAACAATAAATACAATGACTTCAGGCCCAATTCTATTACTTGCAATCTGTTATGCAGCATGCCAAATAGAATATCTCATATGTCAGTCGCAACTCTTGTTTTTGAACAATTAAAACATATAATACATAGAATAAACAATATTATATCACATATTTGTAATTCAAAGAAACTTTAATAAGTAAATATACTCAATTACAAATCTAAACCTAAAAGCTACTTACACAATACTAACAGCTATTGCAAACCAGCAGGCAGGATTCAGTGGCAAACAGAACAGGGAAATACGACAGGCATATGAAAATGTCCTTTTAAAATTCCACTTTTTACTGAAATTTCTGATTTCAGGTTCAGTAAGGGTTTCACACTGGAAAATAGAACTATGGATAATATGTGTTTCTGAGCACACGTTCAACTGTGGTAAGGGAGCTTGTTTGTGTTGCGATGGGGCAGGGGTGATATGTTCGGTATAGTCTATAAAAGTAGCTTGGGGTCATATGTAATATGGGCTCCTTCGGCCATTCCACAGCTTTTTCAACGTATAGTTAACTAGTACAGAATACCTTCAGATATAGACTTGGGCTATATATATATATATATATATATATATATATATATATATATATTGGCTATATATATTTTTTTTATTTGTTTTTTTAGAAGGGGTTAATACGTAGGTTAACACGGTACACAGCAGCTTTAGCTCCAGGATTTTCAAGGTCCATACGAGCAACTCTATTGGTCGCTGGCAGGGGCCTCCTCTGCCATCAACCAATAAAGTGCAGCTGCTCTTCATTGGTTGATGCCAGACCAGCCCCCTCCTGGCGACCAATAGAGTCGCTCATATAGATCTCCTGACGCCGGAACTTGGCCTTCGGAGGTTCCAGGAGTTAAAGGTCAGTGCTAGCGACTCTATCGGTCGCCGGCAGGGAGCTCTGCTGGCATCAACCAATGAAGGAGCTCCCTTGCTGGTGACCAATAGAGTCGCTCGTACGTACTTTTCAAATCCTGGCGTCGAAACTCTGCCTGGGGAGACTAATGGTCTCCTCGATCTAGGAGTTAAAAGGTCCGTACGAGGAGTTGGTGCTAACGACTCTATTGGTCATCTACAGGGGTCTCCTTTGGCGTCAACCAATAAAGGGCAGCTACCCTTCATTGATTGATGCCAGAAGAGCTTCTTGTCGGCGACCAATAGAGTCGTACGCACCAACTCCTGACCCCGAAACTCGGCCTGGGGAGCAACTCCATTGGTCGCTGGCAGGGGCCTCCTCTAGCATCAAAGCAGTAGCTCAGTATACAAGGACAGGAACACAATGCTCTAGCACTGAGGCTAGGATGATGCCTGGTTTATATTGAGCCTTAATTGACCGGAAGATAGCAGGTGTGTCAAGAGCATACAGGAACAACATGGTCTAAGGAGAGGCAGAAGGAAACAGCAACCCAAGATCCACCTGGTGGAGTAGCGAATAAGTGATTGACCTAGAATTCACGGTGTTGCAGGTTCTAATCCTTGCAGTTCCTGACAGTCTCTAGATGGACATTAGTGTTCTGGTGCTACTGTAGCGTTTTCACCTACTACAACCCCCTTCAGTCGGGGATCAGTATACTTAGTTGCAGCAGGGACTTTGCTACATATGGTGCATTGAAGACATAGTACAGAGGATGGTGTTCCTTTAACAGCCAATTTGACAAGATAACCATATTTCTTCCAATAGATTATATATATATATATATATATATATATATATATATATATATATATATATATATATATATATATATATATATATATATATATATAATGTTTGAAGTAGGACTACAGGATAACATGGATGTCTAAGAAAACAAGTAGAATAAGCCAAAACCAAGATCAGTATGCATATTTAATTAGCACAATTTCTCCAAAGTCTACTCACTCCCTGAATTATGCATTAAACAGAATCTCCCTTTAGTGAATAAACCCATTTTTAATCTGCTGTAAAATAAACAGATAAGTGAATAGTAACACTTATATTTTTATTAAATCGTTATGTATGTAGATTACCATTTGGTTTACATATTTTCTTATTAAAATAATTAAAACGGAGTTGCATGACATGGTGACTACTAATTTCAGAATTACCTTGTATTTTCAACCTTTACACAAGCTTCTAATTATAAAATAATTCAATAATAACGATGAACCTCATCAGTTAGAGACTTGATGAATAAAAGAGTAATTTTAGTAACAATTAAACAAGACATAACATGACTTGTTACATGAACTGCTAAGGGATTTAGGTGCGTGTTTAATTAAAGCAATACCGTAATTAAAAGACTTTCAGAAAATCAAACCCTTGGACATTCCATTGGATTGGCAGAACAAGTAAACGGTACAGTTTCTATACAATTCCATTCATCCAACATAAAGTTCTCTTCTGCCATGAGTTTGCTCTACAATTGGTATAGGCAACATCTGACTGTGGCAGTTACAGTGCAGTAAAACGGTATTTGCCCCTTCCCAATTTCTGTTTAAAGGTTTAGAGTTAATTGATACCCTTATCACACATGTGAAAAGTGATTATTTACTCTCTGTGGATGAATTTTGGTCCAGATACTCATCTGATTCAAATCAGGACTTGGACTAGGCCTTCATTTTGTTTCTTTTGAGCCATTCAGAGGTGGACTTGTGTGCTTCAGATCATTATTCGGCTGCATAACCCAACTGCGCCTGAGCTTTAGGAAACAAACTGGTGGCCGGACATTCTCCTTCAGGGTTTTTTTGGTAGGGAGCAGAATTCATGCTTCCATCAGTGATGGTAAGTCGCCCAGTTCCTGAAGCAGCAAAGCAACCCTACTACCATCACACTACTACTGTTGGTATGATGTCCTTTTTGTGAAATGCTGTGGCATTACTCCTGATATAAAAGAATCCATGTCTCAGAAAATGTTTCACTTTTGACTTATCAGTCCCCAGAAATTTTTTTTTTTTTGCACAGTCTCTTCCTTTTTGTGGAGTCATGAACACTGACCTTAATTCAGGCAAGTAAGGCCTGCAGTTCTTTACATGTTAGCCCGTGTTATTTCGTGACCGCCTGAATGAGCAGTTGATGCACTTTTGATGGAATTTTGGTAGGCCATCCACTCTTGGGAAGGTTCGCCACTGTTCCAAGTTCCCTCCGTTTGTAGATAATGCATGGTTTGCTGGACACCCAGAGCTTTAGGAATGGCTTTCTAACCCTTTCCAGACTGACAGATGTCATTGACGTTGTTTATCATTTGTTCTTGAATTGTTTTTAGATCTCAGTATCATGTAATGCTTTTTGAGATATTTTAGCCTACTTTACCTTGCAAGACAAGTTTTATTTGTTTTCATGTTTGGATTCAGCAGGGCTGACAGTAATCACGCCTGGGTGTGTTTAGTGAAATTGAACCCAATTAGTAATTCAATTTGGTTAATTCGTTGATTTAGTAAATAAGGGCCAACCCCAGGTAGGTTTGAATAACTTTTTCCTTCCATAAATGAAATTATAATTTAAAAACTGCATTTTGCCTTTACTTGGTCTAATATTAAAACTACTTTGACTACTTTTGTCATGTTCAAGAAACCAGAGACTGGATAATTTCTTTTTTTTTTTTTTTGACCATTCTCTAGAAACACTAGTAGATAAGCAGCTTCTCAAATACTCAGACCAGCCCGCCTGGCATCAACAATCATGCCATGTTCAAAGTCACTTAAATGCCCTTTCTTCCCCATTCTGATGTTGGGTTTGAACTTCAGCAAGTTGCTTTTACCACGTCTATATGCCTAAATGCATTGAGTTGCTGCCATGTGATTGGCCGATTAGCTATTTGCAATTAAACAGGGGTACCTAATGAAGTGGCCAGTGAGTGTATATTTGTTTATTCTTGTATATGCATCCTGGGTTATGACAATGAAGGTGCCAAGTTTTAATCGTTTTTGCACATTGACGTAATAAGGGCACAACCCACTTGTTTATGTTTACTCCCTCAATCAATGTCACAGCTTGCTGGCTTGGTCAACAAGCCCATGATCTCCAATTTCCCCAAAAGTGTGAGGTGTTTGCCAGGGCAGTGCCCCAAAATTGCGAAAAAACAGAATTCTGTGTCGTTGTGTTCTTCTGCTTAAGGAAAGGTCAGAACAGAAGTAATTAGCTATGCAACTAAGCTGACAGAACTATCACTGCGATGGTACTTCACGTGCAAATAAAGTAATATCCAGTCATTTCCAGTGGTCATTTTCAAGATTATATCATAATAATGACCATGACTCATTTACACATATACGAATCTTATGTTACGTAAAGAAAATCCCACACCAGTGTGTAAAGGTTGTTAGTAGGCCTCTGTATGATTGTTTTTCATTAAAAAGCAAGAAATTAACACACTTCGGCACACAATTGTGTTCTCCTTCTACAAGTGTTAAAGGTGGATTATTATGCATGCGCACATATATTCCCCTGTATTATGCACATACATGCATCTTGTAAAGAGAGCTGGAGGAACACGGAAATCACTTCTGTTTACTGCTTTTATTTATGAAAATTCTGAGAATTTTTAACCCCTTGATGACAAAGCCCGTACATGTATTGTTTTCAATGGGTTTAGGGGCCGCCCATTGTCCTTAAGGGATTAAAATTGTTAAAACATTATGATATTAATTTTGTGTTTATTAATTTAAATGTCATTCTGTGTTATTGTTTAAAGGGAAGCACATATATATATATAATGAGCTAAAACAATTATAAGTGCAAGGCCGCTGATTTGAGAAACATGACTTTTGCACTCTGTAAAGTTATACAGTACTGTAACGTAGATTTGTTGGCGTCTTCGTGTAGTGAGGAGCTTTTATTATTGGGTTGCCAAGTAATCTGCCATCTTACTTCACTCGTGTCCACCACGTTATACAGTGCTCTTTTGAGGTACTCTTATTTTATAATGCAAAAAGTTTTGTCAAACTATAATTGTTTTAAAACTAAAATAGCATTAACTGAATTTAAGGTGGGATATACACTGTTACAATACAATAATTGACTTTTTATTATATTAAAAAGCTTACAGTCAGTGCTTTACAATCTATAAATCTGAAATGAAGCACTTGGGTTTTTATTTCTGTGTTCATCTTCACTTATGTGATAAGAAAACTATAACATTCCTATTTCATTTGATAATAGGTCCACCATGATTTGTGTTCAGCATCATGAACCAAGTAATTCAAGATTAAGGATAAGCAAGCAAAAGGCTTTCAAACGTTTCCAGGACAAAGTCATCTGGCTATTTCATTGTTTCATTTTTAAAGACAAATTTGCAGCCATAATATCCTACTGTACCACCTTGTGTTGTGTAATTTGACATCGGTGGGGCTCTTGATGCCAGGACATCTGATAGAACATGAAAGTATTTGTATGCCTGTCCATGTAATGATAGTGAATAAAACATTTGTGGATGGGCAAACACTCAACACATTTTTGATGAAAGAAAGTTATTAGTTATAGCTTGTTGGTCCAGAGAGATTTGACATATTGGAGCCAAGAAGGAATTGTTCCCCTTTGTTGGGGCACAACTGAAAATCGCTTCAATTTGGATCATTTGTCATCTTCTGGATCCAGAGCCGGCCTTAGGTGTTCTGGCGCCCTGTGCGGACTACTCCTCTGGCGCCCCCCCATCCCAAAAAAAGAAAGGAATAAAAACTTGTAACAAAACCCCAATCACTATATACTACGCCAAACATTGATGTGGTGTAGGCGTACCACTTCATTGTCTGGCTTAGGGATGCACCGAAACGAATTCTGGACTGAAACCGAAAGTGCAGCATTTACCTGGCCAAAACCGAATATGACCCCCCCACACCATAAAGAAATCTAACACTTTTATTTAAAGTAAGTAACACACCAAAATAGGACAAAACAATTAAATAACAATATTATATATATATATATATATATATATATATATATATATATATATATATATGATTAACAGCAATCACATTCCTATCATGCCCAGGCATACCCAGATTCCAGGATGTACTCGCAGACTTGGCATGATAGGAGTATGATTGCCCTATCTACCCCTTCTCACTCCCTTCTGCCCTATCTACCCCTTCTCACTCCCTTCTCCCTATCTACCCCCTTTCCCCTGCCTCACTCCCTTCTCCCTATCTACCCCCTCCTAACTATCTAGCCTTTCTCTCTTTGAAGTTCACTTACCTTTCAGGAGTCCTGCGGTGGGGGTGCAAGGCCTCTGCCTCCCAGCTCTGCCACTGTATGGAACAGAGTGATGGGAGTTATGATGTACTTTTAGAGCATAATTAGATCATGAAAAAGACATTGGAAATGGTACAGCATAACACCCATCACTCTCACACACTTACCAATCCACACATATACTAATCCACACATATACCAATCCACACGTATACCAATCCACACGTATACCAATCCACACGTATACCAATCCACACGTATACCAATCCACACGTATACCAATCCACACGTATACCAATCCACACATATACACTAATCCACACACATACCAATCCACACACATACCAATCCACACATACTAATCCACACATACTAATCCACACGTATTCCAATCCACACGTACACTAATCCACACATATACCAATCCACACATATATACAAATCCAAACATATATACCAATCCACACATATATACCAATCCACACATATATACCAATCCACACACATATATACCAATCCACACATATATACCAATCCACACATATATACCAATCCACACATATACACCAATCCACACATATACACCAATCCACACATATACACCAATCCACACATATACTCATGCACACATATACACCAATCCACTCTCACTCTCACTGAATGCTTTCCTACCTTTCCTCTTTTCTCCTT
The DNA here is from genome assembly GCF_027358695.1 of Spea bombifrons. Classification (NCBI taxonomy): domain Eukaryota; kingdom Metazoa; phylum Chordata; class Amphibia; order Anura; family Pelobatidae; genus Spea; species Spea bombifrons. The sequence goes on from NC_071098.1 coordinate 12,411,822, forward strand.
ACAGCTTCTTTTCCTCCTCTTCGCTCCTCTTCTTCAGTTCTTCTGTCCTCTCTGTCTTCTTCCGGGTCAGAGGGCACGGACAGCGGTGGGCGCGGCTTCAGTGCTGTGCGCCGGGATCTGACCGGCGCACAGCAGCTGTTGCCGCGCGGATCACAAGGGAGCGATATCGGAGGTCTTTAACAGACCTCCGGCTCCCTTGAGCGATTTTAAGCCGGGTTCAAGGGAGATCCTTGAACCGGCTTAAAATCACTCAAGGGAGCCGGAGGTCTGTTAAAGACCTCCGATACCGCTCCCTTGCGAGCCTGCTCCTCCAGCGGCGGACATTACTGTCCGTCTCTGGAGGGGTGCCGGGTGCCCCCCTGATGAGCGGCACCCGGTGCGGACCGCCCCCCCCCGCTAGGTACGCTACTGGAGGCAGCGGACCCCGCGGCGGCGCCCCCTGGAGTGTGGCGCCCTGTGCGGTCGCACAGGTCGCACACCCCAAAGGCCGGCCCTGTCTGGATCAAAAGGAAGGTTAAACTTGATGGATTTTTTCAACCTTTGATCAAAAAGCATCATCAAATGTGGATATTGATAGCGTATCATTTATTTAGGGGGCAAAATGTAGTGTTTTAGTTTTTTACTAATCCATGGCTGATTGTTCCATATCATAGGTTTTTGGAGCATCAGTGTTCATGGCTTCGATGGACTTTGGGATCCCCTGTTCTAATTTATTTGGCCAATGAGTGCCATTATTCTAACAACGAAAAATGACCGGTTGGGGAATGTGACCTGGCAGATATGGTGTACAGTGCTGTGAAATAGTATTTGCTGCTTTCCAATTTCTTCTATTTTTGCATATTTGTCACTCGTAAATGTTTCAGATTGACTAAGGAGTGCTTGCACAATGGGGGGGGGATACAAAAACACAATACTGTAGACTATACATGATATTTAAGAGCATAAATCTGTATATTTTGTGTGCTCACAAGATGATAAACAAAATCAGACTCTTCTCTTAGTTCAAATCTTTTCACGATCTCTAAAAACAGAGAGAGGGGACACAATGGTACAGCACCCTCACAGCCAAAATAAAATAATAAATTCCACAACACTTACAGAAGTATATGCCACAAATGATGAAACGTGCATAGAGTATAGATGATGCTTAAAGGTGGAAGTATATCTAGGAATCCTTCTAAAGTGCTTCTCATAAAGTGCCTGGAAAAATGCTTGAATAAAGTGCGGCAGCTTTTTGACAATAGGTATAGATCTAGCTGGAGAGAAGGAAAACATAGCACAATCAAAAAAAGAAACAGTGGATTTTTTAATTGAAGACTTAACACAGAAATTGATGTCTTAGCATTTATAGAATAGAATAACTCTTTTGAAGATTACATTTACACCTATATATATATATATATATAACCAAGTACATGAAGGACTAAAAAGTATCACAAAACAGGTTGCATAAAATACAAATGAAAAAAAATATTGTTGCCGAGAGCGGAGCCAGTTCCAAAGATTATGGCGCAAATGTACAATACAGAAGCCACTGTGTTAAGCCAAAGGTTTGTATAAAAGGACTATCCACTTAATTGAAGTAGAGTTAAGCATAGCCAAAGACAACACAGACTCCCAGCAGTATTTGACTTTAACAGCCAACCTCAAGAAAACATCTTCACCAAATATTAGCACATTTTACTGAAGGATCCACTGAGATCCAACTTATCGGACACACCTAGACTAGTTTTAAAAGGAACCTTCAATCTGACATACAACTCTAGTAATGTTATTTACCTACAGCAATGCACCTGCAGAATCCAATATGTAGAATGTGAATTAAAAGTCCTTATATGTGAATATATAGCCAACATTCGTAGAAGTTCAAGAAAACATGTCATTAATAAACATTAGAAGGACCCTAACCAATCATAACCTAAATTCTTTGGTTATTTTTAGATTTATATATTTGATTTATTTAGAAACATGTATACTTTTACTTTATATTTCTAGTAAAAAACACTAATTATATAAATATAAAACTACTCATCAATCTGGCTCAATGTCACCACTTTAAGTAGTATAAACGTTTGCTTGTTTTTATATCGATAAAAACCGTCAGTGTCACAAGCCATCTTGAGTTAAATAAACGGCGCTATCTTGGCTTCAATCCCAAATTCATACATAATGTTGCTTAAATCTCTGGCTTCATTACAATAGAATGTAAATGGAAAGAGATTAATGCAATATCATCCCTATGTGCTTCATCCCTGGTATTGTCCTTTTGTCCTTTAACGACACTGCAAAATGTCTGCGACAACCGATGGGGATTCACACGCTCTAGCCTCACATTTTCTTGGTACCCCCAGGAAGTGGAGATATGTCCACAATTTTGTATCTTTCACAGGAATAGATACCATTTATAACCTCTCTTTTCACACATTCTAGAATGCACATTGAGCCTAACCCACATGGTGTGTTGTTAGAAACATTGTTGTCTTTCACACATTGGAAACTATTTTGGAACACTGTTTCTAATTATGTGTGTCTCCCAGGGGTTTCTATTTTACAACTATTGGTTTTATTTGTTTTATTATTCACCTGTGTCCATAGGTGTAACTTATCCTGCAAATTATATTTTTATATTCATACAATTTGTATTAATTGGGCAAATATTGTTAAGTGCGAAAAATTACAATTTCTTATCAATGAATTAAGCACTCACACCAGCTTTGTATTATTTAAGTATAATTTCTACAAAACATGAACTATGAGCAGGCTAATGATGCTAAGTCAAAAGGGTCAGCTACTGCTTAACTATGTTTATGTACAAATAAAATAATCCTACTTGATGATAAAGTCAGTTGCAGATAACTATTCTAAAGTCACAGGTTGCTGCGCTCTATTAATGTGTTGTGTGCCCAAAAATCCCTCTAGTTTGTAAGCTCGTTTGAGCAGGGCCCTCCTCACCTGTTGTCTCTGTAAGTCAAATTGCAATGTTACACCCATTGTACAGCGCTACGGAATTTGATGGCGCTATATATGTACTCACTTTTGTGAGATACTGTAAGTGCTGTCTTCCTTGTCCTTTTCACGCTGCATGCTTGTTGTAGTATCATGAGAGGCACAGGAATACTGACTGAGCATAGCCCATGGAGAAGAATAAATAAGAGATTTGTGGAACTGAGTCACTGGGATTCAACTGCAACACTCACAGTAACTACAATGTAAGATGCTAAGCTCCACCTGCCACCTTCACCACTCTCAGACTGGGGTATGCCAACATGGACCTCCGACTGTTATGGCATCTCAGCTTCCCATAAACAAAAGCAAAGCAACTTTCCTGTGTCCATTAACCATAGGAAGTTTGCATGTCAATGTCTACTGTCTTCCTATAAACAGCCATGGAAGCAAAAGCAACAGTAGACATACATAACATAAATAAGTAGCTTACATCACTTTCCAATCTTCTGCAGGCTTAAGGATCCTCAATGTGAAAGCTGGTGTATTCCGAGCCAAGGATTTCTAATGTTGCATAGTAAGATCTGACAGGCAGTCTTGGTAAGCGCTGTGATACCTGCATTGTTAACAACACCTGCTTATCTGGGATTGTGAGTAATAATAAGGCTACTCTGCTATCCATTACCTTCCATGAGGTGCTGCCATAAGCATTATTCCTGATTTCTACCTTATATAAATCAAAGTTTCAGAGCTTTGGTTCCAAAAGGTGGAAAAAGATAACGAAACCCCCAAACACGTGTCAAGTGTAAACGATAATAATCAATAATATATAAATTATACTTCTCAATGTCTGCAGCAACCCAAATAACACTCTTCCTCGGAGTGTGGCAATATCAATATACAGACAATTGGGGCGCTAAAACCACGAAAAGAAAAATAATAGTGTGATATTGCTAAAAATTACAATAATATCTAAGTAGGATGTAAATTCCACTCACAAACAAAACAGAAGTGTCGAGCCCACATAAACGTATCCATGTAAAATTTCTTTAATGACTTCTTAAAATCTAAAAATGAAGTAAAAAACAGACCACAATGGTGGGGGTATCTGTGGTCAAATGGAGTGAAAAAACGGGTTACACTTCCAGTGTTTCGAAGCACAGTATGAGTAGCTGTGCAATCAAGCCTAAATGTCACAGAGTCCACGCAATATCCAAAGTAGTCCCATAAAATGCTATAAAATCAATGGAAAATAAGTCTCTCTCCAAAAGGTATCAGCTGCAATGAATGTAAAGTCATAAGGTTAGTCGATATATGATGTAACTGGGCTACATGCAGCAGGAAAGCGATTTAGCGGTATCCGAAAATATATTAAATAAACTGATGAGATGAGGTCATTTCAATTACCTATTGAGGACTAGTTATTTATTAACTACTTAAATATTTTGCGTTTTGCCTTATTTATGCTAGTCATTAGTAAAACACAGTATTTTATCTTCATTTTCAAACCAAATACGAGATATTATGCCTTGCAATTAAATGGTAATTATTGCTGCTGTCTTGGTTCCTGGTATTTCCCCATTTTTTTCCATCTCATACTGTCAACAATCCAAAGAGAACTAAAGTGATAAACTTTTATTTAAGATAAACCCAAGAATGGGAAAGAGGAAAGCCCTGGTCCAAGGATTATACAAATGCACACATAAAGTCACTGGCCACTTTATTAGGTACACCTTGCTAGTACCGGGTTGGACCCCCTTTTGCCTTCAGAATTGTCTTCATTCTTCGTGGCATACTTTCTACAAGGTGCTGGAAACATTATTCACAGATTTTGGTCCATATGGACATGATGGCATCACGTAGTTGCTGCAGATTTGTCGGCTGCACATCCATGATGCAAATCTCCCGTTCCAACACATCCCAAAGGTGCTCTATTGGATTGGGATCTGGTGACTGTGGAGGCCATTGGAGTTCAGTGAACTCACTGTCATGTTCAAGAAGAAGCCAGTTTGAGATGATGTGACATGGTGCATTAGCCTGCTGGAAGTAGCCATCAGTAGCCAAAAGTACTCACTTTTGTTGCCAAGGTTTAGGCATTAATGGCCGTGTGTTGAGTTATTTTGAGGGGACAGCACATTTACACTGTTATACAGGCTGTACACTCACTACTTTACATTGTAGCAGAGTGTAATTTCTTCAGTGTTGTCACATGAAAAGATATAAAATATTTACAAAAATGTGAGGGGTGTACTTACTTTTGTGAGATAATGTGTTGTGTTTCTATGTATGTATTAATGTGTATATACACAGACACATACACACACATACATTAATACATGCATACATAGAAACACAACAATGTGTTAAATAAAACACCAATGCCCTTTGAAGAGAATAGGTATAATTTCCAAAAAAGAAGAAAATGTATTTTCATGTTTTTCTCAGGCATATGTGAAAATAGTTTGATATTTTCTCACTGAGCAAAAACCAGACATTACCAAATAAAGTTACAGCCAATAATGGTGATAGATTAGTTTGTGATTGCTGTATGAAATGAAAAAGTGCTTTTAATTGTTAGCGTCGGTATAATAATATATTCCAATTTTTACTAGTACCCAGCACATGTGATTAGCTTGATCTATATTTCATGACAGACCACTAAAAAATGATATTACAATAGTTCATAAGATTGGGAAAGCTGCCAACTCACTAAAACAAACAATGTTATCATGTTACTATAGTAAACTATACACATTAGAAACCCTCTTTTTTTTGGATACCATGGGAACAGCCATCTTACTGCTCTATTCCCAATCCTAATTATAAAATATAAGATCACAGCTTGTGTAAAAGTATTAAACTTTATTTTTATTTATATTTGTGATTGGTATGTTTTTTTGTTGCATTGATACCCATTCAACATCCATTTTCTTGAAGGAGATGTAATATATGTTAGTACAAGCCTTTGAATACGTTGCACTGGTTAGCAAATTAATATTTAGTATATTAGCTCGACACTTTGAATTCCCAATGTATATAATATGTGCTGTAGACAACGAGACCTTATATACAGAACATTATAGGATACTTCTCATGGCTCCCAAGTATTCACAATTTGAGTTAATGGTTACCTTTTCTTGCCCCAAATTTGCTACCCTCACATATGCAGTATAATGAACTGGTTTTACACCCTCATAAAAGTTTCAGGCCTTCAAAATAATGAGAATAAAATTGAATGATATTCAAACATCAAAAAATGATTTATTTTGATGCAATGGTTGGGGTTATGGCAACAATACATAACATTTGGGAAAATCAAAGATATAACTCCATCTCCATCAGACACTTGATGTGGCTCTTATTCAGTTGTCAAAGTACAGATCTAGAGCACATCTGTAAGATTTCGGCGATGGGAAAGCTCAGGTTGTTATTTGAAGCGTGAACACAGTTCATTCTGAAGCTCCTTTGCTCTCTCTAACTTTTCTTTATACATTTCAAGCTGGTGTTCCTTCTCTTCAATCTCTTCTTCCTGACGCTGCAGATAGTTGGACAGCATTTGAATCAGGTCTTTCCGATCATCCGTTTCTGCTGCCAATCTTCCAGCTCCATCTGCTAGCAGCATGCAGGCATTAAATAAAAGTTTGGAAAGCTGATGGCCAGATTCTTTATCACCAATCCTTCCCAGATAAGACATAATGTTTATCTCTGCAGGTAAGGAGTCCGTCATCTGGTGCACAGATGCATCACCGGAAGCTGTGTTTTCAGTTTCACGTATCACACAAGCAAGATCTTTGGATTGTAGAGGTGCCTTTGGTGGACGACTTGCTGAAGTATCATCATGATCTTGTTTCACCTCACTGAACCTACGCTTCTTAGGCTTCTTCTCTCCATAGAGGATCATCTTCAGCTCTTCCAAGATGACACGGTTATAAACAGCCTTTTTCTTCCAAATCAAAATCACTTTGCGTAGTTCTGTCCTACAGATATCACTGACTTCACATGCGTGTTTAAAGGCATCCACGATGATAGGGGCAAAGCCTTTAACAAATTCTGGTCCCTTTCTTTGGCTATTTAAGATGACATCGTTTGCCAATAGTAGAAAAACAAGCTTTCTGCTTGACTCTGCTTTACGCAGCTCTGTGTCCCACACAGAGACGATGACTTGAGAAAATCTCCTATAGTGGATGATCCAGAGGGACAGGGTCTGAATGCTCTCTTTGCTGTTTCTCAGCTCTGAAAGCTTCTTCTCCAGATCTTCCTTTGAGAATGAAGACATCTCAATCAAAGAAACTCTGCCAAATGATCAACTATTCACTGGTAAACCCAGATCAGTCTCTCAGTGCAGTCTGCCAGAAGAAAGTGACACTTACAACCGGTGTGTGCTACATGGAATATTTGGCACAATGCATCCATTGTCTACGTCACAAGCAGCATGTTTACCACCACCCAGCCTGCAGAAACGTTACCTGAATTATGTTGTGATTTACATGGATGTTATAAACAAAGATTTACATAAAAAACAGCTGTATGATTTTAATAGATTTTAACCTGTAATCATAAGGATAAGAATTCACAGTAAGAAGGGAAATATTTTGTAGAAACAACAATAAAGAAATGTATAATCACCTTGAATTACTTAAAATAAATTGCTTACCATATCAACTAAACCTCTTCTGTATAGATATTGAGAAGAGAAGAGGCATGATAGAAACATTTAAATACATAAAGAGATTTAGCAATGTAGAGTGGGAGAACTGTTATAAAAAGAGGTCTTCATCTAAAATTAAATGGTCAGAGGCGGCCAAATGACTCAATTAAGCACACATGACGTTTTCACATGCATGCGGTGTGTGGTCATGTATATGCAGGCCGCGCCGGATCTGCTGAGGTAATGAAACATCGCTGCATGTTACTACCAGACTTTCATACATCACTGTAAAATGGCAAATTGATTACAGAACAAATATATATATATATATATGTATATATATATTTGTAGCCTTTAAATATATGAAAGGTAGGAATTGATAATGGTTTATAAATCTACGTTTTTTAATTGCTATTACTATTTGTACTAATTGAGCTGAAGTAGGATGCTTATTAGCGTACGGTAGAAGTGACGTAGAAGCTACAGTACATAGCGATCTGTCCATTCTTGCCACGGATTGGCTGTTACTCAGCGACAGGAACGGCGGGGCCCCTGACTCAGAGCTGGAGCCGGCTGGCAGTAAATTAATCGCGTGCCAGGAGGTACGTTCGCCTACAAATAGGCGTTAATTAATATAGATGTCACTTTTAGGTTTTATGTTATAATGGTATTATATATAAATGCTGCTTTCACTGATACTGTATTAAAATGTATATTCATACGTTTAAGATTTATATTTCATAACTTACATTCCTGTTCTGTAAATTTATCTGATAATTATTACCATAAATAGCACTGGTACGTTTGATTTCAAAGTCAGTCAGTTAAAAAAACAAATTGTGTTGTATGTATCAGCGATATACGGTCTCTGACTGCAGTAACAGATTCTTTTGAAGATACTCCCTTGCTACAATGAAGATTGCTGGGGTGGAGCAGCCCTCCAGGCACGGAATGTCCTGGAATGCAATCCACACAAGTGGGACGTCTTTGCTACGCTTGGACGTCACCACGCACAAAACGGAACGGGATGATCTTGCCGCGTCCGACGGCAGCACGCAGAATACGGAAGTGAGGCATGCAGATGACGAAAAGGATAGACCTTCAAGTGGAACTGCTGGTTCTCTTACCCAGGCGCATTCTGCACACACTTCGGGTGTGCAACTAACGGTCTGAGTGTATCTATTATTTGACTTACCATACACCCAAAATATACTACACTATTGTGTGTTTTTTCATTTTTCTCTGGTCTCTGGTCCATTGGGATTCACAAAGAAGTTGAGAATAAGCTTGAAAACCATGGTTTTATTGTGAGTGTAATGAATGATTTATATTATTATTGAGAAATATCACAACAGTCTACACTATTATTATTTTATCTTTTGTTTCATTGGATCTTATATGAGCGCCCCCAGGTGGAAGCACCCTCAGTTAAGACAGGACTCAGGAGATATGAAACCTCCTGAGTTTAAACTAGACTTGTGCATTCATATTTGGGCGAACATGAAAACTAATACGAAAGGTGCGTTTTCGTTCAGCCCTAATACCGAACATGGCGGTGGCGGCAAAAAGCATACGAAGACACACAACACAAAGAATCTTCGTGTTCGTCTTCGTTTACTAGTCTCCCTAGTACCTTCCCCATCAAGCTATCTTATCTACGCAGCATCGCATGGGTTAACGGGAGCGGAAATCCATAGGTTCGCCGTCAGTAGTTAAAGGGCCGTGCAATCGACTCTATTACCCGCACGGCCCTTTAACTCCTGATGGCGGAACTTGGCCTGGGAAGACCATGGTCTCCCTGCTCCAAGAGTTAAAAGGTCCGTACGAGTGACACTATTGGACGTTCGTACGGACCTTTAACTCTTGGAGAGGGTAGACCGTGGTCTTCCCAGGCCAAGCTCCGCCATCAGGAGTTAAAGGGCCGTGCGGGTGACTCTGTATGAGCGACTATTTTATAAATGAAAGAAAAACATTAAAAAAAGCATGAAACATTCTTCCATGATTAAGTCACTTGCATAGTGGTGCTTGTGTTTGGTTAAATAATAAGTTAGATCACAAAACATAGCAGTAAACTCATCAGCACATAATAATCAGTGATTGTTGTTGCACTTGATTTCCCTGGTGTGAGAGAAGCATTCTGGATACTTGGCATGAGGCACAGTGAAAATGCATCAGACCTGCAGTAGTATTAACACTAGAGTACGAACCACAGTAGTAGGTTGCATTAACATGATAATGTCCCTGAGAATGTCAATTAATTAATTACTGGGCTGGGAATTTAAATCAGCATTATAACATTGATGGCAAATAAATCAAGTGGAGCCACTGGTCGGATAAGCGTGTCTTTATGATACGCTTACCCTGTGTCCAGCCAGCAAATGAACATTAAAAGCAGAAATCTGCTGCAACAGATAAGGTATTAGGTCCAAGCTTTATGGCACCAGCCAGCTGGGCATTTGCTCGGTTTGCCAGATGGCTTTTCCTGACTATGAACCATTTGGTTCACAGACCAGTCATTTCTGACTTACACTAAGGACGCTGTCTACGATATTAGCAGGAAGGTGGAAATGGAACATTAAAGGCAGGTATGTGAGCAAGAAATACTTTTTACAAGTCTGAAGAAAGAGTTTAAACTACTGAGGTATTATATGCAAGACCTCTAGGTTTCTATACCAGGAAAGTACGGACATAGCCTTCTTCAGAAGTAGATTCAGAAGCTCTTCCATCATATGTTTTCCTATGCGTAGAAACAGAAGATAATAGTAGTATACCGTAAAACACACGACACACTGCAGAAATGTCCTTCCTCGGACCACTTTTGATAGGTACTGCAGATCGGGGACACCCCACAAGAGCAGACTTTTGGAGATGCTCTGACGCAACTTTGAGGATAAAATGTTTACTTGTTGCCTGATAGCCTAATGGCCATTAGCCCAGACCTCTGATGAAGCTCTGAGGAGCGAGACATGTCAGGGGGGCTATTCGTCTGAGTTTTTAATAAGCCTGTGTCACTGGTCAGAATTCAATTATTTCTGTTAGGACTGCAGCCATCAACAGTATATATGATCTAATATTATTAGTGTTACACAGCTGTGGGCATATGCCCTTATGTTACAGTGACGTATACCTTTCATGGTAGGACTGGTGACACTGGTGTTTTTTAAAAATCTTTTTTGGTTATACCTTTCAACATACATATTAATAAAAGTTATGCTTTAGGGTGGGGTAATAAGGGTATTTTTGATCCCGGGAACGGGATTGGTTTGTTTTTAGTTGTAACTTACCCTTGTCCCCGCTGGGGCATTATTTTGGAATTGTCTTGTTGCCTAATATATCCCACCTGCTGACAGGCACTATGATAAGATTATCAGTGCTAGACATTTAACCTGTTAGTGATCATAATGTTATGGCTTATCGGTGTATATTATATCTATATGAGATCTTCTTATAATCAGAGAATTACTTCCAAGGATGTAGATGTATATATATATATAAAAAAAAAAACAAGTTAGACACATAGCACAAAACACCTAATTAGGTGAATATGAATCTACTTACTAAATTTTAAGCACATAAAAGTGCTAATATTTCCCTAATGGGAGCCTCACACAGCACCAAGAAGATTCATAAATTCTCCATTATGAAATGTGAAAGGTTCTTAACGTTTGAGAGGTTCTCACTACACTACATTTTTTCCCCAAGACATATCAGGCAAAAAGCATTCATTTTTAGGAAAATGTAAATGGAATAAAATGATTGAAATAAATAAATGTATGATATAGTGATTGTTGTTGGCTATCTTTGAGTAATACATTTTACAAAGAATCAAACCCAACGCTTTAATGATATGTTGGTTTTAATTGACTTATCAAAATGGAGACATGCATCAGAAGAAAATTATCCACGATAAACAAAAGCTACCTGATACACAAACTATCTGGCCAAAGGTATGTAGACACCAGCTCTCCCTATATGAGCCTGTGACATTATATCCCAAAGCTATGAGCAATTAATATGGAGTTGATCTGCCCCTTTGCATCTTCCCTGCTGGGAAGGCTTTCAACAAGATTTTGAAGTATATGGAAATGTGTACCCAGCAAAAAGAGCATTTGTGAAATTACTGATGTTGGAAGAGAAGACCTTGCTCACAGTCAGCATTCTGATTCATTCCAAATGTGTTCAGTGAGGTTAAGGTTGGGGCTTAGTGCAGACCACTGGGGTTCTTCCACACCAAACTTGTCAAATCATATCTTAAAATGTTGGAAGCATAGCATTATCCATTAACCGTTATCTTAGTATGCTGATTGGGGCATACCAAGGCATTTTGGACAATGTTATGCTTCTAACTTTCTGGGAACAGTTTGGTGATGGCCCTTTTCTATTCTAGAATGACTGGGATGCTCATAAAGAAATGGTTGGATGAGTTTGGTGTGGATGAACTTAACTGGCCCGCACACAACACTTCAAAGTCTTGTGGAAAGCCTTCCCAGAAGAGTGGAAGCTGTTATAGCTGCAAAGGGGGATCCAACTACATATTAATGTCTATGTATTTAGAATTAAAGTCCGTTTTGGTGTAATGGCCAGGTGCCCTAATACATTTGTCTGTGTAGTGTATGTGTGTGTATATATATATATTATATACACACACATACATTAATACATACATGCATACATAGAAACACAACAATGTGTTTTATTAAACACCAATGCACTTTGAAGAGAATAGGTTTAATTTTCCAAAAAAGAAGAACATTTATTTTCATATTTTTCTCAGGCATATGTGAAAATAGTTTGATATTTTCTCACTGAGCAAAAACCAGACATTACCAAATAAAGTTACAGCCAATAAATGGTGATAGATTGGTTTGTGATTGCTGTATAAAATGAAAAAGTACTTTTAATTGTTAGCGTCGGTATAATAAAATATTCACATTTCTAATAGTATTCAGCACATGTGATTAGCTGACAGACCAGTAAAAAAATTATATTGCAATAGTTCATAAGATTGTTTTAGTGAATTGGTAGCTTTCCCAAACAATGTAATCATGTTAACAAATAAAATAAGTAAACTATACACATTAGAAACCCTCTTTTTTGGGATACCATGGGAACAGGTACTGTTCTATTACCAACCCTAATAATAACTTATTTAAAAAATATAAGATCACAGCTTGTGTAAAGTATTAAACTGTATTTTTATTTATATTAGTGATTGTTGTATGTTTGTTTTTTTTTTTATACCCATTCATCCATTTTCTTGAAGGAGATGTAATATGTTAGTACAAGCCTTTGAGTAAGTTGCACTGGCTAGCAATTTAATATTTAGTATATTAACTCGACACTTTAAATTCCCAATGTATATAATATGCCCAACGATCTACATTTATATGTGTTATTATTAATGCTTTCTAGCTGAGAATAGAGTTCCCTTTTTAGGGAAAAACCTCCATATCACAAAAGAAAAGGTACCTGCAATAATCTACAGCTCTCTTCCTAACACTCCTGTCAACTCTGTGAATTAGATCCCAAATATTATATCATTCTATGCTTTGTTTTAAATGTAATTTATTTATTTATAGGCACGGTATCTGTGGTGGATGAATTATTTGTGTATCCAATAATTACGCTGATTGTTCTCACCCATATCCATATTTTATTCCTTCTTGAAGGAAACGCCATGAAATATTCAAAGGACACATAATAGCATCCTGGAAAGAAAACTCTATAAATTACTACTTGATTCTAATTCTAACTCAGAATGTTAAAATTTATTTTGTTGCAGATAAAAAGCTGTAGACAACAAGACCTTATATACAGAACATTATAGGGATATTTCTCATGGCTCCCAAGTATTCACAATTTGAGTTTATGGTTACCTTTTCTTGCCCCAAATTTGTTATCCTCACATCAGCAGTATATTGAACTGGTTTTATACCCTCATAAAAGTTTCAGGCCTTCAAAATAATGAGAATACGATATTCAAACATCAAAAAGTGATTTATTTTGATGCAATGGTTGGGGTTATGGCAACAATACATAACATTTGGGAAAATCAAAGATATAACTCCATCTCCATCAGACACTTGATGTGGCTCTTATTCAGTTGTCAAAGTGCAGATCTAGAGCACATCTGTAAGATTCCGGGGATGGGAAAGATCAGGTTGTTATTTGAAGCGTGAACACAGTTCATTCTGAAGCTCTTTTGCTCTCTCTAACTTTTCTTTATACATTTCAAGCTGGTGTTCCTTCTCTTCAATCTCTTCTTCCTGACGCTGCAGATAGTTGGACAGCATTTGAATCAGGTCCTTCCGATCATCCGTTTCTGCTGCCAATCTTCCAGCTCCATCTGCTAGCAGCATGCAGGCATTAAATAAAAGTTTGGAAAGCTGATGGCCAGATTCTTTATCACCAATCCTTCCCAGATAAGACATAATGTTTATCTCTGCAGGTAAGGAGTCCGTCATCTGGTGCACAGATGCATCACCGGAAGCTGTGTTTTCAGTTTCACGTATCACACAAACAAGATCTTTGGATTGTAGAGGTGCCTTTGGTGGACGACTTGCTGAAGTATCATCATGATCTTGTTTCACCTCACTGAACCTACGCTTCTTAGGCTTCTTCTCTCCATAGAGGATCATCTTCAGCTCTTCCAAGTAAATGTAAAATGCATGATTTGGGATAAGTGAAAGATCCCTGTAAGTATTAAGAGTACAAAAAACCAGTGGGAACTATTGATGGAGTATGGGAACATGTGACAACTAAAGTTTATATATGTTGTTATGGTTTGTGTAGCACTTTATTTGTAACAGAACTAATGTTAAACCTAAAAAGAAGTTAAGAAGATTTACGGTGCTGTTAAAGCCAGGCCGCAATAACTTATTTTATCACTGTTTCCTACTGTATGCTTGTACTGGTTTTTCCTGAAGTTAATTTAAAGGTGATTCGTAAGGAGAGGAAGAATGAGCATTAAAGGTTTCATTGCAGCGGATTGTTAAAATGATTGCATCATGACCATCTTTGGACTCAGAAGTGTAAACCGATCAATACTCAATAAAGTTGGACCTGATTTCTAGCAAAAGAAAATACAGTATTAAAGTCAACCCATGATAACATCCAATAAGCTGACAAAATTGAAGCTTTTGGCACGCAGAGAACAATTTGGACAGAAATGTATGTTGGTTTTGTTATCAAAACCACTTTGGTAGATAATGATGTGAAGCCATTGGTAGAAGTGCATTCACAAAACATATCGCATCCATCCGGCAGAAGTTGTAGAGTTTAACTGAATATAAGACAAGACCAACTTAAGTGTAGTACATAAGATGCTGTCCTGGGTCCTCTCCTTTGTCATTTGTTTATTAATGATCTCCTTTATTGAATTGAGACTCATGTGTCAGTGTCTGCTGATGACTCAAACTTAGGTAGGGTAATACAGTCTAACCTTGGTGTTACTTCTCTGCTGGAGAATTAAGACAGATAGTTATGAAGAGAGACTAAAAAAAGGCTCATCTATGAATGCTAGAAAAATGGCATCTTAGATGGGATATTATAACACTTTATAAATATGTGCAGAGATGATATAAAGTCAAGGGCGTACCTACAGAATTTGGCACCTGGGGCGGATCCTGTATGTGGCACACCCCCCCAAAAAAAAATATGTTGGCAAGAATATATTTCACAAATTTGTAAACTGTATGCCAACTGGAAAAAACTAGAAATCTGAAAAAAATGAATTATTAATGTATAAATAAATTACGTTGAAATAAATAACATTTACTGAACAGATATGGTACGGCATAACTCCCATTACTATATATGGAGCCAGACATTAATGGTAGTGCAGCATAACCCCTATCACTCAAACGTGGTAGGCCTTAGGCGGCCGTCGCAGCACCCTCCTGATGAGTGGCACTCGGGGCGAACCCCCCCCTTTAGGTACCAAGAACAAGAGTTCATCTAGAAGATGACAACAGATACACAACCCGTTGTCCTTAAGGGGTTCAGTAACAGACTGATCAGGGATTTTTTCATTCTCAAAAAGGATGGACAGGTTACCTCAACCTCATTTGACAATCATTAAACAATAGTCTCAGTAAGGGATGACCGGCAGAAGGCTCAAGGGTTTGTCTGCTACATCCTATTTCCTTCTCTTGGATGGAAAGAGATATTCATATCTTCCTTCTATTTTAAAACAACTTAGTGGGTCACATAGATTAAATGTCAGGCTTTAAAATATGACATGCAAATATCTTCCATACTCTTAACATTTATGTTAGCGTAATATGCCCTCATTATAAATATACTTTTATCAAATACCATTTCACTTTTCTTGAATTCCCACTTTTAAGCACATTACTAATGATATCCCTTGCCAAATTAAGTGTGTGGGCTTATGGAAGGTGTATCTGCATCCTCACATCATACTGAAGCCTTTCATAAGACGTGATCAGGCATATAATCATATTTAATGTGGCAGTGTCTATAAATGTAATCTTATTATTCGTACCCGTGATCATTGGTCCTGAAGTGCTTTATCAGCTTCAAGAAATCCACACTGCATTTTCTTGCTAAACGGCTGCAGTATTGATCCATTATTCCAGATTTCAGTTTTCGAATGCATTTATCTGATCTTTGTTCTCCCTGTAAATAACCAAAAAGACGTTTCGTTGTAATTATAGAAAGAATACATTATAGAAATTATATGTAAATTTGCAGTTGCCAACACTAATTGTCAGTTATCCTAATAGTTTGTGTTTTTAAGTTCCTGTTTAAATAGCATTAGGCCAATATTCCCTTATCCATAAGACACACAGAATTAGTTTTGGTTATAAGGATAATGAGTTTGAGGGTCCATATTTTAATGAAAATATTTACCTTTACTCTCTTGGCTTCATCCATGCTGCTTCATCTATCGGTTTTAACGGCACATATATTTTTATCATTCGCTTAGAACTTCAACGGAAATAAATAACATCTGACTAATCCAATTAACAACTATGCTCATCATTTTGTTCATTGCATTCCGTTTCCTAACACATATTGTATGATGCTTCATAATAATGTTCCGATCTAGCTGTATTATTGATGGCATTTTCTTAGCATGGTAATATGTGAGACATCGTGAAGACACTCAATAGTAAATACAGTGTTGGCAGAGGGACATTCTACCAAATCGAGGTGACCGATTCAAAAAGATGTTGGTACATTTTCAACAGCTGACCAAGGGAAGGATTTTGTCCCCTTCACACCAGTTCAACCACAAAACACAATATGTTAACCCATGCTGAATCAATGAGCCAAACCATACGACAATAATTACATATTATGAAGTTGAGGAAGAGCTAAGGAGGAAGACCACATTACCGCTGTCTCAAACTTCTGAGTTAAAGGAAACCGTCACTGTCAAAGTTTTCATATATAGGATATTAGTTTATTAATACATTTGTTATACCATCAATGGCTTGTGTTTGTTTGTTCTGTAATAAGACCATACATAAAGGAGGAGTTCAGAAACAGAGAAAATAAGTAAGGAAGGAAAGAGTAAAAGAACAGAAGATAAAAGCAGTTGGGGAAGAAAAAAGCAAATGGACAGAAAAGAGAGTGGTTACTTTTGGATCCCTCAGCAGCTACATCAGAACAATAGAAACTATCCATCTTTTAAAACAGCTAAACCTGCTTAGAGTTTTAGTGCTCCATCCACAGCCAAAAGAATAATTGTTCCCATCTCCAGTGTGATATGAGTTGTAAAAATTAAAGCCATCTTATTTCTCTACGTAACGGTGTGTAAAACCTTTAAATAACTCAACCTCCAATTTATAATGTAACAACACTACAGCCAGAATGAACCGATAACATCCCAGTTACTAAATGAACCAAACATCAGGCCAAGTAGTTACACCAAAACGGCAATTCCTGGATCTATAATGGCTTTTAATCTGTGTTAAATTGCCTGATTCAATTTAGTTTCTTTTGGAATTAAGCCTAGGAAGTTAAGACTTCATTAACATGTTACATTTCCTAAAACAGAACGGTACCAGAAAAAAATTGAACAACAAAGTTAATTGGATAAAAAGATTTAAAAAATAAAATTCTCTTTATAAGCAAATGTACAAACATTTATTTTGTCTTACACTCCATCTACTCTATCCATGATACTTTCTGTTGTAAAACTTCACACTTTACCTGGTCCTTGGCCTTACTTTATGTTAATATTATTATTTTAAAATTCACATTATATGTAGGGGAAAAAAACGATGGCAGATATAAACCATTGGGCCCATCCAGTCTACCCATTATAAAAACTCTTAATCAATTCTCTATATTGGCCTCTACCATTTCTGCTCAGAGGCTGTTCCTTTTCGTTCTTATTTCTCCCCCTTTGAAATAAAGACACGTAACAAAGTACAGGAGATTAAATTTAAGTATTTAAATATTTTTCCCACTCTCTCTTCTAACCTTTTAGTCTTAAAATATAGGATTTGGGTTATACTATTTTGTATTCTGCAGAGATTAACCAACAAAAAATATAATCCATGAATGCAAGTGACTACAGGATCTCAATATGCATAGCATAGAGAAAAGAAAATAGGATAAGATAAAAAAAAAACTAAAACTTAAATACATAAGGGATTCAAAAAAGTGCAAAAGAGAAGTATAATTTTATTATTATTATCTTTAATTTATATAGCAACAACAGTTTACGCAGCGCTTCATACAATACATGTATTCAAGCGATGTGACAAGACTAGAATTGACAGACTAAGACAAAGTGATGCATTAGGTGGAGAGAGCCCGGCTCGCAAGCTTACAATCTTGAGGGAATGGGGTGACAAACATAAGGAATAGAGAGAGGTGAGAGGTGAGAGGTGGTGTCGGTGTTATATCAGTGACAGCGAAGTTCTAGCAGCTAAGATGATGCGGCTTCTCTGAAGAAGTGGGTTTTCAGGTAGTAGAGTGGAGTGGAGATGGAAGGAGGGAAGATAATGAGTTCAGTTTTAGAAAGATTACGTTTCAGGTAGCGTTGCAACATCAATGATGAAATAGCAGACAAGCAGTTGGTTATACAGGACACGAGAGACGGAGAGAGATCAGGAGAAGACAGGTAGATTTGGCTATCATCTGAATATAGAAGCCAAATGAGTTGATTAGTTTGTCAAGAGATCCAGCATATAGAGAGAACAGCAGACGGCCAAGGACTGATCCCTGGGGGACACCAACCGAAAATAGAAGAGGCGACGAGTTCTTGCCAGAGAGCTGCATCGTTGGTAGAAGAAAGTGAGTCAAGAAGACGGTGGTAATCAGTAGTATCAAAAGTAGTGGAGAGATCCGGGACTATCAGAATGAAGAAGTGACCTTTTCCTTTGGCAGAGTCATTGGAGACTTTTGTTAGAGCTGTTTCAGTAGATTTCAGTAGTAGTGATCTTCAGTTCATTTTTTAAGATCACTGATACCCACTTATTAGGTGCATTTTCTTGATTCTTGTTTGGAGAGCATATTAAGTATGTTTATTGTTTATATGCATTTCCCACTACTAAATAAACAGCGTTATAGCACAGCCTCACACGGGTCCTGACGGATCAATCAATGTCACAGTGAATTTGACAGTTACACCTGTGCTAATGATACAGCCAGCTGTGTACATGTGGAGCTATGCGAAATCCTGTACAGATGGGAAAATGAGGTCTTATGTTGTGAACCCATGTGTTAAATTATGCAGAAAGTATAAGTATTCTGAATCAGCTCAATGAAAACAGAGGGGAGTGGGAAATATCAGCTGAGATAAACTTTAGCAGATAAAAGACGTTTCTTTTGTAGAAAGAATCTGCTCAGTTATGCCTAAAAGCTGCTTCTGTGATTCTAAAGATCCAACAGTGAGCTCAATGAGAAGAAAATAATTATGGTATATGTAACCATGTCCAGATTTATTAGGTGTATCCAGGAAAACATTTAGAGGGGGCCCATCTCAAATACCGGTGTTAAATATGAGAAAAAAATATATATATATTATTGATATAGGTGGAATCTTACTCCGACCCAACACATCCTCTGATACGACCCTTTAGACGAATAAGTCTTGCTTTCTGTAAGTGCTTTCTGTAAGCTTTCTGTAAGTGACCAGTTTGTGCACCACAGCAGCGGCAGAGAAGTGGTATTATAAGTATATAATACCTTGCATTTTCTAAGTGACTTGCTTTCTGTAAGTGACCAGTTTGTGCACCACAGCAGCGGCAGAGAAGTGGTATTATAAGTATACCAACAGTGGGTTTGTATCTCAACCAGCAACAAGAGGGTTGAAGGGTTTGTGGTAAAAAAACAAAAAAAACAAAAAAAAAACTGTGTGTTTTGCATTAACTGTTTGGTTTTTTTTTTTTCTCCCATTTTCTATAGTGTAATTAGTTAAGGGTGGGGTTTATAATCAATTAACTGTGTTGCTCTGTATATAAGGAAGTGGTTGCTCACTGTAAGGGGCTTGCATTTTCTAAGTGACTTGCTTTCTGTAAGTGACCAGTTTGTGCACCACAGCAGTTAGTGCAACACAAGAGTGCAAGAGCAAGGAGGGTAAGTGACATAAAGCAACTGTTTAAATTCTATACTCGCGTCCCTTTATAAAGAATGAGCAAGCTTGGAGATTTCACTCAGTGCACATCATGCCATATGTATGCATGCTTGGAACAGCAGTTCCTGGGTCCATATCGCTGTGGTAAGTGTGATCAATTGGTCTCTCTGGAAGCTGAGGTTGGTGCTCTTAAGAGGCACATTGAAACACTGAGAGAGATTGACAACCTTGAGAGGAGTCTGTTGCTCACTGAGCAAAGTTTAGATGGGGCCCCTAGCAATGAGGGAGGAGATCAGTCAGAAGGGAGTCAGGCACATAGCTGGGTGACAGTAAGACGTGGTTGCAGTGGGGAAGGGAAGAGGAAGAGGCAAGCCAGCCCAGAGTCTCTCCCTCCCAACAAATTTGCCCTTTTAAGTGAGCATGTTGGGGAGGCAGACTCAGAGGTAGGCTTTGCGGAAAAAGCTGTTCTCCCTAACAGCCGGGAGAGCAGCTCATCCAATGTGCAGGGGATCCGAAAGGAAGGAAAGCCCAGGCAGGTTGTGGTGGTAGGGGATTCAATAATCAGGAAAACAGACAGGGTAATCTGTAGCTCTGATCGCAGCAACCGAATGGTTTGCTGTCTCCCGGGTGCCCGGGTTCGGCATGTTGCGGACAGAGTGGATAGATTATTGGGAGGGGCTGGTGAGGATCCAGCTGTCTTGGTGCACATTGGCACCAATGACATAGTAAGAGGAAGATGGAGTGTCCTAAAAGATAATTTTAGGGACTTGGGTAGTAAGATTAAGAAAAGGACCTCCAAGGTAGTATTCTCAGAGATACTACCTGTGCCATGTGCTACACCAGAAAGGCAGCGGGAGATTAGGCAGCTAAATGCATGGCTGAAGTCTTGGTGTAAGAAGGAGGGCTTTGGGTTCTTAGAGCACTGGGCTGATTTTGCTTTGGGGTACAATCTCTATAGTCGTGATGGATTGCACCTAAATGCAAGAGGGTCCAATGTGCTTGGGGAGAGAATGGTTAGACGGTTGGAGGAGATTTTAAACTAGGAATGGGGGGGGAGGGAATAAATACCGGGTTAGACAGTATAGAAAGGGAAGGCGATTTACTTAGTAACCAGGTGGGTGGATCTGGGGGCTTGGTCTATAAAGATAATAGGGAGAAGCATATGTTTTGCCCCCCAAAGCAAGGACAGAAAGTGATTGCAGCATCGGTGTTAAATGACAAGCTGAAGGTCATGTCTACAAATGCTCGCAGTTTAGGGAATAAGATCCATGAACTTGTAACAGTTGTGGCAACTGAGAATGTTGATATAGTGGCTGTTACTGAGACATGGTATAATGAGAAAAATGACTGGGACATATCAATACCGGGGTACTCTTTATATAGAAAAGATAGAAAGGGCAGGAAAGGGGGAGGGGTGGCCCTATATGTGAAAAATAACATAAAATCTAACTTAATACAAGTTGGTGAAGAGAACTTAGAGTCGGTTTGGGTTACAGTACAATTTGGCAAAAGTAAAGTAACTCGCATAGGTGTGATTTATAGACCCCCAGGACAAGTAGAAGAACTCGATAATCTACTAGTGGAGGAAATAGCTACAATGACAGTGAAGGGGGATGTTATAATCATGGGTGACTTTAATCTCCCTGATGTGAACTGGAAAACGAAAGTAGCTGGTTGTACCAGGAGTGCGGATATTCTAAACTCCTTATTGGGATTATCTTTAAAACAGGTGGTTGAGGAACCAACTCGTAAGGAGGCCACATTGGATTTAGTGTTCACAAATGGAGATTTGTTAACAGATATTTCTGTAGGTGAAAGTTTGGGATCTAGTGATCATCAGTCTGTGTGGTTTAATATACAAACAGTGACTGAGTCACACCACACAAAAACAAAAGTTTTAGATTTTAGAAAAGCTGACTTTTCTAAAATGAGAAAATGTATAGAGGAGTCATTATCAGACTGGGGCAATTTAAATGGTGTTCAGGAGAAATGGGATTTTGTAAAAGCTGTTTTATTGAAGATAACAGAAAATTGTAGTAGGTTGGTCAGTAAGAGTAAAAAATTAAGGAAACCGCTGTGGTACTCTGCAGAAGTGGCCAAAATCGTGAAAGACAAGAAGTTAGCCTTTAGTAGATACAAAAATACCCAAAGTGAGGAAGATAGACAGATCTATAAAATTAGGCAGAAAGAGGCAAAGAAAGTTATAAAAACTGCCAAATCACAGGCAGAAGAGCGAATTGCCCTATCAGTAAAAAATGGAGATAAAACATTTTTTAGATATATAAATGAGAAAAGGAAAGTTAAACAAGGATTAGTTAGACTAAAAACAAAAGGCATATATGTAGAAGAGGATAAAGGTTTAGCTGACTGTCTCAATGAATATTTCTGTTCAGTTTTTACAGATGAGAATGATGGAATGGGACCTCAGTTGGGAAAAAAGACTGAATCATTTGAAATATGTGAGTTTATCGAGGCGGAGGTTTTACTTCAGTTGTCTAAGGTAAAGACAAATAAGTCGATGGGGCCTGATGGGATACACCCCAAGTTATTAAAAGAGCTTGGGGGTGTACTAGCAAAACCGTTAACTGATATATTTAACGAATCATTGGTAACGGGAGTTGTCCCTGGGGATTGGAAAGTAGCGAATGTTGTGCCTATACACAAAAAAGGCAGTAGGGAGGAGTCGGGCAACTACAGGCCAGTTAGTCTTACATCTGTAGTGGGAAAATTAATGGAAACAATGTTAAAGGAAAGGATTGTTGAACATCTGAAGTCACATGGCTTTCAAGATCAAAAACAACATGGGTTTTCCTCAGGAAGATCTTGCCAAACAAATCTTATTGATTTTTTTGATTGGGTGACTAAAGTAATTGATCAAGGTGGTGCAGTAGACATTGCGTATCTGGATTTCAGTAAGGCCTTTGACTCTGTCCCACATAGGAGACTTATAAATAAACTGCAATCTCTGGGTTTAGATCCCAATGTTGTTGAATGGATTAAGGAGTGGCTGAGTGACAGAAAACAGAGGGTTGTAGTCAATGGCGTATATTCAGAACAAGGTCTTGTTACCAGTGGGATACCTCAGGGATCTGTACTTGGACCCATTCTCTTTAATATTTTCATTAGTGATATTGCAGATGGTGTTGATGGAAAGGTATGTTTATTTGCCGACGACACAAAAATTTGCAACAGGGTTGATGTTCCTGGAGGAAGAAGCCAAATGGCAAACGATCTAGGTAAGCTGGAAAAATGGTCAGAGCTGTGGCAATTGGCATTTAACGTGGATAAATGCAAAGTAATGCACCTGGGGCATAAAAACCCAAGGGCAGAGTATAGACTATTTGGTACTGTCCTAACCTCAACGTGTGAGGAAAGGGATTTAGGGGTAATTATTTCTGAGGATTTAAAGGTAGGTAGACAATGCAGTAGAGCAGCAGGTAATGCTAGCAGAATGCTTGGTTGTATAGCGAGAGGTATTAGCAGTAGGAAGAGGGAAGTGCTCATGCCGCTGTACAGATCACTGGTGAGACCTCACTTGGAGTATTGTGTACAGTACTGGAGACCATATCTCCAGAAGGATATAGATATGTTGGAGAAAGTGCAGAGGAGGGCTACTAAAATGGTTTATGGATTACAAAATAAACCTTACCAGGACAGGTTAAAGGATCTTAACCTATATAGCCTGGAAAAAAGACGGGACAGGGGGGATATGATAGAAACATTTAAATACTTAAAGGGAATCAACAAAGTAAAGGAAGAAAGTTTATTTAAAAGAAGAAATAAAACCGCAACAAGAGGACACAAGCATAAACTAGAGGGGCAAAGGTTTAATGGTAACATCAGAAAATATTACTTTACGGAAAGGGTAGTGGACGCATGGAATAGCCTCCCAGTGGAAGTGGTAGATGTTAATACAGTGAGGTCATTTAAGCAAGCATGGGATAGGCATAATGCCAAGCTAGATATAGGATAAGGGCAAGTACTAAAGGAGAGTACTCAGAGGTTGGGCAGACTGGATGGGCCTTCTGGCTCTTATCTGCCGTCACTTTCTATGTTTCTATGTTTCTATAAGTGCCCTGTGTTATTTTTCTTATGTTTAATCCTGCCTCGTGCAACAGTTATGCATCAACGCCGAAGTCACAACAACAGAGAAAGTATTCTCAGGGTCCACCACCTTGTTTCTCTACCCTCTTTTGACATGGCTTTCTTGGGTTAGAGAAATCGGCACACTTGAAGGAGCAAAAGAACCTCAGCTCTGCATGTTTTTTATTGGATTAAAGAAAGAAGCATGTCAAGACTGCAGATACAGGGTTCAAGCTGTTTGGCTCAGAACTTGGAGTTGAGCAGACAGGTTTAGGAGTGCATGCTTGTAAAAGGTAGTCTGCTGCTGCTTTGGCCTTCTTCTTACAGCCATCGACAAGCAGGGACGGAAGTCTCAGGGAAACTGGCAGACGACAACAGAGTCCAGGGGAAAACTGGCAGACGACAACAGAGTCCGGGGAAAACTGGCAGACGACAACAGAGTCCTTTTTGCTCTCTATTATGTTTATGGTAAAATAAATGCACTAAAAAAATTTTATTACAACAGATAAGGAGACGATAAGGAACTTCGAAGATTTGATTTGAAGATTTGGGGCCTAATTATTATTATTTTTTTTGTGTTTCAGACAACTGCTTCCATGTCTCTTTTTCCTTCTCTGTCTTCTTTTTTGTCAATTGGAGCAATGGCGATGTAAGGCACCTACCTTGAACAGCTCCCGGCCGTCCTCTTCTCTCTCCCGGCAGAAACGCCGGCACCGCACACTAGAATATGAAGCAGCCGCTCGCACACGCGGACGCTTCATGAATATTTATGAAGCTGACCGCCGGCTGGATTCCGCTGCGTCGATATGGCGACGTAGGACGCGATCACGTCCCGGACGTCGGGGAACGCCCCCCCGGGCTATTTAAACCTCTCACACAGTGTCCTCGGTGCTCAGTTATACTGATTCTCTCCGTATATCGTGAGCTCCTCCTGTATTGTATATTTATACCTAATTCTCGTTCTCCCGGTATCCGACCCTGGTCCGCTTAACGGCTTCCCGTGCTTCTCTGGTTTCCTGACTCTGGCTCTCCCTGCTACGTTGTGTTCCTCTGGCATCCTGACCCTGGCTATCCAAACCGACTACGTGTACCTCTGGCTTCCTGACCCCGGCTATCTGAACGGTTCCTGTGTATCTCTGGCGTCCCGACCCTGGTCTGCTAAACGGCTTCCCTCTGACCACTCGTGCTTACAGTTACACTACCAAGTGCCCTGTTACCCTCACCAGGCTCCTTGTGTGTGTTCTGTTTTTGAGCAAGTGTGTTCCAGTCCTGCATATCGGATTCCTCCTGGTAAGACGAACCTCACAGGCAATAGGTTGTCCCCATTCTGTTGCGGAAGTGTTTAGAAGAGAAGAAAGTAATGCAGACAGATGAGTACAGCAGAAGAAGCAGAAAAGAAAAAGCGGAGTTGCAGATAAGGAGACGCAGTTGTGGGAGAAGGTAGGCAGACTTTGGGAGAGAGTGACACCGAATTTCCTTTCCGAATAAAAAAAAACCCTCTGTAAAGGACAGGAAACAAAAGAAATGGGCCAAAACTAAGGCTTTGTCCGAATCATTTTTGGTCTATGTGCACAAGTATAGTGGCAGGCTCTTATGAACCATTTGTCCCAATTCTCTTTATCTAGGCAGAAGTAGCCAATAGATCCACGGTTATTGTTAAACCACAAATTCTCTTTCCAGGCAAATATATGTTTAGATTATGAGAGCTGTAGTTTTGAAGAAGCTACCTTTCTGCTGTCTCGTGGTTAACATTGTTCCCTTTAACTTACAAAAAAAGAATTGTATAGAGGATCAGTAATTACAGAGAGGTTTGACAGCATACCGTTACAATAACATTGTAAAGCACACATTTCATCCACTCCCAAATATATTGAATTAAACAAACACAAAATTAAAGGATTAACCAAGGATTAATGCCATTATATCTGATGCACTGATTTATAGGTTCATCTCTAAATATCCTTTATGACAACAGCAGAATAGTTTAGAAAAATAAATAATTTTAATCCAGCTTTATTACTTGATTTACTTTCTTACCATTATTTCACTTGACTTTCATTTTTTGGGTATTTTTATAACCTCGTCGGACAAAATGGAGAAATTTAACGTAACAAGAGAGTGAAGGCATAATACAAAGATATAGCATAGAGTCACAGAAAATATTCTGAATCTATTCTAAATAATAAACCCTGTATAGAAGCATATCACAGATAACCTTAGCTCCACAATAGTTGCATTTCAAGCTATATTTTTTCTTTTAGAACATCTAGCAATTGTAATACAGCCTGAAGGAAACGGCAAAATGATTTTATAAAATTACAATCCTTTATACTTTGACTCAAGTAATTGGAGCCATGATAAGGAGATTTGCAGACAATTTATATTTGAGCTATGCATTGGGGGATTGTCTTATAGAATTGCATGTGATCAAATAAGGAAATTTGTTACCTAATGTCTCTTTTGTTTGTTAAAATGCAACGTTCGTCCAGCTGCTCAAATACAGTTATCTCACAAATGGAAAAACTATTCATGTACCTATTGTAGGTCTAAACTTACTAGTGTAGGGTCTAAACTCTAGCAATAAATTCGTTATTTCAGTAATAAGGAATGTAGCTACAGAAGACACAGAGGTAGACCATCTGACAATAACGTCCCTCTGATATTCCATAAAAAACTGGCTTAGCTGTGTAGTCCTTCCGAAGTCACTGCTGACATTTCTTCCAACTGCTACTTCTTGATTTGTATTGCTTCTCTGATGTATTTCCTTATGACAGCTTTTGCTTCCTCTTATAACCCTTCTAGAAGTCTTTCTTGATCTTAGCCTCAAGATATTCTTGTTAAACTTCTGTATATACAAACTATATATAACTATATACGTTATGATTTTCTAATTCCAAATAGAGACATAAAAAAGTAAGGAAAACGGTACATTGTATTAACCTTCACAATATTTTAAATTATTCCATTGTTGGTATTATGTCCCAGCAACCCTACATATCTCTAACAAGTGCTAGAGATGTGGGAAAGAGTTGGGAACCATGTCTTATATATGGTGGACCTGTGGAAAGCTCCTCATACTGAAAAAAAGAGAAATTATTTAAGGACTGGACTTTGACCCTACAATCGTTTCTGTTCCATAGATATTCCTCTTGAAAACAGTTCAAATCTCAATTTAGCCATACATATATTGGCAGCAGCCAGGATATGTATGGCACGAAATTGGAGCCCCTGACCTGGAGACATATCTTAAATCAAATTAACTATCAATGTGAAATGGAGAAACATTTTTTTAGATTACCTAGGAACATAAAGGGATATGATAAGATCTGGCCCCCCTGGAAAAACACAGCATTTAACACCAACTAAACATGAAAGTATTAGGAGTAGTAACCCAAGTCAAACCCTATCTCCACTTGTGGCTTGGATCCCATCACCGCCAGAACAAGCATGAATGATGAAGGGATCTTCATGTGATCGTGGATTGTTAAAACATGTCCTATTTATTAGAAGTAAGTTAACAGGAAGATATATGAAAACAAAAACAAAATCATGTGACGACATTGAATGCCGATATCACTGGATAATCTGCGTGGGGTTTCCCTTGGCAATTTTTATTAATGGTGCTTACAAATTTCCCATGACGATACCAATCAAGACACAAATATACAACAAAAAGAGATGAAGAGCACTCAAGGATTAACATCCTAGTAAAGTAAGGGGTTTTTTTGCAACAGGGGAAAAAAAGGATGCTGCATGTAAAAAGATATCAATGTGTAGCATTAATGAGATGGTCAAGTCAGCATCAACTCAAGCGCATCAAAGTAAACTCTCATAGCAGAAAAAATCATGACTATAAAACATACACAAAACACTTGTTTAACATAACATGGAATAACTCAGCCATATCATCTCCAACGCAGCTACCACCATACTTATAAAAGCCGTTACCGTACAGAAAGGATTTCACAGTATTCTGAACTGACAATGTAAAGAGTTACCTGAAAGTGACTGCACATTCATTCTGTGGTTTATACTTTGCAATATGGGGGTTCCTATTTCCCCTACAGTGAATATGGAATGTTTATCTTTGCCTCTGTGATGAGAAAACTAGATGCTAACAAGATTAACCCATTAAGGACCAGGCTGTTTTTTATTGTTTGGACCCTTTGTGACCAAGGCTGTTTTAACACTTTTGCGGTGCTCGCGTTTAGGGGTAATTTTCTCCTATTTAGTGCACACACACACGTTATATATTGTTTTTTTCAGGGGCAGGTTGGGCTTCATCAGCATGAAGAAGAGCAAGGTAAGGGGATCCCTTAATTTATGGACGGGACCGTTACTTAAAATGGAAAACGCATTGTCACTTTATGGACGAAAAAAAGCTAATTTACACAATAAATCATAGCGGCTTTTTGCTGGTGGAGGATTGAATGAATTATATTTTGGTGTAACCTTACTATGGCACTTTGAAATGGCATCCATTATTCAGACACCACATAATGGGAGTAGTAGTTACTGCGCAAAAAAATACATTTGTTAAATAATTTGTTTCTGGGAGTTTGAAAAGCCCTCGGCACTGTAAAAGGTGTTACGTTGAACAAAATGTTCTGCCACCCCCATGTGTAACTAGGATAAGAGCCAACCTTCACTTTATAATTCATCTTAAAATAACCTGAAGCCTGGTGATCCCTCTGCAGTATTATAAAAGCACATTATACTATAATTTACGAGGCCATCTGGCCAAATCACCAACAAAGTAACAAAACTATTTAAAACTAGAGCTTTTACTTATCTTTGTTATTTTATTTTCACTAGCTGCCTTGTTATTCCTTGTTATTTTCCACTAGTTCTTAACTGCTTTAACATTTTAAAAAGGATAACCATATTTACATATGAAATTATTGTTTTAGATCCCAGAATGAGATTTACATTGATAACGATAGTTACTTGTTTCTTATGAATCAAGTTAGCATTCAAAGGAACCGTCATCAAATCTTTTAGCAGAACTAAAAGCATTAAATTTACCTTTAATGGAGACATGGCTAGCGAGTGGTCAAAGACGGCTACCTAAAAAGAGTTATCCGCAAACAAGCGCCAAATAAGTTCATTTTTTACATAGTCCAACTGGCACTCTGGTCCCAAATACTCCAAGACATTTGCAGAAATGACCAAAGAGATTCTTGGAGCCGAAACTAAAGAAAAAAAAGCATACTGTAGGTCTGCTGCGGAACATAACAAATCCCTGCAAGAAACCAACAATAAGCCATTAACCTCCAAGCAATTACAATCAATGCTTATAGAAATAAGAACGGCCATAACAAGAGGCATCAAAGAGACATCAACCTCCATTACGCGCAAAATACAAGAGCTTGTACAAGGAAGCTAACCGCGCACAATAACATGGCTGATTGACAACTGGACATGAGATAGAGGAGCTGAAGGACAAGCTAGATGACAGAGGGCCAGCAGCGGAAGGAAATTTTATCATTCTTTGCATTTTGGAAGAGGTAATTCAGACTAAAAATACAGAAAATGTTGCCAACTACATTACTGTCATTGTCCATATGGGATAAAGCCGCAGATATAGTGACAAAGATGTCCACGTTTTCATATGCCACCCCTACTCTGACATTTGAAACACAAGTTGATAGGTGGTCACAAGGTTGGTCACTTTGAAATAGGAACGCTCAGCTTGATAAATTTATAGATTTATTTGGCCTGGCAGCTAAAGACTTTTGTGAAGATCTGCAAATCAGGCATGAAAAAAAAAGATCACACATCTGCCAATTCCCTGGAGATTTACCAAAAGATATGGCTCATGCGGCAAGAATCACCAGCTTATAAGGCACCAGCACACGCTGATAAATACACAATAAAGGGATGTATATCATAAATAAGAACAATTTCTGGTTACTCTGATTGTAATTTCCACAGCTTGGAAAATCTTGGTTTTTACTTAAAAGTCTCCAGGGTTTCTTGTACTAGCAAATAGAAGCTTGTTGTAAATCACGCAAATTATGAGTATGCCAACAGAAAAAATAGGTTGCAAGTAAATCGGCCATTTTGAAACCAAACATGCCACTTGCCTTCATATATTTCCTTACATAGGCATTCATAATCCTTACTTGGTGGAGAAAGCCAACAGTGCCGTGAAAATAAAGTTTCACATTCACTCAAAGAAACCCAATTCTCCCCAGACAGTATTCACCAATCCTTGAGTTTAGCAGATTAAAAAAAAATCTCATGAGAGATGACTAAAAGGGTTTGGTGTATTCCTTATATGCGAAACACCTCTCCTGTGACCTGCCACGAGTTTAATCCCTTTTGAGGTTTCAATTGATACTACAAACACAAAGGCAGCATGAAGTTCCCAAGGAACCACTAGTTTCCTTGAGCAACATGTTACAACACATTATGCATTTTAAAAAGACTCCGCTGGCTTTGAGCTGCTGGGGGCACCCGTGAATTACCCAGAAAGTATTTATCCGAGATGTTCTCTAGCTCACTCACACCTTGATGACCACACAAGTACTGATTATTTGCTAAACTGATAATGGATAATGCAATGACAAAACTATTGAAATATTTCAGAAGATAATTTTACAGCAGTCTTCTAGTTAAAAAAAAATAAAAAAATTCCTTGCCTTCAAATTCAGAATGCACATAAAGATAAAAACAACTAACGTTAGTCACATTTCCTAAACTGATACGAGTAAAAAAAATAAAAAAAAGATAAGTGTGTGTGTTGGGATGGATATGATATTATAATATCTAACAGATATATTGTAAACACAGTATTAGCCGTAAGTACCATTTATTGCAAAAGTGTTTTATTCTACAGCTACACTGTAAATCGTCTGGAAATAAAATTATTGTTTAGAGGTGCAAATTTATACATTGTAAGAGCAAATATTCTACATACAGTATACACTACCGTGACACCAACGTAGTATATCAACTGATTTATATTACATTAATCCGTGTTGTTTTGTTGTAATGATCCTGTTGTGTCATAATGATGATCTAACCTCCCAGGGTCAAATTGTTGTGTTTTAAGAGACATATCTATTTCTGCTCATTATTTAAAGCCCTGGTGTTTATCTTATCCATTTTTTAAGTGGCAACCGAAAGTATAATTCAATACTACATGGTAGAGACAAACATCCAATGACCGTTCACTGTAAACATATGTGGTCCTAATTCCTAAACATTTTCATTGAGTTTTATCTGTGAATAAACAGGTTTTCTGATGATATGATCATAATGAGAAAACACTGCAGAAATAAAAGCCACTCATTAAAATAGTGAGATCCGAAAACAAACCACAGAGATTAACAACATCCCTTTACATTACAATCCTCTGAGACAAGCATTAAAATGACGTTCACCCATGTTGTGTACTTAAATGACTTATTTTGTTTGTAGGCTTCCCAGTTTTAAAACTTTTTGTTTCAAGTCATACTTAAAGTAAAAACAACAAAGAGGCTTAATTATATTTGTACATATAGTGTGTCGACCAATAATGATGATGATAGAATCCCAAGGGTTTAAATGTCTCCATCTGTTGCAAGCGGTGCGTAGAAGGGGTTAGCGATCTCCGCTCAGCGGCATAACAGCACCGTCTGCTATTTGTAAAAATGGTGTATGATAAATTTGCTTCCTCTGTTGTAATGAGACCAAGGCATATTTATTTAATTTTTAAATTCCAGCAGTAAGAAAAAGCAAAGGTTTACAAAGTATTTCTGATACCCTTAAAGTGACACTCCAGCCACCATAACGTATATGCTAGCTGAGTGTACCAGTAAATGTTAATTCATGTAAACTATGTAAACTATTGTTTTTAATAAAAACTATGATTAGGAAAAATATTTTGTTTTTAATTCCTTTTATTTTCCAACCTGCCCCCCCCCAGTTATCCACATATGCCCCCAGGCTTGTCACTCTGCCGCATAAATGCCTTAAACCCCCTATATGCCACTGTGCCCCATGGTATGCCTCTTAACCCCCTCTGCCGACACTTCCGCCAGGCTTCTATGGTGGAGCACTGGAAGGTTATGTCACACCGGTGCTCCACCATAGAAGCCCTGGCAGAAGTGCGGGAAGCGGAGGTTGTCTAAGCGCATCGCGCAGACGTCCATGGCTGCCGGAGAGTAGGATCCAGGTCCCCTGCAGCCCTGCAGGGATGTGGATCCTAACCCTGCTGCTTACCCGCAGCATGGCTAAATAAAAAAAACATGCGCCCGGCTCCGGAACTGCATGTCCCAGGCGTTGGACGACACGAACAGCGCATCCCTGCCCTAAACCCTTATATTCAGACCAATACGGCATATAGGAATCCAAATGCACAAGTCTTTTCTCTATCATCTTCTGGGAGAGTATCTTAATGAAAGGGCAGGCAGGTCTCAAACAGCCTTTAATGGGTGGGTAGGGGGAGAGAAGTGGCATGTTGGTCTTGATGGAAAAACAGATAGCTACCGGTATCTACATTGCAGGGAAACTTAATTCATTTACACGGACATTTTCTAGATATATTAATAGCAATAAGTGTTTTCCACAAAGGTGAAAAAAAAATTCAGATACCCTCTGATGTAATGAGTTACAAGTTACAACAGTGAATGGGTGACAGTGAAAACCCCTCAATGAGTGCATACCCCTCAACATCTCAGGTGCCCAAATCAGGATACATGTGTTGACAGTGTAGCTAGAAGTGGGAGGAGAGTGGACGACCCCCCAAAATTTAAATATTGATTTACGGAAAAAAAGGAAAAGCCTGAATATAAGACTACCCTATAAGAAAAAAGTTTTACTAGTAAACATTTAATAAAAACTATGATTGAGAAAAATGCACTTTTTGTATTTATCTCCTATATGCCACTCTGCCTCCCTGATATGCCTTTTAACCCCCTATTTGCCACTGTGCCCCAAGATATGCCTTTTAACAATCCTATATGCCACTCTGCCCCCCAGATATGCCTTTTATACCCCTATATACCACTCTGCCTCCCTGATATTCATTTTAACCCCCTATGCGCCACTCTGCCTTCCTTGATATTCCTTTTAACCCCTTATATGCCATTCTGCCTCCCTGATATTCCATTAACCCTCTATTTTCTACTCGGCCTCCCTGATATTCATTTTCTTTTTAACCCCTATATGCTACTCTGCCTCCAGAAAGCCCTTGAAACTCCCCCATATGCCACTCTTACCCTACCCCGACTTACCAGCACTTCTTTAGACTTCTCCTCGTGCTCCAGATTCCTTGGTGTGTAGTGGGGCAGCCGGTGGAGGTCTGCGATGCCAGTGCTCAGTCATAGAAGCCCCGGCAGAAGTGGAGATTGCAGACGCCCACCGGCTGCCATAGAGGAGGATCCAGGTCCCCTGCAGCGCTGCGGGGATCTGGATCTTAGTCTTGTAGTCAAACCTCTGTTTGAGGTCTGATTAGACGATGACCTCGAATATAAGACGATGGTTATTTTTCAGAGCATTTTCTCTGAAAAAAACCTTGTCTTATATTTGAGCAAATACGGTATTTTTAAAAACATGAACGCAAAACACACGTCAAAGATAGCATTAGCAAGTGAAGTATTCCTTTAGTTAAAGGAGTTTTAGTTAAAGGAGTTTTTTCACACAGTAAAATAAATGGCACATTTTGCATATTAATTTTGTTCCTAAAAATTTTTTTTTCTAACCTACTCTTCAAATTGTTTTGGACTGAATTGAATAAACACCTGTTAAATTCTGCACGCAAAAGTAAGGATGAGACCATGGAAGGTGCTAAAGCAAAGAGAATCGGTAGAGGACAGTATTCATTAGGTATGGTACTGGTTAAAAACATGTTACATACTGAAATTATTTTTTCTGAGTTTAAATCATATATGGGTGATTGTTTTGACAATTGTTTTGACATTTATGAAACAGGCTAGCTTTATCAAGGTTTTCATGTAAAGTTATTATAAAAACAAGGTCAGGAAACAAAAATGTTGCAATTTTACTGTAAATGTTCAATAACGTGTTTACAAATGTACAACTATTTAAAAAACAAACAAACAAACACAATCTGTGGCCGCAAAAGCATTACATGTCACCTGTCCTTAAAAAACAAACTCACTAACATCTGGTTTTTCACTCTGCCTATATGTTCTATCCTCTTTCTAGCATGGTCTAGTGAAGTAAAGAAGTTATATACAGTATATTTGCATTAGAACGCCACTTTATTTGCATATTATGGGATCAGACACCTTGTTGCTCTGTAGATTTTTGAAGATTATTTCTCCCCATTAAAGTTTCTTGTTTTCTTTTGCAATGAGCTGATGGGTTCTGTAAGACTTTGAGAATGAGGGAGTTGAAGTCCTCAAAAAAACATTTAAATATTAATGTCAGATATTCCATATTTTTGCTGCAGATCCCAGAGTTCAGTGATCGTGACAGCTCTCTATAAAAGGTGCCGTGGCACCCAGGGTGCCTCATAAAATGCATTGTGTAAAGAAAAACAAAAGGAATCTGTCTTTTTTTTGCCTCAATGTTCCCTGTTATTTCAAAAATGCATTAAAAGGTTTATTGAAAAACTACACTCACTTAGCAACAGAGCTCAGTTATTGGAAACTACAAGAGTATATCAGAAATATAAAGGGATATAAAGGTATATACAGTCTCCTTAACAAAGAAAGAATACAAATCTCTCCAAGGACGACTCCTGTCCCCGACAAATGTCCTTATTAGTGAGAGACAATTCTACTCAAATATATGAACCAAATAGGAATTCAATATTCCACTCTTTAGACTGTTAAACATACTGTTTATAAAATAACATAAAAGCAGATTTTAAGACTCCCTTGGCATCAGGAGTAATAAGCATGTTACAATTTTATAATATTTTTGCTTGATGTCCTTTAACTGAGATTGGTTCCATCTTACCAGTAGCCTTAAGGATTGTACAGTTCGAAAAAAAATATTTTTCTTTTCCCCAGACCATTTAAAAGAAGTCTATTTATCATGACAGTCAACCAAAGGGTCAACACTGATGGACTTCAAATCCCTCCTAGCATAAGCTACAAGGAAAGGAAAATGTAGGATCCAAGGGCAGGCTTTGAAGATTATCACACAAATAGACACACGGATTAACATTACACAACAGCTCCTCACAAAGTCATCTATGTAAGTCAGAGGTCCCTAAGGGCTTAGGTATCTTCATACATGCTGCCTTCAATGATTTATCATTATGTCCATATCAACCAATGAAGGGCAGCTGCCCTTGATGCCAGAGGAGGCCCCTGCCGGCGACCAATAGAGTCGCCCGTACGGACCTTAGATGTGATCCACAGATTACCAAAGAATATTTGGCACGTAAACGTATATACCTATTCTTTATTTTTAGCTTTTGCCTTGCTTGAAATTACATGATATGCCTGGTTTGGTTTGTAAGTCTTGGATTTTTTTAGTTATGCCTCAAGTTGTCAGATGATGAACTGCATCATTTTGCTAATATAGTTACTATTGTGGAAATAGTATGCACTTGGAACACATAGCATAATGTTGCGTTAATATTTTGAATGCACAGTAACATAAAACCGTCATGTTTTACGCAGTTTATATGCCATTACTCATGGATTACTCACTTTTCCTCTCCTTATCTTAATCGCTTGGAACCTGGCCCAGATTATCTGGAACCTCATCCAATAGTCAATTACCGTTTGTTACATTTTATGACTTCAATAAAAAGTAACAATCTGTAAATAACTGTTGAATAAAATACCATAAAACGCTGCCAGGTTCCTAATGATTGTAGAAGAAGCGTGAGACAAAATGGAAAAATGAATGAAAGTCCAACAAATATTCAGAGGTCTCTCGTTCGGTTTAGTTTAATCAGAGGTCCCTATTCATTTTCAGATATTCGTACAAATGCAAGAGTTAGACAAATGTGTTAAAATTATAGTTCATATGAATCTGAATACTACAGCATGCTGTCTTTACTAAAGCAAAATGATACACTCCAACTGCAATGATTAAACTTCTTTTAGTACACTGAGGGCAATTTATCAGTATTAAACAACCCTCGGGTGTTCAAAGGTTAAAGAAACGATACAACCATGCAACTTCCGTCATTTACGTATTTCCCTGGGCAAAATTACGAAGGTTACAGAGTATATTTCCCTTAGCAGCTGAAATGAAGTCACTCGAGCAACACTACTCAGGGATTTTCTTTGCAACACAATGAAACTGTCAATAATGTCTTACTTGTCAAATGTAAAAGAAATCTGTAAATTTCATCTACCCAACAAGCTGCAATTATATCTTCAACAAGATCAGTGCATCGAGAACATCAAGTTAAATGAGAATACTTGTATTAATGTACACATACAGTATCTGTTTAATTTAAACAATCACACGTGTAGCGTTATTCACTGCTTCTTACTAATTGGTGTCCATTTCACTAATGATTTTACAAAGGGCTAGTGTGCAATAATCCTTGAAACTCCTCGGCGGCATCTAAACCTTGAGTGCCGACAAAGAGAAGATCTGAAGACTGATAATGATGTTAAACATCTATACAATACTTGTTAATAATTTAATAACTATTCGAAAGCCAACACAGGCTGGTGAAGATGCCCAGAGGAGACTATTAAGACAGTAAAGGTGTTCAGTATCGATATTCTTTTTCTGCTGACAGTTTGGGAAACCGGAAAACCTAAAATGTGTTAAGTTGGCAGTTTTCCCTACATGCTTAATTTAAACTACAAACAATGGAAAGATTACCAAAATCGATTAAAATTAAGATTTAACATGTAATGTCACTAGAAATGAGAAATAAGCTGCCCTTAGAAAAATACAGTGGCAAGTAGCTATGTGCCAAACATATTGAATCTGTAACCTCTAAAACAGAGCCAGGAGGAGTATTACTATGTGTTAGTTGCAAAGTGGTCTCCATGTTTTACAGGTTCAGGAAAGGAGTCATGGTAAAGGATCTGCAATGCTTGCCTGATGGGCAAAACACATCACTGGAACAACAGAAACATAGTAAAGAAGGACAACGCAGGGTCGCAGTTTTAACTCTTTCAATGCAGATGCTCCATAGGTGCACAGCATTGGCTGTTTAGTCCCCACAGGCATTGAAGGGATTAACACTGCAAGATCGCTCTTAATGAAGTGATTGGGCAGCAGGGGAGCATTGGGGCTAGTCTCCACATGTGAAGAAACCTTGGCCCCTGTCCCTGAAGCTGCCTCTGGCCGCAGGGACACAATCACTGGTAAACAGGTGGGGAAGAGCCTCTTTGGATCAAAGGGCTTGTGGGGGCTCTTTTTTGCTGTTGCTGTGCTGTCTGGGCCAGGTAGACCAGCAGCAGAGCCCTGTCCAAAACAGGTATTAACCCCTAAAATGCCGTGGCATCTAAGGGGTTAATGCTGCATCTTCGCTCTCATGGAGAGATCAGGCAGCAGGGGAATGTTGTGGCAGGTGTGGGGACCCAATCAACACACAATCCTCTTCCACAAAGCTGAAAATATGATCGCGGGTTTACTCCTGTGGGAGTGATCAAAGGCTCGGGGGGGGGGGGATGGCTGTGCTAGTCTGGGCAGACAGCAGCAGTGCCCCTGTGATCACCATGATTGTGGTGATGTCGGGGCCTTTTTGTTTTCCCGATGGTGTACCTGGTACGTCACAGAACCGAGGAGCCCGCTTGGGCATGACGTACCTGGTATATCACCAGACCCGAAAGGGTTAAGGCTGTATAACACTAGATACACTCACCAAACCTTAAGGTTGAGCAGCCTTTCCAGCCACACATGGTACATGCATTAATGGTGTCCAGAAAAAGGCTTTAATTTGCTTGAGAGAGTCTTATTTGGGTTAAGAAGCAGAGCAGTCCAACTGATTCAGCTCCTTGGCAAGCAATATAGCCAAGAAAATTAGGTAGGACTTGTCAAATGTGGGGTACTTTGACATAGCGGTAGGCTATGTAATATATTGCCATATAGTGTGACGGAGTCCCCGAAATGTATGCCTTACACGTGTGGTTTTTCAGAATAGTATTTGCTGGTTATGTGCAGAATTCTTGCTTTGTTTTGCATCATAACCAGAATAAAATGATATTTGGATGAGACACTCCTAATGAGTGTCTCATCCAAATATTTGCCATTATTCCCTCTGTAACTAGCACTATACTAAAATGCTAATTATATAAATGACATTTGATATCACTACTAATTACATTCCTGACAAAATAGACTAGGGACAGGAAAAACTGCAATTCCATTCTGCCGCAATGGAAACAACTCCATCTTATAAAACATATTACCATTCCATACGGGCTAATGTAGCTTACGCTGTAATAGGTTTTTGAAGGAAAAAACTAAGGGCTGCATGCAGTCATAACTTATAGTACAACAGATTATATATTAGGTGAGTATTGGATTTCTTGTCCTTGGTATAAAATTATAGCATTTTGTGCATCAGCCAGTTCGAAAAGAGCAAGACGCTGCGCTGGTAGTGTTGTTTTGGCAGCTTATAACATTATGTGCAAATAAAATGTACAAAATGATGCATTAAAAGTATATAGTGTGCAAGAGTCACTAATGGTTTAAATATGTTCCAACACAAGTAGTACGGGCAAACACAGTAAAGGAATTAAAGAAAGCTTGGGATATGCATAAAGCAATCCCAAACAATACATTCATACACAGCATCGACCTTAAACATGTTACAAAACAAACATGCTTCGTTCTTGTTTACCTATTTTTTTGATCAAAAGTGAAAGCTGGTTATTACAAAGCCATATGTCAGTAAAGATCCGTCGGTAGAGACTGTTATACTCTATAATTATGTCAGGTTCAATAAAACCATTTTATTAATGGGAGAAAAGAGCAAAATAATCACACAGTAAAAAAAAAAACAGTATTGATCAGCCTACCAGTCTCAGAGCATGTACTTGAAAATTGTCAGATCTGTATCTTGATCAGATACAGGATTTAAAAAGGTTAACCCATAGATTGCATGCTATAACAGCAGAATACTTTTGGTGGATTCAAACAAACAAGTTTTGTGATTTGAGAGGCTTAAGTATTCCAGGTGTTGGGAGCAGCCATTCCTAGTACACAGTAGTTTATGGTTTACACCGTTTTTTTATCTCAAATATTTGTCTTCTTTCAGACAAAATTTAACAGACCATGAAATGTCATATCGAAGAACGTGAAGATAAGTTATTCTTCAAAGTTGAGTCTGTCAGAAATACAATGTTCTGTTTTTTTTTTATCTTAGACCAATAACACCAGTTAGAAAGCACAATATTGCTTGTAAGAGAATTTGAACATAAAACGTTCTACCGGGCAGATTTTAACTCTTTCGTTTAACTTGAGTCCTGATTGCACAGTTGGGGTGGGTGTAGGCAGTGTAACATAGAGCAAGCAACACATAGTCTCCCAAATACACAGGTTTTCTGATCTATAAGCCACTATTTAACCTACAAGATTCTATCAAGCAGAGGTCAAGGGCACATGCGATAATCAAGTGGCAAGCATGGGGTCAAATACAAAGTAATCCGAAGAAAACACTGTAGCACAGCTAAGAAGGCAGGTCTGGAAGTCCAAGGACACACAGGAACCGAAGCACTGCAAAAACATGCGGATTGAGGCCTACACTGCACCCACGGAGCTGTGCAGCAGGGGACAGGCCAAGGCGACACCTGACCGTGCCAGATAACGGCCAGTAGGGCCTGAAAGGACATCTGAAATTGTCCTCTTATGATAAACAAGAAGAGCAACAAACAACCGGAATGCCGATTTCTGATATCTTTTGTACTAAGTCATAGGACAAAGTGTATGTATCCATTTTCAGTATTTCTCTATGTTCTAACATCTTATTCATATTGGTGTTGAACAATACACATAAAAATAATATCAAGTGCTATTGCTATCTATCCCTCAGAATTTTTGTTATTATATGAAGTTTGAAAAAAAAAAAAAAAGGTAAAAAATGACGGCAAAAGAACTGCATCCGTTTATGGTACAAAATTTCCTTGGTCATAAATTCATAAATATAGTGATATGTAAAAAAAAGGGTTATTAGATAAAGCCTGAGGCCTGTTTGCATTAGTAAAATTAGGCAGTCAGCATTGCTTCTCACACATTTGCTATGTTGATACAGTGGTTGGCTATCAGAAAAAAATACCCACAGGAAAAAGACAATAACACTTATCTTCATTACAAAAGTTGTCGTCAGAAGACAAAAAGGTAGAAAGACCTCGAGTTAAGATATTTGGGATTTTTGTTGGTGCTAAAAATGTGAGAAGGAATTACAATTAGTAAATATGGTCACGTCAGAAAAAAAATAAGTCACAGAACCGAAGGATTTTATTATCTGGAAGTCAGGCTTAGCTGTATAAAACGGATACAACAAAAAGGCAATTTGATGAGAAAATAAAAAAAGAAAAACAGTTAGTTACAGAAAACAAAGAAACAACAACAACACTGGTGTTCACTTTTGGAAAATTAGATTTGTTCCCAGAAGTACTAAATCGGTTTCTGAAACTACTTAATAAGTGCCTAGAACGTTGAATCAGTAGTAGTAAAAAGAAAAAAAAAACCTATTAGAAAACAATATTCAACTTGAAAAATGTTGTCTAATACAATGCTTTTCACTCCATTCACCGGGGACCAAGCTAATGGTGAATGTGCAAAATAGACCTTTGTATTTTGAGCTGAGGTAGAAATTTTTACCACTGAGAAATTAATAAATCTGTGAGAATTGGGAAAAGCAAGTAAGCTGTTAAAGTTTGCCAAGGTGTATGCAGTTGGAGCAAGTAGTAGCGGAAATACGGATATAGTACAATTTAAATAAATAAATAAAAATGGACAAATTTAAGGATTAGAATTATTAATTAATGCTGATGGGGTATTTTCTGTTGATTGGACCCTATTGTTTGATTTATGCGTTACATAGGGTCAGCTCTGACCATCTTACATATGACTTGGTTAGGTTTGCCCTTGATAATGAATCAGAAAATTGGCGAGCAGAAAACTGCAGTTTTCCTCTTGGTTCTGACTTTAATAAATGCATTCGCAAACAGAGGATGGTTTTAGGAGTTTATGATTTTACTAGATATGGATTAGTCGGCAGATGGGGAACTACTATGGAAGCAGTTTACTTCTAACTTTCTGTGTGAGTACACTCAATGAGAGAGAAGAAAAATACAGTTAAACAGCAACACCGCTAAAATCTTAAAACAGCCTCAGTCACGAAGGGTATATATAAAAGAAAAAAGTTCGGGTAAAAAGGGGGTTAAAAAACCTGTTTATACACTTAATATCCAATCTATACAAATATTACTCTGTAGAATCTCTATTTATCCAGTAAACGCTCTATGTTTTAAATCAATATTTAGAATACCTCTGAATCCTACATACATGCTCATAAGGGATTAAATAGTATGCACAATATAGCTCTACAGTTTCGTACTATAGCCCCTCATGGTCCTAGCTTTTAGAAAATTATATCTACCATCTTCTATTTTTGATTAGGCAAAATCACTTCTTTAGATGCATCTGACGGAGAAATGAGGATATATGAGAGCACAAAAAAGGCCAATTTAATTTTATACTTTATTTTAGATAGCATCAGGACATCTTTATGAGGAGGATTTGGTCAGCATAAAATGGACTCTCCTATCTAGAAAGAATAGCTAATGTCAGCAAAGTCACAATATAAAAGGACTCCTAAGAGATCTGTGTGCACAAATGAATGCATTTTGCAGGCTCCTTCCAAAAAAATCCTCTCTAGAGTCTCATATGCTTAACATCATCTATGTACTATAGAAATATGAGATACATTTGAGATAAATAACTAGCACATATTAGGATGGCAAAAAAGAATGCTGTTGCCAAATTAAGCCTTTTAATTTCACAATATTAGTCCTGCACTTCATAAATGTTATAATTCATTAAAGGCTCCGTGCCAGCTTGCACATGCTCACCATCTAACATATCTGTGTCTGATTGGACATGTCCACTTTGCAGACTATAGTGGTGGAACCCAACATCTAGTGGTAGGAGATGTGGCCACCCAACTGCAACTACTCTGTTACTTGTCAGAAGTTCTTTGCTGCCATCTGGCCATGGAGTGCATCACAGTATATACCCATGGTTGAAACCAGGCATGAGGGGTTGTGGTAGCCAGAATTACCACGTGGCTTAGATTCACTTAGCAGCCTGTAGCTATTGGAGTATGTTGTAAGGAGTATGTTGAATGGGCAAGGTGGATCTACATTCCCATTTTAATGTGAAGTTATGTCCTACAGGCAGCAGCTATTTTATGAAGACCACTAGCCATCAGGAACAGGAAGCATGGATGTACCTCATGAGATCTATCCGCCAGTGCCAATAGAAAGTGGGAGTTGAAATATCAACACAAGGGTAATGGTCATGTAGGCTCTTCATTCTCTTAAAAAGTCTATGATTTCAGGAATCACTTGAACAAAGATCTTTGTAATCCTCACACCATAAACCAGCGAGATCTAAGCACTGCTCTTACGTCACAACTCATTAACCTTTAATCAGGGTTGCACTTATCTCAAACAACTTAGGAGCCCCTAAGCATTTTTCTCTGAAGTTTTAAGGAATCTATGCAGCATTAAAAAAGTTAAAATATGAATCTAAAAGTCTAAAGCACAAATGTAAAAATCCTTCTCCTTCTGCCATCTTATGGTTATTGATTAGCTCCAGCCCCATTCCACACTATCACTGCTATTATCTTCTTAGAAACACCATTTCATGTTTTGTCCTTCCAATCTGACATTCTAAATTGTATATCAACAAAATCAATACTAAGACCAAAGAAATAAAGTGTTAGAAGTGAAACATAATTACATTTGTGTAGTCCACATTGGGGTTTCCATACAGATGTTGGAAAATACAAATATGGAAGATACTGACACCTATCCAGATTACAATACATTTTATTATAATTGCTTGGTTATACCGTATTGGCTCGGATATAGGCCGACCCCGTATATAGGCCGCACCCTAAAAGTTTGGTGCTTTTTTAAAGAAAAAGTTTTTTTCTTTAAAAAAAGCACCAAAAAAAATCCTGCCACTCTGTCCTCTCCCCCCCGAGATACGCTGCCATTCTGTCCTCCCCCTCCGAGATATGCTGCCACTCTGTCCTCTCCCCACTCTGTATCCTAACCCCGCTGCCTGCCCGACGCCAGGGACTGCATGTCCCGGGCGTCGGGCGCTAGACCCCGAATATAGGCCGCACCCCCACTTTAAAGACTTAAAGTGGGGGGAAAAAGTGCGGCCTATATTCGGGCCAATACGGTATATTTTTTATATGGAAGGTAATTAATGGATGATGAGCCTTTATTGTGTTCTAAATGTGGATGATTATTTTCAAAAATAACTGTTTAGTGTTGATCTAGCTCCACTCAACAAGTGACACGGTCACATACATACACAAACAGTCACACATATACACCTACCTACCTTTTGCCAGAAAAAGCTCATCCAACAGTCCATGTCACCGTTCTTCTCTCCTGCTGCTGCCTTGCAGTCTTCATGTTTTCCAAAACATTTTGCCCATTCTACATCCCATAATGATATAGTTGGAAGCAGGATTTAGGTCTTTACATCTCCCCTTCTCTACTCATTTGACTAATGGAACCAATGTACCACATTCAATCATGAAAAGCACAGATCTCTGTCAGGGGTAGAGCGAGTGGGCCTGAGAGCAGGAGAAATTGCACCCGGGACACTACAAAAATTTTCTAGACCAATAGGTTAGATCTAGGCAAAAAATTCTAAAGCAGAGGTATCAAACTATTACCGTCAAGGACCAAGCATTCTAGTTGTGTAATTTTAACCATGATCAGTGAGCTGCTTATCATCAAGCTGGGATATCTGAAAATTCTGCCCTGTGTGTTGATCGTAAGCTAAACTTGTCCTAAAAGATAGTATAGAAAAAATATGATTAGAATTTAAGTTTTTAAGTTGGTTTTCTGCTTGGTCCAGAGTGGGAAAAATGCCAAATTGTTTAGAGAATAGAAAGGCTTACAGGCAACAAGTGTACAATAATGTGAGCCCTACTACAATAATAGGTCTTCTGCTAGAGCAGTATATAATAGCAAGTATGGAATATATTTTTGTTTGCTCAGGAGAATTAAGGAGCCTATGCAGCATTTACATTTGATAACCCTGTAGAA
This sequence comes from Spea bombifrons, assembly GCF_027358695.1. NCBI lineage: Eukaryota > Metazoa > Chordata > Amphibia > Anura > Pelobatidae > Spea > Spea bombifrons. Next base: position 12,456,235 of record NC_071098.1, read on the forward strand.
GCAAAGCCAATATATTTGCATGTAATATTATCAAGGTATCATCTTGCCAGTAAAGGAGAAACAACATCCAATCTAGAATTCAAAACTCTTCCCTGTGTTCCTAATGATCTGCAAAATTTAATATAGAAAAAGATGGCATGTTAAGATCATGATATGATTACACATTTTACACAATAGTGGGCCTGGAAAAATGTTCCTCAGACTCAAACTACTCACTTGCCCACTACCACCATGTGATATTTGCTTTAATGTGGACACACACACACGCAACGATCAAACCTTTTGACTGCTGACCACCCAGTGGGTGGGATATACTAGGCAACAAGTGAAAATTTCATCCTCAAAGTTGATGTGTTAGAAGCAAGAAAAATGGGCAAGCATAAGAATCTGAGCGACTTTCACAACAGCCGAATAGTGATGGCTATAAGACAGGGTCAGAGCATCTCCAAAACTGCAGCTCTTGTGGAGCGTTCACAGTCTGCAGTACTTATCAAAAGTGGTCCAAGGAAGGAAAAGCAATGAACCGGTGACAGTTTCATGGGCGGCCAACCTTAATGTTGGCTCTGGTAGAAAGGTGTCAGAACACACAGTACATTGCAGTTTGTTGCTTATGGGGCTGCGTAGCCACAGACCAGTCAGGGGGCCCGTGCTGACCCCTGTCCACTGCCGAAAGCACCTACAATGGGCACGTGAACAAAAGAACTGAACCACAGAGCAATGGAAGAAGGTGGCCTAGTCTCATGAATCATGTTTTCTTTTACACCACGTGGATGACGGGGTGCATGTGTGTCGCTTACCTGGATAACACATGGCACCAGGACTTGTAACTTACAGGACTTAAATGATCTGCTCCCAACGTCTTGGTGCAGATACCATGGCACACCTTCAGAGGTCCATGCCTAGACGGGTCATGGCTGTTTTGGCAGCAAAAGGGGAACCAACACAATATTAGGGAGGTTGTCATAATGTTATGGCTGATCAGTGTACATAACATCTGGCACACACTACATCAAACATATAATGAATGTTATTTTTAGATTATAATATCATAACTCTCCCAGTCACATATATACACTTTAGCCCTGCACCAGGAGACCCAAAATATTAACAGTATTAGTATAGAGTTTAAAGAAAATGGAACTGTGAGTAATTTCCCTTATGGCTAGGAATTTGTTGATAATGTTTAGGAACTCTGTGGGTTTGTCTTGGTGTGCCTGGGTGAGGTCCTGCTTCCTGACATCTCCCTGACATTATGAACACTCCCTCCACACTTCCCCTGAATGCTGCCCGGTTTTCTTGCACTGAAGACCATCTGCCCAGCTAGGCAGCTAGGCATGCCCTAACACAAAGCCACCTGCCCAGAACAGGGAAAAGTCCAGTTCTTCCTTCGGTCTGATTGGAAATGTTTTCTCAGTCTATCCTTCATGTTACAAATGCATGATTTCTGTACATAAGTGCATCTCTGGAAACTGGTTAAGGATTTAGAAGATATTTCAGATGCCCCAAAGCGTTAAGTTTTCCAGACGCCTCAAAAGAGCTTTTCCTTCTGCTATTTTTATAAAAATAAAATATATCTATTGGTAGAGTTTGTAATATAGAGTCTTCTCTTTGCTTGACTAGACAATCAAATCAAGTGTCTGTTCTCTTGCTGGCAGACGGAGAGCAGGGTTTATCTGTAACAAGTAGGCATGCATACTGTATATATATGAAAGTACTAGAACTTCACGGATAAGAAAATTGTTTTGCTTGTACAGATAGGGCAGCTTTTTTTTCTTCATTTGAAACATTATTCATTCTACCAGCCCCAAAAGACCCCTTCTTTAATGTTTTTATTATTTTATCTATATTTAAAACAATCAACTGTCCACAGATATCTGAGATGACCCAGGTGGAGGTAAATATAATTTGTACCACAACAGTTTTGCCCAGACTTTGCTGTCAAAGTGATCCTTGGAGCAGCAACTTCTTAATTACTATGTCCCCATTTTGGTAACCCTCTTAATCCATTATGATTTTTCCCACTTCTCTGTCCCTAAACATTTTCTTTTCTCTGAAGCTCTTTTCCTTTTTATCTTTTCACAGTCTCTCTGTGCTGAGTCAGCACTCCTGTATTTGCAGATAAGAGTTATTGGAGATAACGGGTAAGAATACCGTTAAGAAATGTCGCTGATTTCCATACACTGATATCTATGCATGATAAAGGTATAGGAGCTGAAACAAAACTCTTCTGCAAACACTCCTGTAGACTCTCCCTTTAGGTGTCTAGCTAATACATTTTGTTTATAAAAAGAAGATTTGATGATTTTTGAAGAAACCAAACTATTGTTCATCTAACTATTCATCCAACATTTAAACCTTGATCATGGCCAATACTTATTATAGCGTCAATACTCAAAATACCTACAGTAGGTAATGACACTCCCTTGGCGCCAAGTAATGACTTGGCGTCAGCCAACTCTTTGTGTTCGTCTTCGTGGGGAAAAAAATCTTCGCATTCCACGAATATTCGCCCAGGTGCACAAATCTATGTCATCTATGTAATGACACTCCTTTTCACTTATTTTTGTAACTCTCTAAAGTAATTGATAAATAATGCAACATCCTCCTGCATTATAAAAGTTATACGCACTGCTGAAACTTTCATATTTCAAGCAGAAATGAAAAAAAAAGAGAATGTCAAATACTTTATTTGCTAGCCAAGATGATATATTTATTGACTTAGTGAATTGCACGTACATGCATTCAAGACTACTTTCGTTCCTCTTTCAGGAATTCTATACCATAGAATATGCCAAAAGACGACGCAAGAGACTATATCTTATATTAATCCAATGCTGTCGAAATTTGCCCCCCCCTTTTTTAAATGAATTCTTAATGAACACCAAAAGTTTGTCCCCTAGCTCACGAAAGATTGAAAATGTGATGATTTGGGAAAACTTTATTTAGGGTTGAACCTCTTTAAAGCACCATTTGTTATTTTAAGGTGTATAATGCAATATTTTTCTATAAACTATAAGTGTTAAATTAGTTGGATTAAGTTGACCATTGGCTTCACGGAACCCAGGCACCTGTACTTTGAGCTTCTACATTAACTAAATATGAATCCAGCTCTGTATTCCATAGCAGAAACCATACGATCAGTTTAACCCCTTCGTTTAAAACAGTTAAACAACACAAAAGTATAACATCGGAACCTCCAAACTGTGCCCACAGATAATATCTGAATAGCCTAACAAAAAGTAATACTACGTTGAAGTGCGATCTGTATGCTCCTGCCATCTAATGGCCACGTTAAGTCATACTCGCTAGGTCTAGTCGGTGCAATTGAGATTTGATTATGGAGGATGTTAGCATCAAATCAATTAAAATAGCTATTACTGAATGTTTTCACAAACAGTTTGTGGGATACATTACATAATCTCAGTCCCTCTTTGAGACATATATCTCGTTGTCCTTCTCCAGGAGCAAATAACTTTTGGTGTGTAAGAGTGTATCACTCATAAATGCCTTGCTTGGTTACATAAATACCTAAATATATCAGTAGGTCGCCAATACATAAACATTTTAGTAAAGCCATGCCTCTGGCCACATCTCCTAAAACCCCACAATTCCATTCCAGTATGCAGGGTATATTAAATCCAGGTGTGAATAGTGTATCAGAAATCTCTTGTCAGGGTTTCGCCCTGTATGCCTAGACCCTGTCTATCGTATACTGGCCGTTATGTCTACTTGCAGCCACCTTTCCCTATATGAGCACCTCTGCTACTAATTATCTGGACAGCTGAGACACATTACCTGGGTGGAGTACCCTTTCTGCCTTTGGCCCATGTGCTAGCCGCTCTCTGTGTGAATCCTACCCATTTTGACCTGGCCTTCTATATGTGATCTTCTGGTACCAACCCCACTTGCTCGACCACAACTCCTTGCCCAAGTGTTCAAGTGGGCTATCCTGCCACGTGCCCTGTCAAAGGGCTTTCCAGTCATGTATCCATCACCCCATCCAAGGGCCTTCCAAACCATGTTCTCTGTCAAGTCTGGCTTCAGCGTCCAGTCAATCTTGTCATCTGCCTTTGTGTCTGTGCTCTATTCCGCTATGTCAACCAGTCCCGTTTTGTACTTAACTGTCTTAACAGCTTACGCCAATGCATACAGTTTCATATATAACCTTCTGTTTCTATTTGCTTGTCTCAGGACAAGAAGGGCTTTTTAGAGCTTCTTTCAGGCAGATCCAGGAAGTGGACTCATCAGCGATGCCCATAATGGAGCTTGTGTCTCCGCGAATACTACTGTTACAGGAGTCCAAAGGGGTCCCCATCTAAGACCCCGCATAACCCAGTACAACAACAAGTACTGTTTTCATGTTGTGCAGTGCTACTTACACTGCATTAAGTAGTGAAGGCTCCTTGCCCCCTGGTGCTTTTGCCCCATTTACCATCCGCCCCATGGGAAGTATTTGGGATTTAGGGAGCTAGCCGTAACTGCCCAACCAGATGTCCTAATTTGGACACCTGAAAACTTGGGGAGTATGAGTAACATATGCTTTTTCATTCAGTTTATAGTATTTATATTATATCTTTTTTTTAAAAAAAAAGCCAAGCAATTCTTTTGTCTTCTACTCTGTACCATGCTTCAGGCAATCCTGTGGTGTGCTATTTTCCTAAGCATCCCTCATTAAAAAAAAAAGAAATGATATGCTTCTTTGTGCTTCTTGCCCCTTCCAGTCCTCATTTACAGCTTTACATTATTGCAGGAGTTTAACACGGATTCTAAATGGATCATACTGATCAATGCAGTAAATAGCTTTCACACTTCTTGTTATCTCATCATGATGACAAAAAACGTAAGTAGGTATATCTCCCAGCACTGGAGGCTCAATGAAACAAAATAAGCAGCATGTAGAGCTTTGAAGATAGCTTTTTACTTCTAATACAGGGAACTGCCAGTATCGTTTGCTCACCATGCTGCATTAAATCAACATGAAATGTAATAGATTTTTTTCCATTTTCCTCTTAAATAATGACAGTAGTAATGGTTCAGATTATCACTGATCTTAATATACACATACCTATTATTAATGACTTATTTTTCCCTTTTACAAAAAAAAAAAACCCTTGTTTTTCTCAGCTGGGAGTGCTGTCTTCTTAACGTCACATATGCTTTAAAAGGCAGCTCGGAAAGGAGAAAAAAATGAATAATGTTAACAAAATCTAGCGCTTGAAACGAAGAATGCTAAAATAATACAGAAAATGTTAGATAACTTCAATACAATCTGCATTTGGGATTATGGAGTGAAAGTTGTATTAAAACGCCATGCCTTTCATATTGGTGGAGGCAGGGCAGAGTTCTTCTTTAAAAGTGTTTCAACCAATTTCTTAATTCGCTGAAATCAATAGAGGTTTGAAGGGTTTATTTGGTTAAGTTGTCATTTCAGATAATATTCGGAAAATTATTCCCATGTAAGCAATGGCATTGAAAGTTTAGTGCAAGCAGTTTCCGAAGAGAGGGATTTCAGATTCACTAATTAAATCTCAAACGGCTAGAGCAGCAGGAGATAGAACTCTAGGCCGTTTTTAATTAACATTTTTGTACTCACTTCAAACGATTGCATTTAAGGTTAGAAATGAATCAATCTCTGTTATCATGATATTCAATTACAGTTGTGTAAGTTTAAAACTCAACATACTCAAGAAATGTATCTAATGTCGACATGAATTACAATACTAATGGAGACAAGGCAAAATGATTGTCTTACATAAAAATCATGACTTGAAAAATTCTCTTATGATTGGTTTTATGATTAATAGGTGGCTGGTCATTTAGAGGATTGTGAATTACGTTTCATTACATAGCGTCCAACATATAAGAATAGTTTCATAGTTTAGATTCTTTAGATCTTAGCTGTTCGATCCCTGGCAACAGGTCTAGGGCTACCATAAAAGCTGTATTTCTTCCCACACATTCAAAGTGCTATGATATATCATGTGGAAATGTTTAAGCTCATAGATTTATTCACTTACTTATACATCTCATATACACAAGCATTTCATGCAGGTCATCTCTTCAAAAAACACTTGACGTTGTGTTGAGTTTTCCTTCAAATGTTCTGTTGATTAAAGGATAAGCAATAAGCATTGTGAGCACAAAAGTAGAACCTCTAATCCATTCAAAATAAGTGCGTTTCTTCTGCAAGAAGAGTTTGGCTAGCCCAGTATGGTGCATAGGTTGCATATGGTCATCTTGTTGAATGCATTATATAAAGGCCAGTTTGGCGCTTCTTCAAATTGGTTGCCCCTAATTAATCCATTGCATTTTAACCACAACGTGTCTATATTCTCATTCCAAGGCCCACTGTAGTTAATAAACTCAAATATAAATTACAAAGTTGTGTAGTAACAAGAAAGTAAGGCTATAGTTGATGCTTAAAGTGGCACTAGTTCCTTTTTTTAAAAAAGTTCAACTTATGCATATTTGTGCTTATTTCACATGAATGTACAGTATTTGCTCGATTAGAAGACGACCCTCCAAAATTTGAATATTTAGGAAAAAATAAAAAGCCTGAATATAAGACTACCCCATAAGAAAAAAGTTTTACTAGTAAATATTAATTTCACGTTTAACGGCTGTCAGAGAGGAGGAACCAGGTCCCCTGCAGCTCTGCTGGGGATCTGGATCTTGGTCTTTTAGTCTGACCTCTATTTGAGGTCGGATTATAAAATGACCTCGAAAATAAAATGAAGGGTATTTTTCAGAGCATTTGCTCTGAAAAGAAACCTCGTCTTTTATTCAAGCAAATACGTTATGCATTTTAGTGCATGCAAATCAGTCCAGGGGTTGTTTTGCAATGGGAATAGAAATTTCTAAAGAAATCTTATTTCCTCCTCCCCCGGGTTGCTTCTTTTAAAGGAAGAACCATACTGTAACGTGCTGAGGAGGAGGAGGAGGAGGGTGGCCACAGGCAAAGTTAATACTCTGCTGGATGTTGTTTTTTCCATAGAAAATAAAAAATAAATCAACTAATGTTGATTTACTTATTTTCTTTACATTACATTCAGTAAAATTAAACTAAAACTAAATTTTTTCTATTACAGTATTGACCAGAATAAAATTCTCTAATTCTGAGCAATTAACATATTTCGGTAATTTTCCTCTATTTCCTTAAGGCTCTCATACAGCCCAGCCCTGCCTGAAATATCTGTACATTCTACTGAATTATAACATTAAGTAAAAAGGCACATGGGCCCTATATCTCAGCGTGCAAATGCTAATAAACATTCCATATTAAAAAGCTGGACACTGCAGTTCTGAGTTAATTACTGCATCCTCCATTACCAGAGGGACTCTCATAGATTAGCAATCCTCAATTCATTCAAACATTTATTTATCAGGCAGGCATCCCGATAAAAGCATAGATGTTATAGTGTGATGGATAATGTAGTAGAAGTTGATTCTTTATATTAACCCAATGCACAGAAGTCCTTTTTCATCTTTTTGGTATATTCATCAGATGTACTCATTAAGGGCAAAGTTCATGGACGCTTTTACGCTTTAGTTGTTGGTAATCTCTACATCACAGATTCTGAGTGTTCAACTTCCACTCAACGAAATCATCTAGAGCTTATTTCAGGACAATGCGTCAGATCATAGATTTTCAGACCGATCCCATTCAAGGCATATGGAAATGTCCATGGATGTCCCATGAGTTATCCTTGGGTTTAGTTTCGGGATATATCAGATTGATCATTTAGCTTATACATCAGGGTACAGATGAAATACTGTATACAACAGAAACTAAACCACGTAACCTTTTTATGGCATTTACAGATTTCATTATACTAAACATAATGCATCAGCAAGATGCTGATCCTAACTCAATACGAGTGTACTTTTACTTATTTATTCCACAAAATAAGCCTCTACTTTACACACATACTAATTTAAAGGGATACGAGCGGCTTCATTTTAAAGGATTACTTAGTGTATAATAAAGGAACATATTAATTACAACCTAGAAATCCTGTGTGTGAGATAACCACTTATCTGAAAGATGTTCTGTAATTATCGCCTTTGACTTTTTTTTATTAAGTTATTCTTTCATATTAATAAAACGTGCAAGGGGAAACAAAGTTAGCAAATGCTTTCAGTAAACAGCTACAAATTGTGAATGTCTCGAATGTCAGGGAAAAATAGTATAAATCAAAAATATACAAAATTACTCCTTAGGATTGTACTAAGGAAAGTGTTATAAATGATCACTAGGACATAAAATATCATGAAGAATAGGTTACTGCATAAACGCATGTGCACTGCAGCCTATCATGGTGACAAATTGCTTATTGTATAGAAAGAAGCCTAATAGAAAAGTGTGGGGTCAAATGTTATAAATGATATTAATAAAGGCTATACATTCTGATGTCATATATAGTTATTAGGGGACTTCATTTTGACCTTGATAAATAAAGGTGACCATCTTTGCCAGGATAATTACTATTATTTTTTTAAAATATATACCATTTTGAGAGGCTTGGCCGGTGCCAGTGGATAGGACTTTCCATGTTGTGGGGAGGCAGGTTATTGGCTGGTATTTGGAGGGTGCTTTAGTATAACAGCAGTATAATAGTGCAGGATTGCCCTGGTCCCTCAACATCTAATGCAGACCTTGTTATATATAAATGTTAGGTTATCTGTGAGTCAAAGAATCAGTATGCAGGTCTACACTCCGCTTAGATGTTGCCTGCAGGTCAGGACTTTTCTTTCATAAGGGACAAAAACATGAAACTAGTAGAACTAGACTGCAGATAACCATATAATTGCACTAGGTTGTAGATGAAAGAAGACAAAGGTTTCAAGAAAGCGAGAGGCTAAGCAGCTACTAATAGCAGAGAAGAGACACTAAGGTACCAAGAAGTTTCAAGGAGTCAGGTACCTGAAGCCAATTAACAATCTGCTGTCTGTTTTCAGGAGAATTCAAGGTTAGTCAGACAAGACATGTCAGGATAGCCATTCATTAGCTGATAACATGCAACCACAGTAGCCAGGGCAGTGAAACAATGCACCTCAGGAGACACTGGAAAAAGGCAGGCCAATTATCAAGACTATGGAAGAGGATGAGTGCCTAGAAATAGATCTATCCAGGTAACCTGACTTACAAACATAATAATATGGGAAACTGCCAGCTCCATGGAGTTTGAGGTTGATGGCCCGGTGAACTAAGCAAAGCCTCTTTTATACCCACATGGAAATGCTTTTTGTAATGTTCCCAGGACTCAGAATTTTTTTTATGCTGCTACCAAATAAATCGTTTTTGAAATCTCACAAGTTTTAAGGTAGCCACTAAAACAACCACAAGTACCCCAATGGTCTGAGAATGATGTTTTAGACAGCTGCTGTAAGTCAAAAAAATGCCTGCGGCTTGCAAATTGGATCTCAATACCAAGAATATACTCAGACCTTAGATACCACAAATTACGGTACATTGATGGACGGAAAGAGGAGAAATAAGAACAGCAGTACAAAAGTTTGATATGTTTAATGGTTGATGAATTTTGTAAGTTATGTCTGTAAACAGTATGAACTTATTACACCTTATGTTTCTTGACATATTTTATTTCAGTTTGTTACCCTGCTGCTATGCATGATGTGTTCTACACTTGTCCATCTTGTGCCAGCTCATGCCACTGTCATCTTACAATCTGCAGCAACGTAGCTTCACAGTAAGATCTTTTGTCAAAACCCATTAATCATCACACAGTGTGTCCACAACTGTCCAGTCTGAGATGATAAATTATCAAATGGAAACATTAGGGAGGGACTTTATCTGGGACATACCTAAATCAGACATTTGTGTGTATATTATTTATCGATTACTATACTATCATATTCCATAGAGCTGCATAATGGGTAAACTGGAATTTGACTTATAGAAACAAAAAAGAGTTTACAATCAAGAAGGAGTTACAGTACACATATATACACATACATACATACACACACAGTAAATTATTCATCTTCCACATCAAGAAGAAGCCTCCCTACAAACATACGTCTCAATGGACATTCCCTTTATATTTCTTCTTATGGAAGTAGATATAAACCCTTAAATACCTTGTAAGGTAACCAGGGCAATTTCTGTTGTCATGGACACAATGAATACATCAAAAATGTGCACTTCTGTATCAAAATGACCCATTAGAAGGATCTTCTCACCCATAATGCCCAACGGGAATAAAAGTGTACATGTCAGTACCAAACGTTCACAGTTCATACAGAGACCTGGAATTGTCATTTATGGCACTGAGCCATATAATTGGCACGTGAAAATTTACGCAACCTTAAGGGAGACATAGAAGACACTGTACAATAGTTTTATCTCATAGCTCCTTTTCCCTATAGAGACCAACGTCAAGGTTCAAATGAAAAACAACCATAAGAAGCAAAAAAAAACCTAAGGATTTGTCCTAAGCAGCACATGGATTACATTCCACGGCACACAGCAAGTTTTATAGACGATCTAATAGAACAGTACAGAAAATATAAAGAAGTGCTGCTGCTGTACATCGTATTTAACATATTAATGCAATTCAACGTTAAACTCAATAAGCTACCTATTTATGTAGACCACTTGCTGATGCTAATGTCTGTTATGAATACATTTGTGTTAAATACTAGCCTGTACAAAATCAATTAAAAGATCCATAACTAGGTTTTAAAGGTTCTAAAGGTTTTGGTTCTGGAATTAGTAACCCCACTTCTAGGTCCAAAAAAAACATAACAATTAATATGCCAGGCCTAAATCTTCAGTTTTTGATTGACTCATAAGTAAAGGAGCACTTGAATTCATATAGAAACCAATAACGTGCATCAGTTATTGTAAGTTGCTGTAAGGTGTCCAGGTATTAGCTGGCACGGTATTCGGTTCACCTAGTCCTGGCATTTTATTACTTTCATTGAGAATAAAATTGAAATATGCTAAATCTCTTGGTGCGTGAAAAAAATCTGTCAAATTAAAATAGTCATTATTTGCCCTTTGTAAAGTGAACTTAAAAAACACACCAATGAGGCGTCATGCTGGGCTATGTTACAGCTCGGGTTATATTTTCTTCGTTTAATATTTTGCCTTTGAGCAATGAAGTGGTGACAATTACAGCGAATGCTGTGAAAATGGACTATTAATCAAATTAGGTCTTAGCCGCACAATAGCATATTGTTAGAAACATTTTAACATTTTCTAGTGATCGCAAGATCATGAACAGGTATGTTGTATACATATATTTGAATTGAATCTACTTTGGGGAATACAAGACAGAAAAAAAAGTCACGCATGGCGACCGAGTCAGTGCTGATCTGATTATTTGGTTCATGAATTGTTTTGTTAATGAAGCTGGGGGGAAATCACATAAAATGGAACCAAAAAACAAACTTCAGCATGGACGTTTTGTTTCCGTGTCTTATAGCACGCCATTGCCCCCCGAGTGTCATAGTCATGTTGATGTTAAATATGAAAGGCATGTGATCTTTAGCACATCTTTAGCAAAAATGGCTTGGTTTTGGCTAGTTTTACAACATGTGGTTTTGCTTTCAACCAACAAGACATGTTAATGATAACCCTGAGTGATATGAATCTATTTTATAAGATCAAAAATGCAGCAAAAGGTCAACTTCACCACAGCCGGTTTTAACATTTTTAAAACCCAGACAATCTCACAAGATAGTGTAATGAGCAGACGAGCCAATCAAATCACCCATTTTAATGATGTGTAGAACACAGACACTTCATATTTCATTCAAAGTCTGTATTAAGTGGATGCACACTATAGCCATTTCCCTGGCAGGTGAGCCCTACAGCATACAATGTTACTATATTTATTACAAATAAATGAAAAGTATTCTATGTAAATTAATCAAAGCCTCAAGTAAAGTTATAAAAAAGAAAATCTGTGTAAATGAAATACTTACATGAAATCTCCATAGTATGTAAGGAGCACATCTGATGCTCTTAACACCACTTTATTACAAATACGTTTTTCTCAACAAAAATATATTTTCCCGCTGTAGACTTCATGGTAGAACTTGCCAAAGCAATAGATAAAAAGCCAAAGACCATGCAACTAAACATTTTATGGTAACTAATCTTAATGCATTTGACACCATAATACAGACAAACCTCAATATATAAATATACCGGTATGTGAAACCTACGTTAATATTTTTTATTGTACCACATTTTAAAATACTGTAAATCAGCTTTTTTGATTGACATAGTTAAACTTGGAATTATGAGCATTTGTGGATATTTGCTGCATCATAAGCAGTATGTTTTGAGCCAGATTTCTGAAAAGTGTATATAAAACAACCAATTTTAGCTTTTAGAAAGCTAAATTGGTCCTTTAGTTAAGAGCCAGGTAAAAAATCTGCATTAATACCAATTAAGAGATCCAAGTAACATAGAATCAGAATGAGAGCTCTTGTACCATCCAATGATAGTATCTTGCATTCCATTACAAGATCCAACACCAGGTTTAAAGAATTTGCCCTATCCCTCACCCTTTTGCAGTATTTTTGTTGTATGTGCAACACCTATCCTTCCAGATCTCATAGTGTTGTTCTTCTAGCATAGAAGAAAGGGTAGTAATCACCCAGATCATTGTCATAACCCTTTGAGGATGTCTGAATAAATAGATCCATTTCTTATTAAATTATATTTTTCATTTTTAACGTGCAGAAAAGTTTAATAGAGTAACACATTGTTGATAATGTAAAAATGTAATGCTATGTCCAGTATAAAGTGGATTTTCCTAGTGTCATTGTCCTAAAGAAGATCTAGTGACTGGTAAGTTAATAACTTTGGCAATGTTTTCTGTATTAGCAGCTGGCACATTTTCCATGCCCAAAACAAAACAAAAATTTAGCGCTGTAGTAGCTGTATGTTTATTTGCATTTTATATTGCAAGCATCATGCAATAGAACTGTTAAATCTAAAAAAATGTAGTCCAACAAAAGAAAATAAAATATTATAAGATATTTTTGAATAGCGTTTTGCTAAAATTCAATGGATGAACGAGTTGCTTCCCATCTCAAGGATTTGACATGACCCTATTCTCCAGTGCCCCGACTCAATTTAATCTGAACGAATAAATCTTCAAACTCATAAAAGCGTCTATGATATGACAGCACAAATGCAATGGCTGCATCACAAAGGAAGACTGATTCTTGCAGGCCAAGGTCTCTAGAGAGATAATTAATATCTTGGTCTCCCAGCCAAAGAATTACTAATGAGGAATAACCATGACCCATACAGATCCTAGTTATAAATATAGGTGTGGAAATGCTACTCAATATTGGAGAAGTATATTTATCAACAAATACTAGCACGCAAGTGACATAAAAGATGCTGCGTTATACCTTTGTTAGATGATATGAGTGCCAGTGTGTACTACATATGATATAAATATATATTTTTAAAATAGGCTACTTTTCCACTCGGTGGCATTAACATACAATGATCAAAAAAGTATCTCTTTCTACGTCTCATATAAACGATGGACTGAAATGATGTCCAAGCTTCTAAACTAGTAGACTTGTAAATCCATATTGCAGGGACAGTCCGTCACTAGGACTCAGATTCCGCTGTTGTTCTTCCCTACCTTGATGTCCTTTTAAAGTCATAATGTTTGTAGAAACAGCAGAAAATGGTTTAAAAACTAAAACAATTACATAAATGTGTTTCAGTAAATCTTAAGTCTTACAATTATCCCAGTAAAGCTCTGTCTAGTAGTTGCACCTCTAACTAAGTCAAACTATATCAACTAAGTGTCCCCAGTCATGTGGCATGTCGAAATGTATGAAAATATTTAAATGTATCAGGTATCAATATCACAGATATACGAATCCTAGATTTCACTTGTTTAATCCCAAAACTCTGCCTAATTGTCACCAACCAGGATCAGCAGCCGCCACCGAGGAGAGGGAGATCCCCCCTCCGTCAGCCAGCAGCACCACAGAGGAGGGGGAAATCCCCCTCCATCATCCAGCAGGCGCCAAAGAGGAGAGGGAGATCCCCCTCCATCAGCCAGCAGGCACCAAGGAGGAGAGGGAGATCCCCCTCCAGCAGGTGCCAAGGAGGAGAGGGAGATCCCCCTCCATCAGCCAGCAGGCACCAAGGAGGAGAGGGAGATCCCCCTCCATCAGCCAGCAGGTGCCAAGGAGGAGAGGGAGATCCCCTTCCATCAGCCAGCAGCCGCCAAGGAGGAGAGGGAAACCCTCCTCCAACTCCTTGCGTCTTCTGGAGGCATCTGAATCCTGGCTCCTACTTATGCCTATGCTTTATAGTGTACGTTTTGAATACAGTCTCTGGTGTTTGCCCTTGGCTTGACATTGTTGATTATGACCTCCGAACTCCTGACCTCGGCTCATTCATTGTTTTCCTGATTTCTGCCACCTCAGCTCGTCCTTGACCTTGTTTCAGCCTGCTCCTACTTTTAATATACACGTTTAATATACATGTACCGGAGATCCAACCACAAAGGTTGGGGAGACTGGGGGAGCTGCAGCAGGACCTCAGGGATAGCATGGCCAAAAGTATCCAGCTAGCCACTGTGGGTACATTATATAGCAGCTGCTAGTTCTAAAGTGCCAGGAATGCTTTTCTCCCCTAGTCCAGTCCTAGATGCCCCTGTATCTAATTTATACCGTGGCAATTGTTTAAAATCACCTCACTAATTTAACTATGCTTTATGCAGTGTCAGTTCAGTCCTTTTTGCAGGGATGGACCTGTATAACGCACAGCGGATTGAAGGCACTAAATCTACAATTCTGCCAACTCTGACTAGCAGGGATTTCTTAGGAAAATATCTTTAAATTAAAAATGTTAACCTCTTAGCTCTGTGTAATTATCAATGTCTCTTGGATCAACACAGATATTAAACAATGAATTATATGTGGCTTGCTCAATTTGTGAATTAGAAACTGATCAGTGTTGGCCCTTAACCCCTACACTTTGGGAAAAAGGCTGTTTTAAGATTTTCCGGTGTTGCTGTTTAGCTAAAAAATGTCTTCTTTCTCAATTAATGTACCCACATATTTTAAGGGACGTTATAGGATAATCAGTACTTTTTGTTTTTAGATACCATTATTTCTATCTTATTATCTAATTTACTATAAAAGAAAAGAAGAATTTTTTTTTTTTTTAAAAAGGACTTTTGCTCATATGCAAAAGCTAATGAAACAAAACCTATTAAACAGATTCTAATGTGTTCTGAATTTAAAAATACCCCATGTTTTTATGTATGTTTTACATGTTATAGGATACGAAGTACAAGTAGCGTATCAAATATGGTCATACTGCCCCGTGTCCTATTTGGGACATATTTGAAGACTGCCACTTCAATTTACCCCATGAAAGAATATACAATACCACCCATGCAAAGGTTTGTTGTGTTGTTTGAAGGGGGTAATAGCCCACATTTAGGACATGCACATTTCAGTTTTTCAGCTTGGAAATTGGACATGTTGAAAATCTTTGAAGCTGGCCAATTCAATTAACCCCAATCAAACCATATGTGTTTCAAAACTAGACACTCCAGGGTATTTCAAATACTGGTATTTTAAGCCTTTCCAGGCACTAATTCTACTACCAGCCGTAGTCAAAGTTTGTGGTAGTAATTATTTTTTTGCCCCTCACACGTTTTACTTCAGGTGTAAATTTATGGCCCCATGCATGGGTTTGTTGGTTTGTTTGGGGACTAAAAGGCCACATTTGGTAAGTGTGCATTTTTCATACTGGAATTTTGACGTGGTCATCCTGTCCCCATGTGTTATTTGGGACATATTTGAAGCTGGCCAATTCAATTTACCCCATCAAATCTTATATTTTGAAAAAGACTATACACACACATCTAACCATTATAGACTTATTTTGTTGGATAGATAGATAGTTATTTTTACAGGTTACCAATTATTTTTTTTTATTTTTATTACTATTTTACTAATGAGTTGGCCTCCACTGACTTGCATTGTTGAATGCAGTAGACCCTCTGAACATGTTAGCATTTCAGTTGGCGCCACCATCTTGTGAGTGGCAGCAATGTCACTCACTAATGACGCTTGTGGTTGCTCTTAGAAGCAATCAGAAGGCGATCGGGGTAGGGGGTTGTGCTGCTGAATGCCTTGATATTGGGCAACACCGATTGCTCCGTAAGGCGGCCAGAGTTAGGCTATCCTTCCGTGGATGCTGCAAAGCCATGGGACACGTACAGGCCTTATCACAAATGCATTGCATTGTGCGTACATGTACGGGCTTTCTCATGAAGGTGTTAATACATAGTAAAGTTAGTAAGTCCAAACTATAGCACACAAGCAAAGACTTCTGCTTTAGTGAACGGAAGAGACTAACCAGCTGCAGTAAAAGCCAGACTGATGGCTGACAATTCACTTGGCAATAGAGTGCTTTGAAATACTCAATCCCCTGTTAGGACCGATAAAGCCATGAACAGACGTGAAGACTTCCAGAGGGCAAAGCCCGTTCTAAGTAGATAGAGAGGTGCCTCTTAAGATCCAGAGATTGTAGGACCTCTTCTTCAGTTGATTGAGGAGATACATTTTTTTTTTTTTTTTTAAAAAGGTTGGCAATGCAATCTCCTGATTCTTGTGGAAGGCAGACTAAACTTTGAGAGTAAATTCAGGAGGCAGAGACAGCACTACTTTATCTGGGAAAGAACACAGAAATGGTTCCTTCATAAATAAAGCCTGAAGTTCACAAATATGTCTAACAGAGGTAATAGCCATCAACAGCGCTGTCTTTAGGGACAACAGATGTAGGAAGACGTGTGATTATGTTAACAATCAGTTCAATCCATGCACCAATTCTACTGCCATCCTTTGTGGTAGTAATTTTGGTGTTTTTTTTCACATGCATTGTCGTTCTGGTATGACTTTACAGCTTCTGGTATATGTCACTGTCAAACTACACCCCAATATGTGTTCAGCAACATCTTCTTAGTACAGCGATACCCCCACACAGCATGGCCAAAGGGACACATTTTGTAGGTGCCCATTTTCCAATGTTAAATGCTGACATTTGGTGATCCTGAACCCTGGCCCAATTTGAGACATCTTTAAACCCGGCCAATTCAATTTACTTAATGAAACCATATATTTTTGAAAACTAATTCTAATGCACTAATTCTACCTTCAGCCTTTGTCAAGGTTCGTGGTAGTACCTTTTTAATTTTTTGTGTTTTTTCCCCCCACACAAATTCAGGTATCTATTTACAGCCCTTGATATTGGTCATTGCCAAACACCCCAATTTGTGTTCAGCAACATCTCCTGTGTACAGTGATACCACTCATAGGTTTCTCATGTAGTTTGGGGGGTAAAAGGCCACATTTGAGAGGTGCACATTTTTTATTATTATTTTGACAACTGGTCAGTATGTGCACATGTCCTATTTGGGACATCTTTGAACCTGGCCAATTCAGTTTATCCCATCAAACTTTACAATTTTTTTGTTAACTAGACACCCCATGGGTATTTTAAATCTTTCCATGCAAAGATTTTTGGGAAGATGCCACACTGATTTTAGCACTTGAACATAAAAATAAACTTTTTTAATATTCTGTTTTTATATTCTTAGACTTTTTTATATATTTGTTGAAAAATGCTTCCCCTGATGCTGATATCACTGCATAGTTATTTGTAAATGTTAGAAAGTTTATATATGTTTTTAACTATTTGTATTTTTTTCCAGTCTTTTATATTTCAGGCTGCGATTAAAAAGTTTGGCTCTGTTGACTTGCTTTGTAGAATGTGGTACTTGTGTATGATCAGGTGTCCAGGTGCTTTTGGTTATATAGAAGATATTGCATGAACACTGGAGAAAGACAAAATATTCAGAAACAACTGGAACTTAATAATTATAGACCAAAGATTTGCAGGGGTGGAACATGATAAATGTGCAAACGTATAGGAGTAACTCAAATTACAGCTCATATTGGATTATAAAATATTTCCATGGCAGATTTTCAATTAATTATAATTAATTGCTCTGGTAATTATTCTGTGTCACATTGATATTTTTCATCCTGCTTTACTTAAGTGACATAAATCTTATTTAAATAGATTTGACAGTTGTAACCTCTGTGAGAAATTATATTTTTTCCCAATCATACTTCCCTTTTATTAGCAGTACAATATTCAAATGATGTCCAATTTCCAGGAAGGGTTTAATATCATCACAACCCATTAAAAATGTAGAGTCTGGAGTGGTATTAGGTTTTAGTTTAATTAATCGCAAGAACAGTTTGATAAGCTTTTGTCTCACATTGTGATGTTAGTGTAATAGCATCTTTCAAATTAATGAGAAATTAGTTATTGTTTTCAAAATTTCAGGAGTATTGGTTTTACTTGTACAAAGGAAACTTCAGCCTCTAATTTGGAACGATCAACAAAATAAGAGTTTAAATTGGCAGTGTGACGGCCCAGGGTTAATAGGTGCAGTCTGTGGTAGCTATTGTCTGAATTCTGTATGTCCCTGTATATGTGTGATTATTGTTATGCTTTTGTCCTCTCCTCATGTGTTATCCTGTCCATGTGCCACATGTCCTGCCCACAGACTTTAACCCCTCGTAGCCCGGACACCATCGGCCCAACCACAACACTATTGTATGGAGATACCCCACGGGTGGTGGGGATACGGACCAGGGGTGATTCGGAGAAGGAGCCTTCTGCAGATTCTCGGCCGCTGGGGCTGCCCAGAGAGAAGAGATCAGCTGCCACGGTTATCGCACGCACGCTCTCGCGGTCTGTCTCGGGGAAACTTTAACAGCTGCCGCTCGGGGTCCCCCCGACCGACCGCGTCGCTTTCTAGACAGGATATCCTCAGGCCCCCAAGCTATACATCGGTACTCCGGAATCACCGCCACTCCTTCGGGATCACCCAGAAAACGATGGTTTAAAGTTGCACGGACATTGGGGGGCTCGGTGGCCTACGTGTGGCACCGGACTGTCTGGGCTGGGCGGGAAGATGTGGACATGATTTATGGTTTGTTTCTCACCTAACCTGTATATAAGCCCATGTGATTCCCAAATAAAGAGTTCCTGATTTACCTTGCTACGAGTCCTTTCTTGTTATTGGGGTAAGCCTCGGTGCTGCCCTTATCAGGGCGGTAGAGCGCTGTTTTGCTATACTTCCGTATACTACAGTGCTGCCGAGGTTCCTGAAGAGCTGTGTCACTTTTTGTCCTTTTCAGTACAATAGCCCCACGGTGTAGCTGAGCTTCGGCTAGCCACAGTGCTAAAGCAGCCCCTTATCTTTGTAACGCTGGTTCTGTCTGGCGGTGAGGGGGTTAATCTCTGTCCCAGCAGAAGGAAGCAACGATTGGCGGGAGTACCCAGTTGGGGTACAGGTCGTTCCCGTCACAGGCAGACATCTAAGAATAAATCACTGCTGATTGAAGGCATTCCCTATAGCAAGATTACAAAATATACATTCATGAGAATTTTGATGTCAAATATTTTATCATCTTTTGATAATGTGTGTGAGACAAAGATTAAATAATTACAACCAATCTTTCACCTATGACAATACAAAATGCACTTGATGCATTTGTAAATTCATAAAACATTTGCATATGGGATGGGATTTTTGGTTCTATTCCCCTTTAAACTTTACATTTTTGACAACTAGCATGAACAAAATACTTTGACAGAGCCGCACTCATCATATGTTAGATGCCTAGGCTTCACTCCTTTCCTTGTATAGTATATTCTCTTAGTAAACGCTTAGCATTGCAAATTCTATAGAAAGGAGGTGTTTATTGCAACACAAGTGGGAACGTTTCAACTCAGCAGGATGCTTTGTCAATCTCAAGCTAATTTGGAGTGCTGAGCGTGCCCCCCACCCAGGGAATAAACGATTATGATCAAAGATTTTTAGTGGAAACCTGTCTATTATGTAGGCAGGCAATTCCACCTAGTGGCCATATTTTAGCACTCCAGTGCAAGCTGAAAGAAAAAAAAGCTTTTGTTAGGAGAGGAAGAAACTAGCAACATAATCTTTATTGCCATACCAAAAAGTGTTAGTCCTTGATCTAGCCACATATCTATAGAGGCATTCAGTGACATCGAAAACCCACCCCAGGATGCACTGTGATTGCTACAGAGAGCAACCTCAGACTGAAAGGTTCCCCTGATGGTGACGTCAGTGGGAAATTATTTTTGCATGTTACCATTTTTTTCACATTTATTTTACTAATCACATTCCATTGTACCTGTATTCAACCTGTAAGGGGAGCCAGGATTCTTAGAAGGGTCTGGAGAGACCCTCTTGGAAACTTTTTCAACTTTTTTTTTTTTTAAAGCACGTGCCGCCATCTTCCAAATGGCACTCCAAAGGTGCGGGGGTTTGATGTCTGAATGCTTCGCTATCAAGGCATTTCAGCGACACCATTGAAGTTGATCGCCTCCTATACGCTTTTAAAACAGATGTCTGTGGTGGGTATTGAAACCCCTAATGTCGATCTTGGTGTTGCTGAATGCCTTGACATCGAGGCATTATAGCAACACCTTTAGGGTGCAGAAAGTGAACGTAGATCACTTTCTACACCCGTTTAAAGCCATGACAGTCCTGGCACGTCAATTGTCACTAACTGGATGCTTGTGCATTATGTGCCCGGTCAGTCAACCGTCATCAAGAGGTTAAAGTAGTTATATATAGCAATTTAAATATCCATTGCATGGTTAAGATCTTTATGATGTTGTATTGATGCCCTGATGTCACAATTATATTAATGAGGCCACACTCCAAAGATCTTTTATGACATGTTTAAGATTGTTTTAGATGTTTTAACGATGCCCCGATGTGTCAGGATGACATCATAATGATGTCAAACTATGTTATGTCTGTCCGTGAGCTGGTAAACTGAGTAGGTTCCTATTCGCAGGAAATTACACAACAAAAAACGAGGAGATGTATCCAAAAGGTTAATGCAGAAATCCAGGTCAGGTCACAAAGCTGAGGTTGAGGCAAGCAGCAAGAATCACAGTTCAGTTGAAAGGCAAAGGGTCTGGTACACAGACAATCCAAATAGTAATACAACACTGAGGTAAAGGTAGTAGAACCAATTGTGTATAGGGAGTTCAATACCTTTGAACTTGGCTGAAAAGATGCATCATCATGGAAACCTTGGATTGTGTTCCTCTCAGTGCCAGCATTGTCGGCAACAAGAAGGACACATCGCTGTGTTTGCAAGCAGGGAGCTGGCGGAGCCGCTACAGAGTCTCTGTTCACCACGGGATCAAGGAATTAGATAGGTGCCACCTCGGCTATCCCAAAGGATAGCCTTTATGACACACTACAAGTTTAATATATTAATATAATGTATAATATATATATTAATATAATGATGTTACATTCAAAGGATCAAGACAAGATTAAAAAAAACTTCAAAATGACATCATGATGATGTCACACTATAAGGATCAAGACAAGATTAAAAAAATCTTGTATGACATGTTTAAGGTCTTTTTTTAGATGTTGTAATGATGTCCTGAATATGTCAGACATGATGATATAATGTTAATGTCTCATTTCATGAATCAAAACAAGATGAAAAAGATCTATTTGTAGATGTAAAACTTTTTAGATAAAGTAATGGTGCCCTGATGTCAGAATGATGTCACACTACAAGGATCAAATCAAGATTAAAAAGTTATTTTATGACATGTTTCAGAAGTGGTAAAAATGCCCTATATATGTATAAATAATAAAATCATGATGCCATGCCACAAGGACCAAGACAATATTAAAAAGATTGTCTACTGCATAATTAAGATATTTTATACAATGTAAAGATACCAGGGTTGTATTGTAATGATATAATTGTTTGTCACATTTAAAAGTTCCTTTTAGCTTTTGTAATGGTGAGGTAATGATGAATGATGATGTCACACATGAAGTATGAAAACAAGATTAAAAAGTTTTTCTATGGCATGGTTAAAACCTTTTATAGATGTTGTAATGGTGCATTGATGTCAGAATGACATAATATGTTGATGATGTCATACTCCAATGATCGAAACCATATTAAAAGCATATTTAATATATTTTAGATGTTGTAATGATGCCCTGATGACAGAATAATTTAATGATATAAAACGATGACATAGCAAAAGGTTACAATGATAATGCACAGCATATTTAAAAACTGTTTAGATTGTTGTAATCTAAAGCATATCTAAGACCTCTTGACAACCTTCCCTTTGGTGAATAGACTCCAATGGCAGTGACATCCTAACCATGTATTAATTAATAATATAGGGAGGGTGTTGTGAACACACTGCGGGCATTGGTTCTAGCTTGTTTTTATTTTACTGCTCGTATTTCTTTCATCTCTTGTTGCAGTCACACAGTCCCTTACTATCTTTCTCCTACTTTATCCCCCCCACCACCACCAAGACACCCTAAAGTATGTAGGGAGTAGTTATGAAATCAATTGCAACACTTTCCACATCCACAGCATTCCCTGAGCTGAGTGGAGGTGAGGGTACCATGCGCAGAGAAAGGCGTTTGTCCGAACATCTCCCCTGCAAGGTATTTAGCTGGGGTGGGCTGAAAGAAGCAAATGCATATGGGGGATTTTCCAGACTTCTGCCATGGATTTACAAAATGCACAATATGAAAATTTAAAGGGGCCACACAGCTACTCATAAGCAATTGCAATTGATGACTGGAGTGTCCCTTTAAAGTGAAATTATAAATGCTCCAACTACAGATTCGCACATTTCACTTCTTTATATCCTACTTTGATTAAAACAATAGTGTGCTGTATTCTGTAGATGATCTTACTGAAGTTGCTGCTGTTGGAATTGGGACGGAGCCATGGCTCCATCTCACATTTAACATTATGCAGGATCAAAATCAGGGGCAATTAAGGTACATTCCAGCCACCATATGCACTGTATTGCCTTAAAAGGCTCATCCTTGGTAAGAACATGAATGGAATTAGCAGAATTCCCTATTATATCACCAGAAGTACAATGACAGAAGTCATGATTATGACATTGCCTTAATGTAACTGCAAATTCCTTTAAATTATTCAGGTGAGATTGTTCCACATAAGAGACGTGCAGAATGTAATGGCAATTAAATAAGAATCACAGCGCTTGTAATATTATCTTACCGATTCAAGATAATTACAAACCATTTGAGTATTAGCGGATCTGTAGAGCGAGACATTGCTCACTTTATGCGGCTTATCGCCACGACCAGGATAGCGAGATACGTGCTGTTCTTATTATTCCTTCATTTGCAGCCGCCGAGGACTCCTGTAATCTACCTGCTTCCCCAGACATCAGAACACTTAACTGGATCCACCTGCGCAGGACAGATTACGGGAACAAGGCGGAGGGGGCAGTTCACTTACCAGGACCCTTGTGTGATTATGTTAAAGGGACATTGATGCTTTGTTACCTATACAAAGCTTTTATCTAAAATGCTACTAAACACCAAACATTTTTAATGGCTTCACACAAAAACACCAATAGCGCCTTTTAATGGGAAGTTGCACCACAGTCTGGAGTAAGGTTGCCATATTAGCCATTTTTTTCATTAAGCTATGGACCACCACCTGCAACATCCCTCCCCGCGTTATACGGAATGGTTATAAATCCCACATGCATGTATGTATGTATGTAGCACATGCCAAAATTACGTGTGTCCTATAAGAATACCTGAAACAGCAACCTTAACCTGGACCACATAATGGAGGTAATAAAATTTTTCCTACCTTTCAGCAGTCAGGTGTGGGTTGCTGTCTTTGGTAATAGGGAATCGCCTAGAGGCCTGTCAGAATCTGATGTCTGTTGCTTGGAGGGTGGTGTAGAAATGCACAGGACCTCAATGTTTCTCACAATCAACCGGCTGCAATTCCATTTAAGATGTTGGGTCTCTTTGCTGAGGAGCATTTGCCTACCCTGGCTTGTTATTACTACCTCATTTCCGGTTTTAAAACAGGAAGTGGAAGTGGTCAACTGACATGCAATTGGTGCAGCAACAACTATTAGCATATTGAACATTTTAAGTTTACCTTTTGTTAAAACTGGGACTAGCGTATAACATGTACAGACATCCCGAGTCAGACAGAGTAACTATTATTTTATCTGCAGACTATTTTTGCTAAAACAAATCCCTGTTTTCTGCACAGACAGCGTGCGCCAGGTTTGTCTGCCTCAGTATGGCCGAGAGATTCCTGCGGGGACAGAGTGCTGGGTCACAGGCTGGGGATGCACACATCCAGACAGCAGCTTGGATCACTAGTGATATAGATCAGAACACAATAGTATGGTTACCAACACTACTGATTTGGGTCAGGTCAGTCCCAACATTTACTGTGAAACACCACAATACCCTCAATAATCACAGTCTTATAATAGAGCAGAAACTGACTTTGGAGGTAAAAATCACCTTCATTCCTTTTATTATATAGGTGGCGATGTGGAAGCTGCTGGACTGGTCAGGGGTGATCCTCTGATCTCCCGAACTATCCAACCATGCACACGTCCCGCCAACAATAGGCAGCTTGACAGGTTTGCTTACCTTTGTAGTTGCAGTGAAAGTTGTGCCCTTTCTTTTAAAAAATGTTCTTGTCAACCATTGGAATGATCCGATCCATAGATATTCAACTTATTACTAAAGTGATAAGACCACTTTTGCACAAAGTTTATACCCCTAAAATGTATAAACCCCTGCTGCATGTACAGTATTTGTTAATTTTGTTACATATATAAAGGGATTGTAACAGGTCAGAGCTGTAAGATTACGGTATTATGTTATTAAAGAAAGCAATAAAGTGGAACACACCTATGTAAATTCTCCACAGCAATTTCATTCCCAGTAAAAAATGTATTTTCTGTGAAATATATCTGTTTAATAGGCAAAATATTAGTAAAAATGAACAATCGGCTTTGTGTAATATATAGCAAGAGACCCACAATTTGCTTCTTTAACCTTTACAGTACACGTGCCCCAAAGCCTGAAAAAAGCTATGGTTCTCATTATAAGCACCAAAAAATGTAACAGCTCCTGCATCTATGATGGCGACATCACTCCCAGAATGCTTTGCGCGGGATACCTGGATGGCAAGGTTGACACCTGCCAGGTGAGAGACTGTTACTTAGAAGTTAGCTTTGTATCAGAAATAGTTGGATGAATTTAGTGTTTGAGTGTGCGGAATACCTAAACTTGCCATCTAGCAACAAACCATTGTGAGCTATCTATTCAAATATGTACGTTTTATTCATGATTATCTGACATCTCTTCCAATACTTTCATTTCTATGTACACAGACAAAATTATTCAGATCCTTTGCCAGTTCTCACATATTGCTGAAATACATAGGGTGTGTTGAAATTTAATTCAGAATCAATTATTGTAAGGTTACATTGTCTATTGTTTGATTTTATAAAGAAAAAATATTAAACATGTCTTTTGCATTAGAATATAGTCCCCATACTCTGGAACCTCCAAGTTTATGAAGATGAAAGAAGCATTTCAGCATTGGCCTCCAACTATGAGCCATTAAAGTTGCTGTGATATCTTAGGATAAAGAACCTTACTATCCACCATGCTGTGGATCTGAAGGAAAACAAAGAGCATTCTACAGAGGTTAGAGATAAAGTATTCCAAATGCATTGATGCACTATAATCAACTTGAGCTCGCGCTGCACATGATACATAGGTCTGTACGATCCGTGTAAGAGAGTAATGTGAGGGAGATGACGCGTATTCTAGGTATAGGTTTTTGCATTAGGCAGAGGTTACATTTGGAAGGTAGGGGATTCCAGCAGTCAAGGGTTGTTGGACCATCCATAATAGGCAATTGTAATTATGCAAAAGATATAACTGTCCTGTTATTTATGAAAATGGGTTACATGGTAACTGATTCCAAAACTGTCTCAAATATTAATAACAAAATTATTTTTCAGAATCTGAATTATTACAATATTACATACAGAGGACAGCAATCATGATTACATTCCTAGATACAGCTACTGTGCTTTTATATAACATGTCCTGCAACTGGACCAGCCGGAGCTTGTGACCTCTGAGCTCAAACAGCAAACCTATTCAGCTGTGCTCTGCTGACCTGGCTTTCTTGTTTCATTAGATAACAATCTGTTCGCTGCTGACTGTTTAACCAGAGGCCCTGTTTGAGATACCTTTAATTATCAGCAACATGAGCAGAATGCCTTCAGATCCCCCTGCCTTCCAACCCGAATGCACATTACAGAAGTGGTGGGAATGTAAAATCTAATAAAAAGTGGACTTTTTCTTTCTACTATGTGCCCTACATGTATAGAGACAAAGATGGGGAATAAGGTAAGTGCAACGAGTAAGAATATTTCTAAGAATATTTGTATTACTAATTTAAAGTCTATGTAGCTTTAAACATTTATAAAACGTATTTTAGTGTTTATAATAAGAAGATGCAAAATTCTCAATTCAAACATTTCAGTTTTACAAGATATGGATACAAGGATACGAAATAAGTAAACAAATTAAGTAAAATTTTGCTAAGTCTCATTCTGTATGTAAAATGATGTAATTAATCCCAGAAGTAGTATTTGGTATATGTTTATGAAGTGATTGTATGATATATACGTTATTTCTCACATTTTGTCCATGAGATTCAAAAAAATACTTTTAAGAGTCTTTTGGGCAGATTGAGAGTATCATGGGCCTGGTGCTGAGGATTAATCGAAACTCCTCGGCATTGATGTGTACCGGATAAAGAAGACAATAGTGCTCGGCAGATAATATAGGGTAGAATTTAATGTGATTGGAAAATGATGGGATTGGGAGTACATCAGTACACTAAAAAAGGCATCATACACGGGACATCTGAAGTCACATTTTAGTACCACTGATCCTTTTTAATAAAATATGCAGATTGAAATAGAGTAAATAACACAAAACCTCTCACTGATTCCTGGGCCTAGAAGGTTTTGTCCTCTGAAGTGACTACAAATTCAGGAGGGCGTTTTATCTCTGGATAAGTAAAAATTAAATAGTAATTTATTCCTACGATAAAGTACCAGGAAACAGATAACCAAATACACACCAGGACAGGCTCTGCCACACCGACACCCAAACACACACCAGGACAGGCTCTGCAACATCGACACCCAAACACACACCAGGACAGGCTCTGCAACATCGACACCCAAACACACACCAGGACAGGCTCTGCAACACCGACACCCAAACACACACACACCAGAACAGGCAATGCCACACCCACACACAAACACACACACACCAGGACAGGCTCTGCAACACCGACACCCAACCACACCAGAACAGGCTCTGCCACACCGACACACAAACACACACACCAGGACAGGCTCTGCAACACCGACACCCAAATACACACACCAGGACAGGTTCTGCAACACCGACACCCAACCACACACACCAGAACAGGCTCTGCCACACCGACACACAAACACACCAGGACAGGCTCTGCCACACCGACACACAAACACACCAGGACAGGCTCTGCCACACCAACACCCAAACATACACACATCAGGACAGGCTCTGCCACACAATACCCAAACACACACACCAGGACAGGCTCTGCCACACTGACATCTGGACGGGCTAAGCTACAAAAAAAAAGTATTTTCCGTACTGCTTTGTCGTGGACTCCCACTTTTGTGTTTTTGCCCCCTTGTGTATCGCCCCCAGCAGCAATATGTGTATTTATGCCCCCAGTCTGCCCCTCGCTTTAGTATTGATTTATGTAAATGCCCCAGCTGCCCCGTCTGGGGTATTGATGCCACCAGCCCAGATAAAATACTGCCCTGCAGTATGGGGGATGTATATCTAGCTAGTTGGTTCGAGGCAGGATTTTATCTGGGCTGGTCAGCAATATGTAAAAGTTATGTGTCCTGGAAAACATGGCTGATGTGGTCTCCCTTGTGTACTGCCAGCTAGCCCCACATTTTATATTTATCCCACCCCCCCTTTAGTATTGATTTATGTGATGCCCCCAGCCAGCACCCCTTGTGAATTAATGCCCCCATACCATTGCATATTGCCCCCTTTGGTATCATGTCAGCCAGTTTAATAAACTGCTGAAAGCTGTGATGGTGATGCTATACCTTTTATATACTGTTCAGCCCAACTGCATACAGATTTCTAGATATGATAACAACTTCCAGTTGAATCTTCAATAATATAACATGCTTGACTCTCACATTTTCCCTCCAGAGCCATGGATCCTTGCCAAAAATTAGCATCAAAGAAGATTTGGAGAACATGGAAACCTCTGTTAAAACAGGTAGAATCATTCATAAATCAGAAGCGTTTGATTTGTTCCTGTATAAACTGAATAGCCATTGAAAACATTTCTCCTTGCATGTAAGATCAGTCTGACATATTGGAGCAGCCTCCCCACTGAAACAAATGCCAAGCCAAAACTAGAGCTGACTGGCAGTAAGAATATCACAAAGCAAGAGATGTGTTTGGCATAACACAACTCCTGCAAGGCAAATAGTAAGTGGGGTAGTGAAAGGGGCAAATTGGGGGGGTTCAGTAGAATCTCTATGTAGATTTGCAAGAGGGACATCTTAAATAAAAGGTACCATGCCATCAATAAAGTGCATATGATGGCTGGTGTGTCCCTTTAATGTCTTTGTGAGAGATGCACTCAAAGGCGGTCTGGCACCTTTATGCCTTGGGAAGGTATGCAGGAAAGGCTGAGTTACCCCCCCCCCCCATTGCCCCTTCTTCTGAGAGATCAAAAGAAGACAGGTAGATTTGAGTATCATCTACATAATGATGATATTGGAATCCAGAGGAAACAGAAAGATTAAATAGGTGGGTAACTGATTGACAAATGAGGGGGGAGAGAGATGTGATGGTCAAGGGGACAGGTTTTTAGGTGACAGGAAGAAAGAAGAGTGGCTAGCTCTTCTTTAGTTGTAGGGGAAAAGACAGTTAGTATGCGATGAGCAGGGGGGTGATGGTGTAGGAGGGGGTTGCAAAGACACTGTCTTTGAAGTGGGCAGCAAGATCTTGGGCAGTGAGAGAGGTTTGTGGTGTGGGTATGGAGGGACAGAGAAGGGAGTTGAAGGTAGAAATAAAGGTGTTGTGGGTTGGAAGAAAGGGAGTGAATCATGAATTTGTAGAGAATAAAGTCTTCGCTCGATTTTCTGAAGTAGCGTTCAGCTGTGCAGCAGCACTTCTGAAGAAAGCATGCAATTCTAAAATGCCATGATTGGCGTCTCAGTTGTTGAGGGTAACGTAGGAGCTGTCGAGATGAGACAAGTGTATTGTTATAAAAAGAGGCTGCTGTGTCTGGACAGGAAAGGATTAATAAGGAAGGTAAGAGGTTCCAGTGAAGCTGACACTTTAAAGGGTATTGTCTGGCAGCAGTCTTTAAATATAAGGTGAGAGCTGCAAAGTTGTTTTGTTATAGTAGATATGTTTGTTCAAGAGGACCTTTTTGGACAGCAATCCAACAGTTTGCATTGTAAATGTATTTTAGTTATGATTACTAATTAACCAGGGCCTGCATAGATCCAGAACACTTAAATTGTCAACTTTTAACATAATGTTGACATCTCTGGAAGCTACCAAAGTTGTTTTTTAATTACCACTGGAATTTTCAGAAGACTCAATGGGTTCATTTTAATTACCTATTTAACAAATTAGGTAAATATTTTCAAATCATAAAATAAAGCATTAATTATACTGATTGTCGAGGTTTATGTAGTGCAGGTGTAAGCAAGAATTACATTTAATGTGTACTGAAAGGACAATACAGTATGTTGAAACAGTGTTTGTGTTTGTTGTCTTTTGATAAGGTCAACTTATACCATTTGAAACATTTTGGTGTTTTCTGCAAAAAAACATCACTTCACAATTAAATCTAATGGAAAAAATATACTATGGTTCAACATTTTGAGGTCAATTAGCCGTTTTCATGGAAAACAACAACATTTCATTAGCTAACACAACATGCCATTGGAAGTCAGGAGTGATGGTTACTGATGAACGGCCTCTGTACGCATATGAAGCTATTGCATTAAAAATCAGCTGTTTCCAGCTACAATAGTAATTTACAACATTAACAACGTCTACAGTGTATTTTTTATCCATTTGATGTTATTTTAATGGACAAAATGTGCTTTTCTTTCAAGAATGAAATGTAATGACAAATTGTGGTGTATTTGTCTACATTAAACACAATGCTGTATACATTCATGTAGGTTAGCATTGACAAACACCTGTTTTTTCTTCATTAAAGCTGATTCTGAGATGATTCTTTATGGCAATGCTAATGAAGCCCGTTCCTCCAGTCACTTTTATGAATCTGTGTTTCAGGCTGAGCGATTAAGACTGAACCATTCACATATAATGTTGGGTTGTGTGTGTCTGTTACGCTTGGCGAAGACATGTTACCAGGAACTGTAAATGAATACATAAAGTGTATACATGGCAGGTAGTAGAATTTGTACATGAAAAGAGGTAAAATACTAGCATTTAACATACCTAGTTTTCAAAAATATATTGCTTGATGGGGTAAATTGAATTGGTCATCTTCAAACATGTCCCAAATAGGACATGGGCACATGATGACCAGATTTGACAAAATGGTTTTGAAAAAAGAATATGCTACCTGTACTTTTTGCCCTATACAACAAACAGAGCATTGGGTATTTTGAAACACAGGACAAACATTAGACTCATTAGCTTTTTTTCTATTTTACTTCATAGTTTATTTTTTATAGTAAATTAAATAAAGATAAGAAATTAGTAAATTACCAAAGTAATGGTATCAAAGAAAGCCTAAGATAAACAATATATAATGTGTGTGAATGAGAAATGAGAGAGAAGAAAATTACAGCTAAACATGGGCACAAAAAAATAAAGAAAAAGCTTGGTCCTTAAGGGGTTAACATTCCATTACCAGCAAAGATTTGTATCACTAGACATTGGAGGAAATAACCTTATGGCTGGAGATAACTGGTCAAATTAAAACTCCAAAACTGACTCATTGGATACAAAGGGAAAAAACTGAACAAAATATTGCATATAGATTTAACAGCTTTATGAGATACTGTACCCATGATCCAAACCAGAATATATATATATATATATATATATATATATATATATATATATATATATATTTTATTTTTTTTGACATATATGTGAATTTTATTACTACCTTAAGATATTTTAGCATGCCAAAACTAATGCCTTGTTTTTACCACAGGAAAAGCTGGTGCTGCTCCCTGCGGTGTGCAGAAGAGCCTGGTCCTGCTGATCATTGTAGGCGCCCTTGCAGGGATGGCTGTCGGAATTTACTTTCTAGGTACATTTATTTTTCATTAAACAGTATGCGGTTGTGGTATCAGAAAGCTAACAATATGTTGTGCTTTAAAATTTTTATATATCAGCCGTAGATTTTCTTGAAGCCTTTGATACTGCATGTACTTACTTACTTACATCACTAAACCTGTAAAAACATGTAAACATAAATCTCTTTGTACACAATGCAGTAGGTGTACAAACTATACTAAGGAAGACATTGTATGCAGTGCTTTTTATAAGAAGTCCAGCACAGTAACACTTTAGAACACAACTTATTTCAAGATTTAACTACTTTTATTTGTATCTTTATGTGGGGATTAAGTATTTAGACAACCCTTACCCCAGCTTTGGTTATAAAAGGAGGCTATTGAGAATGTTTGTTTGAAAAACTATAATGCAGTACCGGCTGCTAATACATGTAGGCATTGCAGACATAGGTGCGAAGATGGATCGTACTGCTGAGCTGCTAGAAGAGCAAAACACAACAGAATAGAATTTGATGGCGGCTTGAATTTATTCTGTCGATTTGTTCTACATGCTGTATGACCTCAAACTTTAGTTGATCCTTGGACTCACAGTTTAAAAATACTATACTGCTTGAAGGCATTTCTTAAACAAAAAATTTAATAATGACAGGAAGACATTGTATAAAACTTACGTTGTAGGAAAATACCAAGTTGAAAAATGATGCCACTAAACACAGTTTTTGTGCTATCCATACAGATTAGCAGATACTCTGATCAGCCATAACATTGTGGCCACCTGCTTAATATTGTGTAGGTCCCCCTTTTGCCACCAGTCGCCTAGCCATTGCAATTTGGCCCTTGTAGAACCTTACTCATTTTTCCTGCTTCTTACACATCAACTTTGAAGACCAAATGGTCACTTGCTGCCTAATATATCCCACCCACTGACAGGTGCCACGATATCAAGATTATCCGTGTAATTCACTTCACCTGTCAGTGGTCATAATGTTATGGCTGATCAGTATAAATCCCATTTTATTCTAAAATAATCTTAGATGCTGGGTAACCTCAGAGTTGATTAACATAAAGTATTACAAATGTAGCCAATCTTTCCCTATTTTACTATAGTGTCCTAATTTTCTTCCCTCGATAACTTGCCCTAGAATCATAGTTGGATGTTAAAGGAAGAAAGCCATAACATTTATCATTGTATTGTGTGTGGCAGATCCAGCTCGTAGCGCTATTTAAACCCAGGTCTCACAAAAATGCCAAATTCACTAAACTGTGTTTTAACATTGTTGATTGGTTCCTGAGACATGAAACTAGTATTAACACTGGTGAAGTGTTATGTGCTTTAGTGCAATGCATAGCTTGGGTAAACTCATCAGGAGAGAAGGAACAACAAAATTAGGATAGGCTTATGTGCTCCCTCAACACACAAACACCCCTCCATCACTGGGCCATTGCGATCCTATGTAAAGATGGCTTGGCCTTGTTAACCCACTCAGATTATGTTTTGCTATATCAATTTCTCTGAGCATCCGCTGCTTAGAATAAAATGTAGATGTTTTTCCCAAGGAAATACAATTAAAGAGTGTCCACCAAGTCCTTCAGCACAGTGGCAGATATCATTTAACATTGCAAAATCATACCAAGGGAATTAGAAGAACTTTGTTATTATCAGATGCTGACCAACTATGGTTTGTTTTCAAACCAGTATATATTACATATATTCATTGAAATGGCTTCATAGTCAAAGTTCAAAAGAAAATATCTCAGAACTTCTTCTTCAAAAAAAATCTTCATTTAAGTAACAGAGGAACGCATTTTTGGTGAGGATGGATGTCATTTCTCTCTCATTTTATATAAAATGGTTCTACAGCATGAATAATGTAGTTTATTTTTATTGTTTTGCACAAGAAGGAACAGCTGAAGTACATTGAACTTGCACGTTTTTTCCATTTTCTCTTAGATTTAGCAATGAAAACACAGATCCCTTCACTGCTAATGAGACCTCTGTAGAGAGATGATGGTTGGTTCAGTTAAACCCTTTGCCAAAGTCAACACGGAACTAAACAAGCAGTGGAGTCATCAATGCCTAAATTGCTTACATTTTAGCTTCACTGCTGCAAATGCTTTACAGAAATGTATTCTTTTAGGAATTAGGTGCAAGTATAAAATATTAACTGCATTTTTTACATGTTTTCAGTGCAATATTTCATGAGACCCCACGTTTACCAAAGCTCTGTTCCTTTGCAAGATGCTGAGGTGACTGCTCGCTGCAATGACACAGACAATGAAGTTGCCACTCTCCCAGCTAGAAAAGGTTTGTAGTTCACTATTGCATTGATTGATTTTGTATGAGAAAACAAAATGACTGTTTACTTTTCAAATGAATACACAGTAATGCCAAATGTATCTGAATTCTAATATTATAAGATTAAACATTGTGGTGTTTCTTTTAGCGAGGTTCATACCTTTCAGATAGTCGACCAGAGGTCTGATGACCAGGATATTCATTGGGCTGATTCTCAAGATTCCTTTGCTTTGATTCTACAAATGCAATAGTTGAAAAAGTTGTTTATTTAAGAATTAAAAGCATAAGCTTATGCACTGAGATTGTGCCAACACAGAAACATATAAAAACAGATTGTAATGAATTTTCTGGGTCTAATCATTCATGTCAAGTTTAATCATGACCAGTCTGACACAATTCACTAAACTGGAGCAACTCGTATTCCCTCTAGATTGTAAGCTTGCGATCTGGGCCCTTTACCTCACGTTTCAGTCTTATTTTGTCCGTAACTTCCCTTCTTGTGCTCTGTACTAAAGCGCTGCATTTTGTTAACGCTATATAAATAAATGGTAGTAGCAATTATAATAATAATAATAATAATATATGCTGAGGTTAACTCAACTAGGAATTCCACCAGTTTTCTGGAAGGTTTAACTTGACTGCAAATTCAGTAGAAAAAAGATGGATACATGCTCCAATGTGAAAAAAACAATTTGACTCCTCCAAAGAGACTAGTTGACCCAGAACTATATTCAAACTCAAGAGATGTCAATTCTAACTCAACCCAAGTCAACTGTTAACTTGATATTTCAATCTGAACAACACTTAAGTCAACCGCATCTCATCGTTGCTGTTCAAGCATATCCAAGCTATCTCTGTAACTCTATTAACACCTCTGACTTAAATTATGTTAATAGTTATAGAAGGTGGTGAGGTGCCTTTTGGGTCTAAGTAGGCTCATAAGTATAAGTACATGCCACATTTCCCTTAAATTTGTGGACAATTGGCAAAGATAAGTATAAGTGATGAGGAGTTGAGAATGATTTATCCTAAAGGGTCATCAATCACATCTCACACAGGTCAACAGTGTCACTACAAAAAGAAAAATATCCAGAGTAGATATATCAAGTAGATATAAGCATCTGTTCAAGCTTTTTTATTTTACTACTAGCATTACGATTGTAAGTAAAATAATTCAACTGTTATACTGCTATTAAGTTTCAATAGGAAAGAAATTCATCTTTGGTGTGTTGTAGGGAACAAAAAAAGGCATTTAATAAACTGTTTTGCATCTCCTCAGTTCAACTTGTCCTGGGATCCTATTGTCCTATTGGGTGTACAATAGATATAATAGCCTTACAGAAAACGTGTTTAGATTTTAGCTGTTTTACACTGTAGTATATATGGGACGGGGTTTTTTTCTTTTCTGTTTTAAGCAGCTGCATTACATATAAAATATCACTTGAAGAGTATAATGCATTGCTCAAAAAGAACACCAACTTTATTACTGAGCAACTCATCTGGGGGTTTTAAACAAGCCTCTGGTCACATAGAAGTGTTTGAGCCAGTTGATGATATGATTTGGATTGACAGGAAGGTTAGTAGAGATATGGTTAAGCTTCAGTTTCTACACAATAAAAGTACCAGTATCAGGAATCCTTCTTTAATAAATGATTTCAGTATCTTTCAGAATAAATACAGAAACCTTCTTGTTGGAAGTGCAGGTGCAAGACAGACAAGAATGGCTTCCAACATGTCATGAGAGATGGAATTCAGCTTGGGGGACTTACATATGCCGACATCTGGGATTCATCAGGTAGTCTCCATCTTGTTCAAATTCTCCAAATATTTAGTGATATTTCCATATTCTATTACTATTACAGTGAAGTATATCATTAAGGCAGATATGTAGATAAACATTACAGATGATCAGCCATGCATTTCACTCTTCTGGTTCATTGCTTCTTAAGTTTTACTCAAAACTTTCATGAACAAAGTCCATTGAGGAACACAGAAACACAAATGGTTTCTTTCCTAAAGAAAGAGAAGATTTACCAACAAAGTCCTTGTGGTAGATAAACAAACTATATCATCAAGAACAGAAGACAGAACACATGAAAGTGAGACATAGCCCTAGTCAATAACCTATGTACATTCAATTTGCAGAATGTAAACCAAAGATGTAAACAAAATGATCAGCCAACATACAATGTTAATCATATCATAGCCTTGCATTTAATCAGAAGAATCATTGCGTTGGCTGGGAAGGTACAACCCAAGAGGCAGCTGAGATCTGTGCCTTCTATAATGCCCTCGGTAAATAATATCATTCTACAACTATTAGAGGCAGCAAGTCACTAGATCTGTATTATAAGAGCACACATTTTTACTTTATCTGCTGTCTCCCACCACAGAAGAATAAGCACAGGAGGCCATAAACAGCACTACTAATAATATTCTTAAGCTTCGCAAGTTTATAATTAATATGAAGTGCAAAGTCAACATGTATATTGATTTTTGTTCTTATTTCAATGAAGGTTGATGCATCACAGAAGTGTGAACATGACAAATGTCAGTTTAAATCAAAGCCAGGAATTTGTCCAAGTTCCCCCCGGTCAGACCGCTGCAACAGAGCATATGTGGCAAACTAGGTAATTAGACATAAATGGCATACAAATGACACAACCAGGCCAATAATGCACTTTAAAGACACAAGAGGAGATGCCTACTACCAGAGATGACCTCTAAAAGTACATCACATCTCTGTCTTTCGTTTGAATGCAAAGACGGACTAAGAGCTAGGTTTTACGGCAGCATAGAAGCTATTCTGGATAACTAGTTTCTGCATGGAACACATTTCTGCTTCTACATTAGTTTTGTTTGTGTCGTTTATGCACATTGTGCAAGGGTATTACTCAGGTACTCTAGGCTTTTCTCACTTTGACTAATATGTTTGTTTTAGAATTTAACAGTGACAGCAATCCTTTTCAGGTTTATGTTTACTTTTGTTTTGCAGGCGCGGATGTATTTCTGGCCATATTGTAGGAATTATGTGTTCAGGTTAGTGCCGACGTATTTGATTCCACAATTACTTTTAGGATTACACTGTGGTTTTCTCTTTAAAGGTAAATGCATGGCAGAGGCTTTCTCTCCCTGTCGCCCCAGATCTTTGGCTTGCAAGAGATGTATTTAGCCAAACACATTTCCTGCTTACTAGGGCCTACGCACGGTATACTCATGACCTGCCAATTGAAGCACTGGCTACCAAGTGTTTCATGGGATCTAATGAGAGCCCCCCTCCATACACACAAATACATATGGGCAGAAACACTGCCACTGATTTTTAATGGGAGTGATTGGCTGCCTCAAGCCAGCCGGTTAGTCTTGATGTAAAGCATCAGCCCTTAATCAGTCCTTGGTCTCATCTTAGGTTGAAAATAGTCATATGCCTATTCTATGCATGTTTAAATTCCTTTGTTGCTTCTATCACTCCTGCTGGGAGACTGTCTAAAGTATCTGCCATCCTCTCAGTAAAGTTCTTAATATCAAGTGTGCATGGCTTAATCTGTGGCACTTAAAGGGTTAGTGACACCTTCAGGAATATGAGATGTTTGCTGGTGTCTCCCCCAAAACTCTTTAGGTTTTTTTTATTTTTTTTTATCTAAAACAAGCAAATGTTAACGCAGATTTAACCAATATATTGCTATTTACATGTTTTGTCAGTCTAATTAAATGTGCCAGTAGGTATCTATACGGAAAACCACAGGACCTTCCTACATCATTCCCTTAAAGACGTTAAAGACAGCCCTATGCATAAGTATCACTTACAATTCTAAAAAAATTTGTAAAACACTGTAGACAGGGCACTAACACAACAATGTCCAAGCATGAGCGGAAATGGATAGTCAGTGAATAAAGCTAGGTGGCCATACATATGATGGGCAGGTGCAGTCTGGCCCAAGAGGCAGGGGTGCAATTGCCCCCAGAGCAGGTCCAAAATCATTCAAAAAGGGCCAGTTTGAATTAGTGTGGCACAGCCTGGCCCGTGACCCTCCAGCCGGGCTGCTACAAACAAGGCTCCAAGTAAGGTAAAGTGGAAAAAGAGTGAGAGGGTAAGGTAGTTATGGAGGGAGTATGTATGTATGTATGCATGCATGTTAGAGTGAGATTGTATGTGTAAGTGTGTGTTAGCATGAGTGTTTGTGAATGTGAGCTTGTATGTGCAATTGTGTGTTAGAGGGAGTATAAGTGTGTAAGCGTGAGTATATATGAGTGTTAGCATGAGTGTGTAAGTTTGTGTATGAGAGTAGGGTGACCACATGGGCCATTTTTCCAGGACACACAAGTTTTTCATATTGATGACCAGCAGAGGTAAAGTGCAGCCCTGTAGTATGTGGGA
Organism: Spea bombifrons; assembly: GCF_027358695.1. NCBI lineage: Eukaryota > Metazoa > Chordata > Amphibia > Anura > Pelobatidae > Spea > Spea bombifrons. The sequence continues at coordinate 12,494,272 of NC_071098.1, forward strand.
TGTAAAGACTAATGGAAGAGAAGCAGTCAGTTATACACCCCCCACACTGCAGGGCAGCATTTCATCTGGGCTGGTCAGGAATATGTAAATATGATATGTGTCCTGGAAAAAAGGCAGATCTGGTCACCCTTTGTGAGAGTGTGTGTCCTCCGCTCATGGGGGTACATGGGTGTATATGGGAACTTTTCAGGGCTGGCTCCCTGGAGTTGTGTTTGACTTCCCTCCTGTGAGTGGAGGTGTGACTGTGACTAGAAGGCAGGGCTAGCTGTGCATAGAGGTGGGGTTTGGCTAACATTAAAGGGGATTAAGTGGGTGGAGGTTAGGCAGGGGTGGGACTTCAGCAAGGCGTGGGTGTAACCAAACACAACCTCCCTGAAAATACTGACCTGAAAACCAAATTACTGGCAATTCAACCCAGAAACTAGGGGTGACACCCAGCAGGTTCCTAGTATGGGCAAATGCCTAACATGACTGATAGATACATACTTCTACTCTCACTTGCCTCGTGTATACATATCCATCATTTCTTTTGAATGTATATCAATATACAGCCCTAAGCTTGATAAACAGAAAACAATATGCAGTTCTGTCACATGTATTTAAGCACGCATGGTTAAGGTGGATTACAGTCATCATTAATGCAATAACTATAGAGTTGTAATAATTGTAATTTTTGTCTTAGTTATCTGCCACATTGATAGATTAACACATACTTTTATTAAAGAATATTACTTGCTGTAAGTGATTCTGTTCTCCATTGCCTTACTGTAGAATGTGGATCTCGCTCTAAATCTTCCCGAATTATTGGGGGAAGTGACGTTGTTTTGGGTCGTTGGCCATGGCTGGTCAGTCTGTATCTTAATGACAGGCATGTCTGCGGTGGATCCATCGTGGCACATCAGTGGATTGTTACTGCAGCACACTGTGTGCACAAGTAAGTAACTCTCGGTGTATATATTCCATGCAGTGAACCCACTTTTATCAAATCTTTAGCAAATCACTGTATTTTCCCGTATATAGGTTATCCGCACTTGCAGTCCGCAGCTTTATATTTGGATTAATTTAATTTATAGGCTGCAAGGTAGTTGTATAACTTGATAAGCTTTGTGGAAATGTGAGACTGATACAAAAGGGCTTTTTTAACACTGAAAGATCTCACTGTAGCCATTGGTGTTGGAACTGGGGCAGAACAGATTCAACCTACAGTATGTAGGACCAACCCAGGGGGCATCAATTGACATTCCAGCCATCATATACTCTTTAATACATATGAGATCTGCCCGGTCTCTTTAAACCCCTGAACAGGGTATTTTCTGCTTTAAGTTATAGGTCTCCTCAGCTGGCCAACTGGTCTGTATATTCAGGAATTGTCAGCCACCTGCCCATGAGACAGAATATCCTGGTTTCTACAGTGGAGAAAATTGTTTACCACCAGAAGTACAATGACAGAAGTCATGATTATGACATCGCCTTAATGAAACTGCAAATTCCTTTAAATTATTCAGGTGAGATTGTTCCACATAAGAGACGTGCAGAATGTAATGGCAATTAAATAAGAATTACAGCGCTTGTAATATTATCTTACCGATTCAAGATAATTACAAACCATTTGAGTATTAGCAGATCTGTAGAGCGAGACATTGCTCACTTTATGCGGCTTATCGCCAGGACCAGGATAGCGAGATACGTGCTGTTCTTATTATTCCTTCATTTGCAGCCGCCGAGGACTCCTGTAATCTACCTGCTTCCCCAGACATCAGAACACTTAACTGGATCCACCTGCGCAGGACAGATTACGGGAACAAGGCGGACGGGGCAGTTCACTTACCAGGACCCTTGTGTGATTATGTTAAAGGGACATTGATGCTTTGTTACCTATACAAAGCCTTCATCTAAACTGCTACCAAACACCAAACATTTTTAATGCTTTCGCACAAGAGACAACATAAAGTAAAACTGATGAACTAATATTATAAAACATCAAAGTGTCCGCATAAAATAACCAACTCAGCATTAACAAACATTCACTAGAACTTCAGAACTAGTGTGGCCATTTACATCTTGCTGTCCACCACCTACTCTTCTCTTTGTTATAGGGAATGTATTATATCATGTAATTGATTTCCTTTTAAGTTTATACACTCCACATACTGCATGTATGTATGTAGCACTATAGGTGGTATCCAGCAACATGCCAAAATGACGTGTGTCCTATATAAATGGGCAGTACGGCAGCCTTACCCTGGACCACATAACGGCGTTAATAGCATTTTTTTTACAATGTCCATTACCTTTCAGTAGTTTTTTACAAAGTAATTACAATGTCCATTACCTTTCAGTAGTCAGGTGTGGGTTGCTGTCTTTGGTAATAGGGAATCGCCTAGAGGCCTGTCAGAATCTGATGTCTGTTGCTTGGAGGGCGGTGTAGAAATGCACAGGACCTCAAAGTTTCTCACAATCAACCGGCTGCAATTCCGTTTAAGATTTTTAATTTAAAACAGCAGGGCAGAAATTAACCTGCCCAAGATGGCAAGATTTCTGTGGATTTGCAGCAGGGTCTCCTCATTAGGAATTTGTCATTTAACTCATCCCTGCATGGCCTCATTTTCTGATTGGTGAAGCAAGAACCAAAATGACACTATTTCTTTAAACGCTTTAATACTTAGAGTATAGGGTACTGCTTTAGCACGCAATCTACCTTAAGTTTTCTACTTTAGTATCCTCTAGTTTGTGTTCTGGGCCTTTAAACGTATCTTGGTTCCAGCCTTTCAGTGTACTGCGTGCACTACTGTCCATTCCTTCCGGCATTTCACTGGCCAAAGACGGACACGTTTTTCAGGCATGGGCTGGATGGTATTACTAGAGAAGAGCCGAGGTTTCTTTTGTGACTTTGTGATACTGATAAATATTTATGTAACTGAATTAGGTACTTACCTTTTTTACACAATACTGCTTGTAAATGCATGGTCTTCTATTTATATATACAGATTATTAGGGCTGTAATACACTGTGATTGACTCATGGCCTCCGAATATTCTAAACTCCTAGATTTACATCTTAATAAGGGACGCTTATGAATACCTACTTATACCAGGCCTAATACATGTTATTCAGCCAATACTAAAACAAAAGAATAGGGTGGCTGAATATATCCCAAAACACATTTTCATTTTGGCTCTTGTGAAAAATGTAATTGGAATATAAATAACATGTTGCTTTATCTGCACAGACAGCGTGCGCCCGGTTTGTCTGCCTCAGTATGGCCGAGAGATTCCTGCGGGGACAGAGTGCTGGGTCGCAGGCTGGGGATACACACATCCAGACAGCAGTAGGTTAACAGCTTGGATCACTAGTGTTATACTATAAAACAGTAGCATGGTTGCCAACAGTCCTGATTTGAGTGAGGTCAGTCCCAACATTTACTGTGAAACACCACAATAGCCCCTTCAATCACGATCTTATTACAAAAGTGCCGAAGCTGACTTTGGAGGCAAAAATCACCAAAACAGCAATTTTCTTTACATTCCGTTTATTACCGGTATCTTGTATCCAAAGTGGGACAATTTGTAAGCGAGGGGCCGGTGATGTATGATCCAACAAATAGAAGCTGAATGCTGGGATGTGACATCATTTAATACATTGCCATGTGGGAGCTTATGGGCTTATGGGATGCCCTGATCTCCTTAACCAGCCCATGATCCATACTGCAAAGGCATGATAATGGGACATTTTGACAGAACAGGGGGGACAGTGCCTGAAAATCACGACAGTCTCACACAAATCAGGACATTTGGAAGGTATGAAAGAAGGAAGAGTTTGCTTAAACTTTTTGGTGGTGGTGGAAGTATCTGCGGCGCATACAGAACTATCATTTCACCTTCATGCTGCTATGAGTGGTATAAAAGTGCCTGTAGTGATGTTAATTCCAGACTCCACGCTCACTTTTCCAACCCTGCACAACCGTATAATTTTATCTTTTAAAAAACCCTAATTCGTATATTTGTTACAAGAAATGGTAATAATTTAGAGCTGTAGGATAATTTTGTTAAGGAAGTAATTTCGGCGGCATATACCTACAGAATGTAAAATCCCCACACCAATTTTATATTTAATTAGTTTCCAATAAGATAAAAAACTGAAAGACTCATTATATGATTGAAAATATTTTCAATGTGATGAAATTGAGTATTAAAATTAAGATTCATATGTTTGATTGTGCTGACCATATTTCAAAAAATAATGTGCAGCAAAAAGAAAACAAGTGTCAATTTGCTTCTTTAACCTTTACAGCACACGTGCCCCAAAGTCTGAAAGAAGCTATGGTTCCCATTATAAGCACCAAGAAATGTAACAGCTCCTGTATCTACGATGGTGACATCACTCCCAGGATGCTTTGCGCGGGATACCTGGATGGCAAGGTTGACGCCTGCCAGGTGAGAGACTGTTACTTAGGTGTTAGCTATGTATCAGAAACAATGCGATTCATTTAGTGTTAGGAGTGTACTGAATACACAAACACGGTTCTTTTTCTTCTCAACTTTATTTAATGCTGAAAGTCTACACTCAAGATCTAAACTTCTTCTCTACTTCTTTCCTATGTAGACTACCTTGCAAAACTATTCAGACCCTATACCCCTTCTCTCATATTATAATACACAAAGGGTGTGTTGAAACCAATTACTGTAAGATGACATTTATTTGGTAAAGTTCTGTAAAGAATAATTTAAAAGATATGACCATCCATGTACTCTGGAAGCTCCAGGTTTATGAAGATGAAATAAATTGCCCTAAAGGACATGCAATTACCTTAGCGTTGCCACTTGTGAACCATCAAAGTTGCTGTCAAATTTAGAGTAAAGAATCTTACTGTTGAAAGATCATCGGTCAGGCTGTGGATCTGAAGGAAATCAAAGAAAGAGCATTACGTAGATATTACATATAAAGTATTAGAAACACACAGATTAGGAGAAAGGGTACGAAGTAATATCCAAGTACTTGAATGACCCAGAGAGAACAGAATTCCGCACTCAAATTAGGATATTTAACAAAGTAGAGGAGGAAAGTTTATTTCAGAGAGGAAATGTTAAAAGAAGAGGTCATAGTTTAAAACTGAATGATTTAGATGTAATGTAAAGAAAACCAGTAGACGAGTAGAGTAAAAAGTTTGACCCATTCACAATATACCGCCCAGATCATATAGCAAGTTGAAGAGGTAGACTGCTTTCTTGCTTGAAGATGGGTATCAACCACCAAGTATGAGAAGCTTGCTCTAAGCCAATCTTGCGGAGTGTGGTAGGGATCAACAGGATCGGAAAAAAGATGTAACCCAGACTCAAATACCAAGGATTGGACAGAACATCAGCTCCTAGAACAGCCGGATGAAATCGTCTAGAAAAGAAGAGTGACCTGCTGGTTGGACCCGGCTGCAATCAGGTCTATTAGCGAGAGACTCTATTTCTCCACTAAGAGTCCGAAGACACTTGGAGCACGCCACCACTCTGCTTGGTCTACCTTTACTCCACTCAAGTAATCCACCAGATAATTCTAAAGTCCTGGAAATTGCCGGCTTATTCCATCAGATATTCCGTTTCTCTCAGAAAACTGAGACTCTTGGTGGCTCCTTGTTTGTTCAGGCAAGCTGCACCCACCCTGTTTTAGATTTGTACTAGAACCCAACGATTCTTGGGTTCCGGTATGGGAAGAGGGCTGAGCCTGAAGAGAGCCATGCTTATAGCACAAAGTTCCAAGAAAATTGGATGACAGGTATCTCAGATGGGGGTTTCACTGACGCTGGAGATGAAAAGGGTTGAGCTGGGCTTCCAGAGAGACTAGGTGCAGTTAGTTCTTGGTCCAGTTGACTAACCAGGCAAATATTTGCAACATCTGAAGGGACTTGTCTATTTATAATCAACACTTTGTGGGAACTTGCAAAAATAAGAATGTTGTCAAGGTAATGGAAAATGCTGATTCCCAAGAGTCTGTGGTAAGCAATGACAGGTACTAGATCTTTGGGAAATGTTCTTGGAGCTGTGCTGAGCCCTGAAATGGAAATTCTGGTCCTTTACTGCAAACCTCAGGAGCTTCCGCTGTGCGGCAAAAAAAGGAATATGAAAATAGGCATACTTTACACAGATGGAGACCAGCCAATCTCCTGGACGGATGACCAAAGTAATGGAGGCCATTGATTCCATTTTTAATTTCCAGATTAACAAGAAGTCATTTAGCTTGTGAAGGTTCTAGAACAGGTCTCCGGTCTCCTTATATTTTCCTCTGTACTTGTCAACAACCCAGGTGTCTGAGTAGAGAAGACAAGATACAACACTTGGGACGTTGACTGGTGCCCTCAACAACCCTTTTGGTAAGGTCATCCAGATCTTTTTCAAACAGTGTTTCACCTTGGAAAGGGAGAGCAAAAAGATTGAACTTGGATGAAAGATCAGCATTCCAGGATCTCAGCCACAGAGCCCTTCTAGCTGCTACAGAGAGAGCCATAGAGAGTGCTAAAAACAAAGATCCATGCAAAAATACACAAGACAAGAAACTAACAAGAATACTCCCACTTAAGGAACATAAAGAAAAAAGACTAACTCGCCAACAAGACTGTAATCCTCCAAAAAAAAACCTGGCATTTGAGATCCACAGCCAACGTCCAAGCAACGTCAAAAACCTGGTTGGTGAAAATCACTAATGCATATTCACCGCAATGAAAGCTAAATACTTCCAACTAAAACATTTACATTTTTATAAATTAAGCAAAATAAAACCAGTCATATTACTATAGTTGATTTTGAGTTAAATTATATTGAATACATACTAATAGGGACAGTTTAATGATCTGATCATATTTGGTAATCCAGACATTAAAAATCAGTATTAGAAATTATTCTGCCAATACATTTTGGGAGATTATTTTTCATCTTTACTACAACGCATTGTCTTTATGAAGTACACATATACTAAATTCCATAAAGTTCCTCTTACAGTTATAAATTCCAAGGGAAATCTCCACATTGAAGCATTCCTTCTTCATCACGCTTCACCATGAATCATATATCATACATGTCTCTAAATGTATTGGTTGCTTACCGGTTGTTAAAGTAGACATTTGTACCATATGACCTTTTTTCCCTTCCCTGACCTTGTTCTTGCAGGGAGACAGTGGAGGGCCCTTAGTATGCCAAATAGACTACAAATGGCGCTTAGTTGGAGTAGTGAGTTGGGGAATGGGTTGTGCAGAGCCCAACCATCCTGGGGTGTACACAAAAATAGCGTCCTTCCTAGACTGGATCCATAATATCATAGAGGTAAGTGAAAGACTAGCTCGTCTTGTACCATTACTCGTATAAGTGATCATATACGCACATTAAACTTATAATTTCTCCTACAAAATAAGATGTTAAAATAACGATTATACTGTGTTACAGGATGACTAAAAGGGATATACCAAGAGCCACATCGTCTGCGCAGATAGATGGATTGAAGAATCCTGCACTGTAAATGAAGTACAGGCATCTTTGTGCTCTGGTCTAAAGATGGATGACCTGAATAGTGGTTAAGCATCTTAAATAACCAAGCTGTGCTACGGCCATCCTCAGAACCTGCCCAGTCAATGTGTAGTCCAAAGGTAACATGCGCCATACGCTCTTTTACAGACCTACAACTATGAGTGGCTCTGCTGATGTTGAAAGACTCGCTTCTCAAGAACAATGGATGCTACACAACTGGCTCAACCTAAAGAGGCAATAATGTTAGAAGTAAAGTTAAGTCTCAGATTCTAGATTAGGGTAAAAGACACCAGCATACAGCTTAAACAGGTACGGGTTAAGATGGCACCACGATAATGACAGCTATGGATATGCGGTTTGAGTTGGTAGTAAAAAGACTCTGGCATGGTGTTGATACAATCTTTCGAGTATAAAAAAAAATAACTGGAACATTATCATTATAGCCCGAGGATTTGCAGAATAGAATACGTTAAATATACGACGTATAGGAGTAATACAAATTCTGGCTCGCATTGAATCATAAAATGTTTGTGCGGTGAATTTTCAATTATTATAATTAATTGCTCTAGTAATTATTCTCTGTCACACTGATGGTTTTTTGCCCTGTTTTACTGAAGTGACATAATAAATCATATTTAACGAGATTTGACAGTCGTAACTTCTGTGGGGAATTCTATCTTTCCGCATCACACTACCCTTTTTTCAAGCAGTATGATAGTTCAATATGGCCAGTTTCCAGAACAAGGTTTAATATATAACAGCCCATTTAAAACGCAGACTCTGGAGTGGCATTCGGTTTTAGTTTAATTAATCGCAAGAACAGTTTGATAAGCTTTTGTCTCAGGAATCTGCCCTGCGAAGTCCAAGCTCAAGGACATTGTGATATACTTGCCATACTTGCTTTAACATTTTCAAAGTAGTTTACTGGTTTTAGTTTAAAAGCAGCGCTTTAGCCTCTAATTTGGAATGATCAACAAAATACTCTGGAGTTTAAATTGGCAGACAGCCAAGAATAAATCGCAGCTGATCGAAGGTTTTCCATATACCGGTCCCTTTCATGCAATATATATGCATTTTGATGCAGAATTTCACTCATTCTTTGATAAAATGGCTTATAAGTGTTGCTAGCATCGTTTGATATTGTGTGTTATAAAGTTAACCAATCTCTCACCTGCGGGGATACAAATTAACTTTGTACGTTTGCAATTTAGGAAAAGATTTGCATCTGTGGTGGGATTTTTATTTAAATTATCCCCTGAAATTGCACATTTTTGATAACTAATATGTTCAGAAGACATTACGAGTGAAAATCTGTTGAATAGTAGGCAGGCAATTCCACCTGGTGGCCACTTTCTAACGCCGCTATGCAATTCTTAAAACACGTTACTGATGGGGGGATTGTACCGACAGACAACTTGGTCTTTAGTGAGGTTTCATATGAAAATGAAAACATTTAAACAAGGAGGTGTGAGGACCCCTACCATATAGTGACAAATCATATTAATGTGAAGCCAAAAGGTGAGAAAGGCATCACTACTTGTGTAATAAGAGTAGTAAGTGGAAATATTGGGTCCCATTGGTAATCCTGGGGGTCTGTTATAACCCACTATATAATTACAAAGCAATAAAAAACAGACGGTAGGCAGGTGGATTAGTTGCACATTTTAGAGTACATGCCCCTGATCACCAAAAGCAATGCGGTACTCACTGGGCACAATTTCAAATAATCGACAACTATGGAAAGGATAAACGAGAGAGGCACGTTTCTTAAGAACAGATTTTACTGGCGCTCAAGCAAGTTTTGTATGTACAAAAAATTACAGAAGGTATGCAAACGTTAACTATTTAATCCTGGCCAAAGCTGCAGCTCTCCTCTCCGTATTTTGAAAGAGGGCCCGTATTAAGCTTTTCACTTCATTGGTGGAAAACTCGACAGCGAGTGGCCCTTTTCCATCGGCCCACCTGCAAGATTAAAGAAACAAAATATTAAAGGGAATCGGCACTCACTCAAGACAGGATTGGGTAACTGTTAGAACAAGAGGTCATAGTCTAAACCTGTTTAGATAATGTTAGGAAGTTTTAGTTTACTGAGAAGATGGTAAAGGTTAATATAATAAGGGAATTCAAAAATACACGAGACAGGCATAAAGATATCATGAATCTAAGACAAGTTCGAAGAATGATTAAGACCAGAGTCTTGGATCAGGTTAAATGGACAAACTAGATGAGCTGAATGGTCCTATCTGCCGTTTTCTATGTTTCCGCCGTTCTAAACCTGCATTGCGGTTCTCTAAGATCTTATTTAGAACGCACTGCGGTCAAGGATGGTATTAAACAGAAAACAAGACAAGGAAAAAATACCATCTTTGGGTTGAGTAGGAGAGAACCTAAATAAAAGAAATGGGTCCACTTTTAATCCATTGGGTTATACAAATGTGCTACTCAGTGAGTGAAACACTTCCATTTATTGGCACCAAAACGTTTTCCCGTATACAATTGCAAGCTACATTGCCATTGTCGCCAATTAATGTTCAGTAGGCAGTGTGATAAATTAAGTTTTATACAGTGAATAAGACCAGGATTAAGTTAAGACATTTTAGCAAGATACACTTCATGGAATGGATTCAATGAAAACATACTAATACTTCTTTTTAAAGAGACAGTACAGAATACTAAATGGTATTACACCGACGGGCAATTTGTTGAAAGAGCAATTACTAACAGCGGGGCAAGCACTGAAAATATTCAAAGAGTTACTATGGTGATTACCCCACATTTGGCACTTTGTGCCATATAAATAAATAGCTTTTGTCTACGTTTAGATACAATTTAATGACATTAGCTGTACACCATTACCATAAACAATGTGACTGCTTATTCTGGAGTATGGTAAAGAGAGGTAAGAGAAACTCACCGATCCACAATCTCCTGCAGACTGGCCTGCAAGATAATCATAAGCTCTTTAAATTTCATCCACTTCTGCACATAAAGCGGAACCTCCTCCTGGTACTTTTTGTTCTTGCTTTCTTCAGGCAGGGGTGTGAATACCAGGGGGCCTTCCTCAATCATCGTACGGCAAAGTGTATATAGCCTTTCTCCATCCTCGGTGGAAATATCCTTCCAGAAAACAAAATCGGTTAAATGAAGAGTAATTCCTAAGTGATCAACAAAAGATACATATCTAAAATAATTTAATATACTACCTCTAAAGCCGCAATTTTGCTGATCATTTCTGCGATGGCCGTGTTCAATAAGGTGCCCATGGCTTTGCAGTATATCGCTAGAGGAAGAACATCCTGCCAAACCTTCCCCAGGCAACTCAGCTGGTGTATAACCTTAAAGAGAAAGTCAGTTTAACGCTGCACGGCTTCACATAAAAATAACGCTATTCGTTAATCCATGAGTAATGTGGCATGAATGTTAATATGAATGTTAATACACATCACATATTTAGATAAGACAAGAGTGGCCCTCCAGAGTACCCCTTAAATCAGTGACTTTAACTATACCGAGGTAATGGTTACGTGTGGGAAACTCTTCTCGTTCTCACATTTACTCTTTTCTCTTATCTCTTACCTGTCTAATCGCCTTGTGGGCTGCTGTGTAGTTCTCTTCATCTTCCATATTACAGAATTTTTTTGCACTTGATAACCTTTCAAGCAGATCTCCTTTCTGTGAACGCATTTGGGCGAGGAACACCTCGGTGCCTGTTACCAATCAAAATAATTTACTTTAGCATGGTGCACATGCCAAGATTTAGCAGTCCAAAAAATGCATGTTCTTCTAAAACTATGTTTGCAATAATAATAATAGTACGTTTCTCAAGATTAACCAGGAAACAGATTACAGGATTACCGAGTCTTCTGAATCCAGGAACCATGTCAACGAAAGTGGCAGCTCCGTCACTAAGAGGAGAGGGGAAGTGGTAGCGGAACTGGTGGCCCAGTGTGAGCAGATGGTGTGCAATATACATGCAGTTGTTGTGGTGGATAGCGGACAGCTGGGGAAGCTTCTGCAGGTTCTCTCTACAAAGCAAAAATATTTTACCAGTTAAGAGTTTAAGTATAAAGAATAATAAATATAAGAAGAATAACGTATACAAAGTACACAAGCGGTGTTTTACCAGAGCGACCAATGGAACATCACAATAAACAAATTTATTTAAATACTATAGTTAGGAAAACCACATTTCAAATGTCAAAGCAAAATTACTTTTTAACTTCAAACACGGTTACAAAATTTGTAAAAAACAAAAAAAAACACAATTGGTGAGTCAATGAAACTATGTATCCGTGTGCCTATTAAATGATGTGATGATATAAGGATCAGAATATATCTGTAAAGCTTTAAAATATAATTTCAGAAGGATTTTCCTATAGTAGTATATTATGAAGAGCAACTTCCTCCTTTGCACCCATCTACATCAATTTTCTATTCCCAGGAAATATTGTAAAATGCTCCTAGTTCTCTCACTCTACCACTTATTCATGCACTAACCTTTTGCTGTCTAGAGTACTGTAACTCATTGCATACCCGTCTTCTGCTTCCCTATATCTCTGATCAACGATACGTCCTCAACTCAGCCACCAGACCACCACCTACCCCCACACTAAACTTAACATCCTCACGTCCCATAAATTAGTGGATTAACTTAAAAATCATCCCTTTCAGGGCTCCTCACCACGTATCCCTATCTTTCATTCCATCTCTGATAAGACACCATTCACCTGTACCTTCTCTACATCACATGCACTGCGGTCAGCTACCGTCCCATCTCGACTAAAGACTTTTTTCTTCCCTGCTCCATATGTCTTGGACTCTCTATCATCACACACTTCAAAATAAACCATTGGAACGGCTTTTTGCAGCACTACAGTAACATACAAACATTGTATGTTAAAACACTTGCAAAATGCACTTCATCCTCTCGATTTGCCCCTCTACAGGGCAGGAACCTCCTTTCCTCATCTACGCTTACCTATTTTACCCCAATAACAATGTCTGTAAGGCTACTGTACTTCGTATACAATTACACCTATTGTACCGTCTCCTTTAGCATACATATATTCAGCAATATTGGAGCACTCTGAAACTCCAAGCGAATGGGACTAATGTAATACAAACTACTAAAATGTTCAGCATGAGATGTGAATTTCATGGCGATGCAGAAAACACTCACTTGTGATACGTTGGCACAACATCATAGAACAGATGGAAAATGTTTCTGACAGTGTAGAATAGCTGGATGGCGCTGAAAGGAAGGAAATATGGTATAAAGAGAGAAAATAAAATAAACACACAAAAACTGCAGGTGTGAACCCAAACAAAAATAACACACAGCGATTGCAAGAGTTTTATGTCTCCTCTCCCTTCTATAGATTCACCTATTGTATTTATTAAGGTATCATTATGGTATATTTGCTATAGCGCGTGTATCATATCAGAATGCTAACATACGTTTATCTTTGTCCATGAAGAATCATTTAATCTGAGACCTTTTTTTCTTCTAGATTGATAAATAAAATGCATCACCTCTGAATAAAGACCACATCATTCTACTTGAGCTTAGTTAATAGGGTTATGAGTTTTAACCAAAGCACTGAACTGTTCATTGTGGGCTCGAGTCCCCCTACTAACCAGGGCCTGTTGCTGGCTGTAGCTTCAGAAAGGGTCTGGTAGGCGAGCGTCATTAACTTCTCGACAGACTCACTGATCCGGCAGCTTGGCAGGGAGAAGGAGTGTTGGCTCAGCTTAACCTCGTTCTCCAAAGCCGGGGCTTCTGGGGCGCGGTTCCTCTGCCCTTTCACCTTCTCCGCATCTTTAGGGCTCTTGAGCTTTGGCAAGGACACCTTGGAGTCCGGAGTGATCTATGAGTTAAGGGGAAATTTTCTCAGCTCAAACTTTCTTATGCTTTTAGACTGTGTATTCTCTATTGGAGTGTTATAAAAATGTATCCCAGCAGCAAAGACAATATTAGCACCTTGGTGTGTTGGATATTTATTTCAAGTAGAGGATTAATCGCCCATTAATCTTGCACAAATTTCCAAATATTTATAATTTAAAAAAAACAAAATGTTATACTCACATAAAAGCAAGAAGGGAGAAAAGAAAAAAAAAAAACGGTTTTATAATATAAATAAAAGAAAACACTAACTTAATGTCCAAGATTTACCAAAATACACCAAATGAAAACTACAGCAAAATCCATAGGGGGGAACTGTTTATTAAGAACTGGGAAACAGATAATCCTGAGCTCATCTAGTAAGATAAATGATGGATGCCTGATCGACAAGATGCCTGTAACATTTGTTCATCTTCATACCTCCATGTGCCTGAAATTCCTGAGTTCCAGAAAAAGTCTGGTTAATTATTAAAAAAATAATAAATAAATGGGAGGTTCAGTTAAATGACCAGGACTTCATTGTGCATTATTAAGGGCCAACTCGATGAGATTCTCCTACGACCTGAGCTTGGGTGACCCTGTATAGGTAAATGCCGTATGGCTGTTTTCTATGCAAGGTCATCTCACTCCTTGCGGCAGAAGCTCAGAGGGGCCACACAAACGCACAGTGAACTCATGTTTTAGTGAATAAATTAAAGAGGAAAAGCAAGGGAGCACGGCCTACCTGTTCTGGCATTCAAGGGTCTAAGGTCTTATTTTTGTCTACAGTTGAATCGGAGATCCAGATAACTTAACGTGCGTGTCTAACGGTACGGACGTTTGGCCCTTCTGGTGAAACGTATGTCCAGACAGCTTAAAAACCCTAAACAAAGATGTTCCTAGCCCTTTCCCATCTGACGTGCTTTTGCGTCACCAACCTTTATGGTATTATGTATTTCCGAGGTCATCAGGTTTCTGGCCGTTACTATCACATCCTGGCACTTCTTGCTGGCGAAGTGAGCATTGACATTTCGGGCATATTTCAGGAGCTCTGTGGCATCTCCCTTCAGATACTTCATACCCTTAAGGGCATTTTCAAACTCCTCTGTGGACTTAATGACCTGGTTGGGAAAACAAGACATACGGCTATTACCCAGTGCCAAAGGAGAGCACGCCGGACTCTGATCCGAGGCTGAAAGAAAGTCCTCTAGTAAAAGCATTTCATATACAATGAAGAAACTTGACAGATACTATACAAAAACCTGTGCATACAGACAGAGGAATAAGACAGAAGAACAAGAAACGGCAAGCGAAGAAGCAGACTTGCGGAAAAAGGAGACAGGGACATGGAACCCCCCCAGTAGGGTCATCATATATTCAGGTCTTTTCTTTTTTCTTTCAATAGGATCTAAAGTGTGGGTGGGTTGTCTTATAGTCAAAGTCATCTTATAACTGAGCAAAAGTGGTAATATACACACTTATTAACCTCTCATGTACGCAAACCGTGGCCAGTGCTAAACAGTCCTGTGAGCTCGAACTACTTCTGCTAATTTCTTGGGAACCAAATTCTGCCACCAGAAGCCCAAAATAACATCCCACACGGCGTCACGTCAAACATGCCTATAGATTATTATTTTATGACATGTTAGGGTACATCTTAAAAACATATCCAAAGTGACGATTGCACCATGAGGTTACCAGAAAACGTATAAAGCTCAGATATCTTACTATACAACCTGTTAATTTCATCCCTATTACATTTTGCACCCAGTTCCAAAACAAGTTGGACATACTTAAAAGATAAAATAAACAGGGACAGTCAGGAGCATGATCTACGCATGAGGCAGATAGCGTTTATACACGGTAGTCATTCTTCATCAAATAAAAAGCTGCCGGCATAGCCGTGTTCTGTAAGCTCTTCTTATTAAGTTGCAGTAAGTTGCGGCTCCTCTAGAACACGTTTTGTATGGAACAAGATGATCAGAAGTCTCAGTACCTCGTCGTACTGCTCGAGTTTGCTGCTGTTGGTCGGGATAGAATAGACCAAACAGTCTTTGATGACCGACTCCGAGATCTCCTCCCAGATCATATCCCCGAGAACCTCAGCTAAGACCAACTTGACCGATCCTTCACCTCGCTGGTAGTTTTCGAGCGGCACATCTGTTAAGAAGTAAAACCCATAACCAACACGTAACTTCACAGATGTGTGATCAGAAAAATGTGATTTGTGAATAAAGACACTTTACACGGCCCCGCATTTCCCAGCAAAGAAAAAACTGCCTCACATAAAAAGAAAAGGACCTTCATGTCACTATTGAGTTATACCTCAATACCTCCACCAGAGGGCAGAATATTCTTTCATATAAAGATAAATATCCATTTCTTTAATAAGTATCTTTGTAACAACGCTAGACTGTGGCTTATATAATATATAATATAAACGGCTCCAGCCAAAACCCAACTGCCTAGTATTGAGATTAAGTAAGCTATGCCCAATTTATACGCTTAGATTAAAAATATTTTCCTTCGTCTTAGATAAAATGTCTTCTCCATACCCAGTAAGTGCTTGTGAAGTAATTCTAGAACAAGTTGCAACTTCAGGAACACCGCTGCCGGAGACGGATGCTCCAGATCTGTGTCCATGGTTTCAAAACGCAAGATGACTCCTTGTGGTTGCGTGTCCACCTGGGCATGTAGGGCCGGGTACGTTACCAGGGGTTTAAGGATGTAATTGAGCAGTAACTGGCCTGGGAAAGAGAAGGTAAACAAATGGAATAGAAGATGGATTCTGGGATATAAACGTCATGTCCCACACTTCATAAGCTTATATTAAATTAAAAGACAAATCCAATGTTTAAATAATGAGTACATACAGAATATCACAACTTACCAATATTTAGTAGAATTCTGTAACATATTTGGGGGCGAACTAAAAATTACATTCATATATCTTTATTTGAGAGAGCGGTGGATTAATGGAACAGCCTCCCAGCAGAAGTAGTAGAGGCTAATACAGTGAGGGAATTTAAACATGCATGGCATAGGAATGGTTTTTAAACGTTGGTATGTTTACATAAATTGAACCCCAACGTTGTTTGCATCAAAGTAGAGCTGAAACAACGAATCGATAAAATCGATAATAATCGATAACGGAAATCATCGATAACGATTTCCGTTATCGATTAATCGAGTGATCAATTCGTTGTTGGAGCACTCGGCTCCTTTTACTTACCTCCGCGAGCGTTCCCCGCTTCTGCTACACGCTCTGCAGTCTCCGCCTTCTTTAAGCTACGTGACGGATGTGACGCGTTCCGGAGGTAAGTATTCTTCATGTCTATGTGCACGGATCGCACAGAGCCACTCGCACAGAGCGAATCGCTCTGTGCGAATGGAGCCACTCGCACAGAGCGGTTCGCTCTGTGCGAGTGGCTCCACTCGCACAGAGCGGTTCGCTCTGTGCGAGTGGCTCCACTCGCACAGAGCGGTTCGCTCTGTGCGAGTGGCTCCATTCGCACAGAGCGGTTCGCTCTGTGCGAGTGGCTCCATTCGCACAGAGCGGTTCGCTCTGTGCGAGTGGCTCCATTCGCACAGAGCGGTTCGCTCTGTGCGAGTGGCTCCATTCGCACAGAGCGGTTCGCTCTGTGCGAGTGGCTCCATTCGCACAGAGCGGTTCGCTCTGTGCGAGTGGCTCCATTCGCACAGAGCGAACCGCTCTGTGCGAGTGGCTCCATTCGCACAGAGCGGTTCGTGAGTGTGGGTGCAGGGCAGAGTGGGGGTGGGGGTGCAGGGCAGAGTGGGGGTGGGGGTGCAGGGCAGAGTGGGGGTGGGGGTGCAGGGCAGAGTGGGGGTGGGGGGTGCAGGGCAGGAGACTGGGTGCAGGGCAGAGTGGGGGTGGGGATGCAGGGTGTGAGTGTGGGTGCAGAGCAGAGTGGGAGACTGGGTGCAGGGCAGAGTGGGGGTGGGGATGCAGGGCAGGGTGTGAGTGTGGGTGCAGGGCAGAGTGGGTGCAGGGCAGAGTGTGAGTGTGGGGGCAGGGCAGAATGTGGGGGCAGGGCTGGGTGCAGGGCAGAGTTAGAGACTGGGTGCAGGGGCACAGTGCAAAGTGCTGGGTGCAAAGTGCCAGTGCTGGGTGCAAAGTGCCAGGGCTGGGTGCAAAGTGCTGGGTGCAAAGTGCCAGGGCTGGGTGCAAAGTGCAAAGTGCTGGTGCAAAGTGCTGAATGCTGGGTGCAAAGTGCTGGATGCAAAGTGCCAGGGCTGGGGCAAAGTGCTGGGTGCAAAGTGCTGGGTGCAAAGTGCCAGGGCTGGGTGCAAAGTGCTGGGTGCAAAGTGCTGGGTGCAAAGTGCAAAGTGCTGGGGCAAAGTTTCTTGAACAGTAATAGTCCACCTCTTTTCAGAATGTTTGGGGTTATTTTGTTTCATAAATATTGTGTTTGGGTTCTTGTACTTTGAAAATATTGTTTTTTATTACATCATAACAAAATAAGAATGTTAATGTAAATTTTAAGTTGTTTTTTAACATCCAGTTCATTAAATTCTTTTAAATAAACGAAAAATTTGCATATTGTTTTTTTTTATCCGATTAATCGATTAATCGAAAAAATAATCGGCCGATTAATCGATTATTAAAATAATCGTTAGTTGCAGCCCTACATCAAAGACACCCTGCAGATTTATCCCCCAAAAAATAAAAAAATCAGGTCCTTACTGAAGAATTTCAGCTTCGTGTTGAGCTCCCCGAGGATAGCCAAGGACTGCAGGACAGAAGCCAGCAAAGGAACAGACGTGGACTCATCGCTTGAGGGCAAAGTCCAGAGATGGAGCTCGGTTTGCAAAACCATCTCCAAACTGGTGTTTTCTGAGAAGTCGCAGGGTACAAGATGGCGGTTAGTTTAGAAGAGCAGAACAGAACATACATTCTCAACTATCAATGTCAATGCCCACCCATACGGAAACCCAGTCCCACTAAGCCCTTTTTGGTGTCCCAAAAAAATGTGATAAAACAATTTTCGGTACTTTGTCTGTGTCCTGATCAAAATTATAAAAAAAAATGCCTAGTGTGCTTCGCAGCGGTCAATACAAAACTGGTGATGTGCTATCGTGAGGTTAGGTGCTATCGTGAGGTTAGCACATCGCCAGTTTTGTATTGACCGCTGGGAAGCACACTAGGCATTTATTTTGTAACGCACACGCTGGCAAGGGCCACGGCTCGGTGGGCTCCAGACAAGCCTCAGGGCTTCAAAGCTATCACAGCCTTAACGCCAGAGGACCAAGCTTTCCCTCTCTCACGGGTACTCACTTGATCCTAGCCAAAAGGCCGAGAAGCGATACCACAACAAACCAGGTGAAGAACGCAAATTCCACAAGCATCCCGAGGGTTTTAGAAATGCCTTCTTGCTGCTCCAGCCCAACACATCTGAGGTTCGCATTATCCACTGAACAACACTAAAGTCTATAGGGATTAATGTCTGCCAAAACAGGCAAACATATTACAGCTTTCTTCGTGGACTAAGAGCGTGGGATTCAAATTCAACCATCACAAAGACACCATGGGTGCCAAGCTTCAGCTATTCCATGTTTGCTTAATCTCAGACATCATAGTTCCTCTTTGACACTCTATAACTAAATGGCGGGTTCAACACAAGTAAAGTCTTTAATTTGGCTAGTAACGAGAGGCAGGTACCTTTGGACGGCGGGAGCTTCCATACAGCCAACTTCTGCCACTCTTCCCCGAGGTGGTAGAGCATGTTCTGTTTCTGCACGGTCAGCTCGATACCGAGAGCTTTCAACATCGGGAGCTCAAATCCCTTCCGGGACTTCAACACTTTAAAGCTGCTCTGGGCCTGGAAATGGATGCATTTACAATTATACACTTATATATATACACACACACCATTATACAATTTATATATATATACCATTATACAATATATATATATATATATATATATATATATATAAATAAATTACACATACACACTATACCCAAAAGAGAAATGAATAGGTTACAACAAAACCGGAAGAGCAGGCGCGGGGAGTTGAGGAAGCCAAAAAAGCTTAAACATCTCTCCAGCTACAGTATTTTTTTAATCACTTTCCTTATGAGGAAGGCAAGCCCAGTTTGATGTCTGGTTTAGCGCCTGTCACATCACCCTCCTCTAGTCACCGACACATACGAACACGTCCAACAATCCATTACATTGTGTTATAGCTACCTTATATACAAACATTGAAATCATGAAAACAGTTATATCTTATCTTCCATGTATTTGTTTTTATTCAATACATATACATCTATAATGAAACTTTTTTAAACAAAACATGGTGTTTCTGTGAGAATCCCTTTGGTTTGTACTTAAGCCCCATCACCGACTAACTGCTGATGGAGAAGATGGAAAAAGCAATTCCCCAATCATTCAAAATAAGAAAAAAATAAAAAACGTATTTTATGAACATAAATCGGAAAGTTTAGTAAAGCTTTAAAACTTTCACTGGACAGATTTTTGATTTGTCTTACTTACTGGTCACACTCTAGACTGAAAAAAAAAGACTCCTACAGTGCTTCTTCATGAAGGTTTATTTGTAACAAGTAACATCACAAAGATAAAAGGTAGCAGGGACGACAACATTTTATCTTTGCTGTGTCACCCGCAGTAAGTTTCTTCGGGTCTCCGTATTTACGCCGGTTGGTTCGGCCGTCTCACTCACATTCTGACTCATGCCGATACAGCAAATGCACGTTAATAAAAAGAATTACCTTTTCAAGATGTTGGGCTGCAGTGATGTAGTTTCTTTCAGCCAAAGCACAATTATATTGGTCAATAGCGCTGTCAAACTGAAGACAGAATATTCAGGAACTTAAGTAGTTATAAAGGAGCAATATTATATATTGATACAAACACACACCTAGAGATATATATATATATATATTTATATTACACATTATACAACACTTTAGAGCTGAAACAACGAATCGATAAAATCGATAATAATCGATAACGGAAATCGTTGTCGACGATTTCCGTTATCGATTAATCGAGTGATCGATTCGTCGTTGGAGCACTCGGCTCCTTTTACCTACCTCCGCCAGCGTTCCCCGCTTCTGCTACACAGCTCTGCAGTCTCCGCCTTCTTCAAGCTACGTGACCACGGATGTGACGCGCTTCAACTATCAAGATTTCAATAAAGTTTTCAATTTGAAGGTTGGAAATGGAACGAGTCCGTAGCGGAGGTAAGTATTCTTTATGTCTATTGTCTATGTGCGAGACTGGGTGCACGGCAGAGTGTGAGTGAGTGAGTGAGTGAGTGAGTGGTTGGGTGGTTGGGTGAGTGAGTGAGTGAGTGTGTGGGTGGGTGAGTGAGTGTGTGGGTGGGTGAGTGAGTGTGTGGGTGGGTGGGTGAGTGTGTGGGTGAGTGTGTGGGTGAGTGAGTGTGTGGGTGGGTGAGTGGGGGTGCACGGCACAGTGGGGGTGGGGGTGCACGGCACAGTGGGGGTGGGGGGCAGGGGATGCAGGACAGGGTGGGAGACTGGGTGCAGGGCAGGGTGGGAGACTGGGTGCAGGGCAGAGTGGGGGTGGGGATGCAGGGCAGGGTGGGAGACTGGGTGCAGAGCAGAGTGGGGGTGGGGATGCAGGGCAGGGTGGGAGACTGGGTGCAGAGCAGAGTGGGGGTGGGGATGCAGGGTGGGAGACTGGGTGCAGGGCAGAGTGGGGGTGGGGATGCAGGGCAGGGTGGGAGACTGGGTGCAGGGCAGAGTGGGGGTGGGGGGGCAAGGCAGAGTGGGGTGCAGGGCAGAGTGTGGGTGGGGGGGCAAGGCAGGGTGGGAGACTGGGTGCAGGGCGGGGTGGGGGTGCAGGGCAGAGTGGGAGACTGGGGGCATGGCAGGGTGTAAGTGTGGGGCAGGGCAGAATGTGGGGGCAGGGCAGAGTTGGAGACTGGGTGCACTGTGCAAAGTGCAGGGGGCACGGTGCAAAGTGCAGGGGGCAAAATATTGTTTTTTACTACATCATAACGAAATAAGAATGTTAATGTAAATTTTAAGTTGTTTTTTAACATCCATTTCATTAAATTATTTAAACTAAATGAAAAATTTGCATATTGTTTTTTTATCCGATTAATCGATTAATCGAAAAAATAATCGGCCAACTAATCGATTATTAAAATAATCGTTAGTTGCAGCCCTACAACACTTTAGTGTATACATATACACACATATATTTTAGTCATATATATAATAAATATATATTTAGTCGTTCCTAAAACTTTTTGGCTGATTTTAAGATATTACAGCGGAAGCATGTCATTTCAGTTTGAGAAAGTAGTGAGGTGAGCGGCATACTTACATACAGACAGACAAAAAGCCCCATTCATTCACAAGTCATTCATTCACTCTTAAGCAATATGCGTATACACACTATACCTATCTGCAGGGGAAACATTGCACAATGAGTATATTATGAAAACACCAGAAGAAAAATATATTTTTGATAGGCAGAGAATATAAACTTTGGGGCATATGTAGCTACAAGTTTAAAAATATCACTATTACTTTGCTTTAAGAATACTTAAAATACCGTATAAAACGTTTCATACGTGTGTACATTTCTCATAAGTGACATTTACTTGTTAAAGAAAAATAAGGAGCGATCACAGGCCGATTTTCAATATTCTCTAGAGATCGTGTTCTACAAAATCTGAATTTTTTTAACTACGCTTAAACTTTGAACTGATAAAGCTTACGGAGCTTGCTGGGGAAAAAATATCAGACTGGGTCTCATGTAGAAGCCGTAGTTCTGGCACAGAGGTAAAAGCAGAGCGCTCCGTAACAATATTCCACGGGCTGCTGCGATGATCGCACCACTCATCACTTTTCACCAGGATTGTTCTTTATACATAAACACCACCCTGAGTTGTATGCGTGTGGCAATGCCAATGGAGACCTTTCCTCCACAGACTTTAATAAGGCATGATATTCCTTATCCGAAAGCAATAAGGAGTCCGCGTGAAAATATACAACCGTGTAAACTATTATTTGACGTGTGTTTATCTTGAAAACAGTGCGAGTTCCCTTTCATAGTGATGTCAGGGTAGAGATGGGTGTTTGGCAGCTCATTCTCCTACAGGCTATTATTAAAGTGCAACCTGTATACATTAGCAGATCAAACAAGAACTGGACGGCAAATGGCTTTCATCTGAATATTTAAACAGCCGGTATAAGAACCATTACTACTAAAAGCGGTACGTTGGCGATCTTTGCCGGAAGGTTAATGTTCAGATGGATGCGGACAGTTTCAGAGCGCCATATACATCAATGCCCTCTAGATTGTAAGCTCCTTTGAGCAGGGCCCTCTCCTCACCTGTTGTCTCTGTTAGTCAATTTGTTATGTTCCATGCTACTTGTTACATGTCCTGTCTACCCATTGTACAGCGCTACGGAATTTGATGGTGCTATATAAAACAATAAATAATAAATGCACTCACCTCTTGCAGCTGACTCAGAACACTCAGAATAACATTGTTTTTCTCAAGCTGCTGTTTCAATTCAGTGAATTCGCTGATTGCAACTTGAAGGTCACTTTGTACCTAGATTTAAATAAACATAAAATAAATGTAAAATTAATTTAAATATTTGATATAATAAAAACACACTTATATATGACCATGGACACATATTATCTCTAAAAAATCTATACATGAAATGTGCTTATCTTTACTTGCTCCTGCTTCAATTCACTTTTTCTGGGTCACTCCAGCAATCCTATACACTTTAATGCATATGATAGCTGAGAGGTCCCTTACATTTTTGAGGGGTCCCTTGTGTAAATGCGTTTATGTTCTGTAACCCCCCCCCCCATGAATCTGTCTCTTTGCTGGGACCCAGTTATTTTCGGTGCCGTGGCTTGTTTAACAAGACAAGAATCGGCAGGACATGGAGTAGGAGGATAGCTGCAGCTTTTAAAGAACGCATGTTAAAGTATTCACAAAGTATTTGAATATACATTCTTCTTTGGTGAGGCTGTCAGGGATAGTAGGCATAGATAGTAAGGATCTTCGCCCCAGCCATGAGTTATACACTTTTTGTTTTGCCTTGACACACTGCGGCGCGGCTATTTCCGTGACCGCTGCCTCTTACCTCATTCTCTATTCTTGACTTTAGGACATCCACATCGCCGACGAGTCCGTGCACCTGTCTCACTAGATCTTCGGCGCTTTGCATGCTGGGAAGGAACTCGTCATACTTTTTATTGATCAGATCACACACCTCACCCTGCGGAGACAAACAAAGTGATCTTCAGGTTTCTTTACAGGACGCAAATCCGTGTTATATAAAGTTAAAGAAGCAGTGCGCAGGTCTTTCCACCTTTCATCCACCGGCAAATACTTTCTTCATACTCTTACACTTGGATAGGTTAAGTACTGTAACATGCATCCATCATTGAAGAGGCTTTTCGGGCAACAGACAGCCCTTTAAAGTGGTAGAGAGCGTAATTAAGTTTTTGTCTAACATGCAGTGGTCATGGACGAGTCCTGAGATGATTCAATCCTCAAGCCTTTCACTAACACAGATACAATTCAGTTCACTACCAGAAGTGGATATGGTCAGCTACACATTTTTATAACATATAAATGGGGATTTCTTTTCATACTCTTGACAAGTCCGTTCCCAATAAACTTCAATTTAGGATTAAAGGTCTCTGGTTGAAATCCACTCGGAGATTTGGAAGTAAGAACATGCTTCCCTCCTCATAGTGAGTCAGCAGCAGGCACGACATTTCTTCGGCAGTCTGGATACCTAGCTGTAGACCAGTAAGTGTCCAGAACACATTTAAAACAAAAAATTTAATACATAGTTCTACTCGTTTTTGACTTGACTTCTTCAGGGGTAAATCAATCACGCATCTTCAAATAAAACTAATCTTTCATTTGAACTTGCTTGCTTGCTTGATTTGCCCCTGAAGGAGAGAGACAAAAAATCCAGCAGGCAGTGAAAATGCTGACCCTTACACATTTAGGTTTAAATGTCGCTTGTCAGTGTGTTTTCAGCTTGTAATAAATATTATATATCTTAATTTTTACTTTATACACTATAGGGGCTCTTTTGTTATGTTTTCTTTGATATTGACAGTTATTGAAGTATCACAAAATCCTGTTTACTTGGAAAGCAAAATTTTTTAACAGCTTCCACAGATAGCTCTATAAAGAACCAAAATGTTGAAAACTAAGGAAAAAAATGGGAGAAAAAGTAGTAAGCACATCTCAATGTTTATATATCGGTGCTGAAATATTAACGTGAATATGGTTTAATATTACATCTTGAAATAAATTAATCCTTAGCAGGCACACTTAAATACCCTTTGTCATGAAGGGGTTACCCGTGTTACTGTACAGAAAGCTGCAGCACTGAAGAAAGATGTGTTTTATGTCGAATCGTCTTTAACTGCAGACTGGGGGGGGGGTAATACATGAAAATAAAAACATGATTAGGAGGAAAAAAAGCCGGCTACTAAACTTTTTGGATGGCTCCTGAATCTGAACCAAATTGGCTGATCCCTGGTTTAAAACATTACATAACCCATGACTTAAATAAATAATCGTTAATATTACGCGTCGGTCTTGTGTAAGTCACGTGATGTGGTAATCATACACGACAAAATAAATGTAAAAAAATGGGATTACATATTTATAAGAATTGATTTTGGTGCAGATTTCCAACGGTGATCCTGTCACCATGGCAACCAATGAAATGTTACTACTGACTGTATCGTATTTTGAATATGTATTTCAGTGCTTAGTCCCACTTCATTAATCCTAGCTCTTTTATTCTTTTTTTTTTTCACAGCAATGTATGCATTCCATGATAAAAACATCCAAAAATCATGCCTTGATTCTTTAAAAAGGGACAGGTGGGGATAGCCCAGTTGGGGTCTGATGTGGGACCCCACAATACGCATGTGCAGAAAGCACTCACATTTGCTCAGTTTTCCTGCTACTGATTGGCTGTTTCAAGCAGCCAATCAGATCGGCAAGAAAGCTGGAGGACACAGGAACTAAAGGAAACATTGTTTTACTTTAATAAGTGTACATTTGCATTATTTTGTGGGATATCGCCATGTTCAGTACCAAAAAGAAGTCACAAAGTGTCTTGTATATGTTTGTAGGTTACCCATAAAGTATCCTTTATTTACAAAGTTTAAGTGAGCGAGCGAATAACCACATATTCTTTATCCTCAGATTGTACAGCACTGCAGTCTATGATGGCGCTATACAAGTCCATAAATAATCATTATTACAGGTTCTATCATCACAGGCAGCAGAGCTGGGATTATTTGACAGATACAGTTTATTTACCTCAGTGACATCGCCGGGACACGTGACTAAAGAGCTTCTAGCACTTCATTAAATAGTTTAATACGAAATGGATATAAAGCGGCCCGAGCATGTCTGCACTGAACTCAATGACCATTTGTGGGATAAACACACAGCAGATGGCCGCTGGAATGTCTCACCTTCACTTCTTCCACCTTCCGGGACAGGCGACTAATTTTGGTTCCCAAATCCTCCTTTTCCAAGCGGCCAGAATGGGCCAACACCTCCGTGACGAACGACGCCATCCTCGCTCACCCGGTTCCCGGTGCTGACGGGGCCGATTTCAAATCGTCACTGGCGGGGATTCAGCCTTACGAAAAGGGCACGCTGGGGAAAGTAGTTCTGCGGGTATCAGGAATGTAAGGGGACGGGAAAAGCTGAACTACAACTCCCGGTATGCACCGCGGCACAAGGCCTGACAGATGAGAACGGAAATGGGACCCACAGCAGAACTGGCACAGTTTACTGGGACTTGTAGTCTTTTACGTTGGCTCTGTGAACAACAACAGTACCGTGCTGGACTACTTTTCTATGAACCCCATAGTATTTAGCTCAAAGAGTTAACGGAGGATTTAAAACTGTCAAATATCGCATACCTTTATGTAAAGTAGCTATTTATAACCCACAAGTGTCAATACAATCTTTTCATTGCTTGTTCTAATATGACGTATATATAGCCCTCAGTGTGTAGGTAAAAGTCACTCCTAAAATACGAGCCCATTGCATACCTCCAGATACACCTCAAAACAAGTCTGAGCTGGCAGGAGACTCTTTAGCTACTGAGTGACACTGCTGCCATCTGGTGGCGGAATCTGATATACAGCATGACCAAGAACAAGGCAGATTTACTATACGTATTGTAAGCAAACCAGTGACAAAAGCTCTCCATCCTATGTGAGTTTATATATGTATATGTATATGTACTTACCTTAGGGAGAATCTGCAGTCCTCCACCTCCACGGTCTGACAGTTCGCTGATTGGCCGCTTTAAGACAGTTCGACTACCATCGACTACCCCATTTTTGTAGCAGGGGGGACTGCCACCCCAGGCAAGCATAGTCTCTACCATTAATAATATTGCCATCAATTCGTTTAGATCTCATATCTATCAAAATTTACTTCTCCTTCAGTTTTTTTTTTTGGCCAGAGAAACCCAAGGTGAATTTAAAGTGACCTTATATGGTGTGCATGATACGATGGTGGTCTTTTTTGCTTGTCTTTCTGTCTCTCCTCCAAAAACTGTCCTAGATTTTGGAAGGTTAAGAGCAAGCAGAACATGGTTAGTGTTTCACATTGATAACTCTGTCCCCTAATCCCCTGTCCCCTTTGCTGCCCCAAACCAGTACGAATACCATGCCAATGAAGACATAGATGTCTTGTGCATACCCTTCACAAATTGTCAAGTTTCTGTTGTCCACCTGTCAGGTACCAGGCTGAATTTTACACATTGGGGTGATTGCCTGACTTTCTGGGCACTAAGACCACCATGGTCATTAGCAGTAGAATGGATTGAGCCGTTGCCACAAGTCAGTTTGAAATTTCTGCCCAAAGTTCACTGTAAGTGCTATTATTGTGATGGAAGCATCTAGGAGTAACAACAACGCAGTGACGAAGCAAACTCGCAGAACGATGCCGCCGAGTGTTGAAGCGCATAAAAACAATCCTCTGTAGCATCACTCCAAACTGCCAAACTGTCTCTGGAAGCAACATCAGCACAAGTGTGTGTCTGGATCTTCATGTAATGGGTTTCCAATGTCTGAGCAGCTCCACACAAGCTGAAGATTACTGTGTACAACACCAAGTGTCGGCTGGAGTGGTGTAAAGCATGTCACCACTGGACTTACCAGAATGCATAGTGCGTACTGTAAATTTGGTGGAGGAGGGATAATGGACTGGTGCTTTTTTCTCAGGATTTGGGCCCCTTAGTTACTTACTTACCAGTGAAGGGAAATGTTAATGCTTCAGCATACCAAGATACTTTGCACAATGCTATGCTTCCAACTTCGTGGGAACAGTTAGGGGAAGGCCCTTTTCTATTCCAGCATGACTGTGCCCCATTGCACAAAGCAAGGTCCATAAAGACATGGTTGGATTATATTGGTGTGGAAGAACTTGACTCTCTGCAGTCTTGACTCAACCCCATCGAACGCTTTTGGGATGACCTGTAACAGAGAATGAGAGCCAAGCCTTCTCGTCCAACATCAGTGCCTGACCTCACAAATGCTCTACTGGACAAATGGGCAACAATTCCCACAGAAACACCTCAAATCTTGTGGAAAGCCACTTTTAGGGTGACCTTTACCATCAGGCTGGGTTCCACCAACAACCCTATATCCAAATTGAAGACATAAAGCAAACTCTGGAGTTTTTACATTCCAATGGGCAAAAGGCATCCTTGATGGCATATAAATCAAATTTCTTCAGATGATATTAGCTCACCTAGCTTTCTGGCTACTTTTGTTCTGTAGTATGAAAGATCGCACTGGTTGGAATCTCCATATGGATGTGTAGACACAGACAAACACATCACAATTTTTTATTTTTATTTAGATTTTATTTTTTTTATTAAACAGAACATTAGGATCTGGATTTTTAATACCACAGCAATGTTTCACATAAATTGGCAAATGTTGATTAAGCTGCAGTTTACCTGGAGATCTGGTACCTGGTAAACATCTGTGTTACAGAGTACTGGACTGTGTTTGTTGCATCTGTCCTACGTTACAGCAAGTGGCACGTACCCCTGAGAGCATAAATGGTTTGGACATTTATCAGAAACAGATCTTAAATATCTAAAAAAAAAAAAAAAAGTTTTGTGTGGGGTTTAGGAGACAGAACACACGTGTCAAGAAGGTTAACCATTGATAAGAAGGTTAAAAAGTAGGACATTTAGGGACGGAAACACTGAACAGAAGATAGAAGAAAAAAAACATCACATTTAGAAAGATCACCATAATTAAAATAAAACCAAGGATTGTGACAGTTTCCTGGAAATTATAGTTTAATTTAAAAGTAAAACTGCCCTTTAATTTCCAAATGTTTAGTCATGTATTGGGGTATCAGGAAAAGATCAATTCATTCTTTAAATAAAATGGGCTTAGCTTTAACTGTGTGTATGTTAAGGAATACACATTGTTGTGTGCAGTGTGAAATTACGGATACACAGCTGTATCAAAGGTCAAGATCATTACTGACAGACTCTCGGCTCCCTTCTTCCGCTATGCTGTGAAATTCAGCCTTGTCGTGGCTGGCCTGACCGGCATACCCATGGACTGTGTTACCATCCTGAGGGATACAAGTCTGATACATATTGTCCCAGTAGAGGCTGAGAGTGGACCGATCGTTCTGCTCCATTTCTTTGAGCTCTTGCATCTCCTTTGCGCTTCCCCAGGGTGTTTGCACGTCAAAAGTCTTATCAAAGTGGCTGTAGTCAACACGGAAGGCGCCTTTCTCCAGAGTCATGCAGGGCTCAAAACGATGACCCCACAGTATTTCATCTTCAGTGTAAGATGTCTTAGCCTGACATGTCATACCTGTATTAAACAAGATATCGAGGTGCAAGTTAAAAGCTGTCTCAATAACCATAGTATTTGTTAAAGAGTCAGTAAACTTTTTTTAAGCGACTTGGGAATGAAAACTAATGCTGGCTTGTCTGATAGCAGCCAAAGTTGTTTTTCTGTAGCTGTCCGACTGACAGCTGATGACCTCAGCCCACATAAAAAGCCAATCCGAGAATATGATGGCACTATATTATTATTATTATTTATTGTTTTATATATAACTATAACTAACATATAATAAATGGGAACAGTTTTCCAATTATATAAGCTCGTTTGAGCAGGGCCCTCCTAACCTGTTGTTTCTGTAAGTCAAATTGTGAAACATTCATGTTATATACTACTTATTATGTCCTGTCTACCCTTTGTACAGTACTATGGAATATGATGGCGAAACGAAACGAAGCTACAACTGTATGCACAGTTAAATTTAAACTTTTCTAAAAGCTTATTTAATCTATTTAAGCTTGTGTTCCTAATTCAGGCATTTGTAGATGAGTTGAATTATTCACCCTCTTATTTCATTATGATGACCAGAACTGTTACTCCTGCAAGAAGAGTGGAACTAGGCATACCATTGCAGGGCCTTGTAACCTCTATCCACCATAATCTCTGGACCAGCTCCTCCAACTTGGACATCCATTCCTCCTGGGGCTCCTGCTGCTCTCCCAGGAACAACATTTGCAAGTCCATCTGGAGCCAGTGTCTTTCCTCAGCGGTTGGGAGGGACTTTCCTCGGTAGGCCTGCTCCCATTGGAGAGCCACCAGGGCTCCCGACGAGTATCATCCCTCCCTATCAACTCGTCCTTTAAAAAACAGCTATGTCGAGCTGGACTAGTGTCTCTTGTGATTTCCTCCAACCGCCTCCCGCCAAACCTTGCAACAATGCGACCCTTCCTGGGGGTCCATCTGCTTCATCATCTGCTTAGTAGCTTGTGCCATAAGTATTATCTCCATTGGTTGATTGGGACCCAGCAGGGATAGTCTCCATCGCACGTCCTTTTGAAACTCTGTTTCCTCAGAACTTCCCACTGATGAGGTGCTTGATCAATTGCTTTCCATGAGCTCAGAGATGATGGCAGTTTGGTCTTGTTGCTTGCACCCAACCCTTGAGCCCCCAGCAGGTCCTTTAAAGTGCCCTGTCTAATAGCCGGCACTGCTGCTCCATTCTCAGATTCACACTCTGGGATGTCCTTTAGAGAGGGAGAGCAACCCGCCCCTGTCTCCACATGTGGTGGATCTCCAAAAGTCTTTCCCTTTTGCCCAGAGAGTTCAGTGATATAGCTCCCCACCCACATGTCCTCAGTCTCAGGGAGTTACCATGACATTCCTCCAAAGTTAATCAGTACACCCAGGCCACCAGTGACAATCCCATCTAAGTATCCCAAACAAATTGCCCATGCAAGAGCCATACTCACCTGGCTGACTTCTGCCTCTTCTACAGAGGTTGACAGAGGCGCTTCCACTGGGTTTGTAACATGCTCTGGGGCCCCCAATAGGGGAGGGCAGAGGTCAGCGGCCCTCTGCCCTGATGCCAACCCTCTGGCTGGGGAAATTGTGTACTCCTCGGCTGTCATTTTGGCTCCTGAGACTCCATTGCACGTCCTTAAAGCTTCCCACTGATGAGGTGCTTGATCATATGATCTCCATGAGCTCAGAGATGATCTCAGATTTGGTCTTGCTGCTTGCCCCTCACCCTTAAACCTCCAACAGGTCATTTAAAATTCCCTGCTTAATAGCCGCACTGCTGCTCCATTCACCAATTCACACTCTGGGATGTCCATATGTGGTGGATCTCCAAGACCAGATTATCTCTGCCAAAGTCTCTCTCTCATTTGCCCAGAGGGTCCAGTGATATATAGCTCCTCACCCAAACATCAGTTGAAACTTGATGAAGGGTGAACACAAAGACTCTTTATTGAGTTACAGGATACACAGTTATATACACAGACCTCACTGAAATCTAATATCGGTCCCTCTCCTATCCTTGGAATTTCTGCTATTCCTGAAGCAGCTAGCAGGAGCTAAGGTTGGTCTCGTAACAGCCCTCATAGCGGGTTAGTCTATAGAAGTCTGGATTGGGCAGACTAGACTGGGTTTCCTGGACACCCTGTGCCCCCCATATGCACAAGGTGACTTAGACATAAGAGGGGACTGGGAAATTGAGAAAGGGGCTTCCCCATGAATCTGCCACAGCCCCCTATCAAACTGAAAGTTACCCCTATACATGTATGTCCTTTGGCTGCATGAAAGATGTCCTAAAACATTACCTGCATTATGACACCACAGGTATTCAAGCGGTATATACGTTAATGATTTTTTAATTTTTTTCACCAAAATTTGCCCCAGGAAGTGCTACGTTTTGGGCATTTTCAGACATAGACAGTTTTGCCCCCACACATCGCTATTGTGCTAGCTGTGCATAATGCATAGATCAATCAGTAGGTGACATCCAAGAAATCTCCCTGATTTAACTATGCATTATACAGGACCATCCAAGCTCTTCTTGCAGGAGATTTTCACGGAGTTGGCATTCATAATTTTATTATTATTATACTTTATTTATAAAGCGCCGACAGATTCTGCAGAGCTTAATGCATAATGAAATTAGTAAATTGAAACTGTATCTCTACTGCAAACTCATCTACCAAGTCCCATGTTTCTGGGGTCCCAGGAACTGATCTACACTGACCTGTCACTTATGTAGACTGAGTGGTGTAGTTGGTTTTCTCTATGATAATATACTTCACACGTCAGCTATTCCATTGCACTAGATCATGTACAGTGAACAAGAAGATCCCTGCTTAGACTACTATTTAGCTTTAAATTAGCATTTTGAGATACATACAGTAGTTATGTTCACAACCATTATCCATTTCATTGTAAGTACATTCATAAAGTGAAAAATATGTTGGAAACAGTGGCAACTCAAGCTTAAGGGCCTAAAGGAAATGTTAACAGAACAATCTGATTTGAGGGTTATGTGTAGCCACCTTGATAGTACTAAGTTAAAACCAGTGTATATTACTTGTTGGAACATGGGATCTCAACAAAAGTGTATTTTAAACGTTTAGTAGCTAACTTTCATAGACCAGGGACAATTAGTGTGGCCTTTTGAGTATATATCCCCTTAACCCCTTAACAGTTTTATTGTTTTCTTTCTCACCTGTGGCTTCAACAATGCCCTCAAGTATCACTATAATTTCAAACTGTTCCCGTTTCAATGACTCTGCATTCATTTCCCAAAAGGGACTATGGTCGTTGATAAAATGGCAGATGATCTGAGGCTCCACAAGAAAAAGACGGTCTTCTCCGGTATCATAACCGAGGTTAATCTCTGACTGTTCCAATGGAATAAACTCCCCTTCCTTAGTCTGACGAGATTTGATCAGTTTAGCCCTTATCTTGGCATCGACCATGTGGCTGTCTCTCAGATCACCAATCCTAAACATTAAGCACAGCTTTTCATCTCTGTGAGACACGACACATTTCTTACTGAAGATCAATGTTTCAGCCCTTTTTTTAGGCCTGGAGATCTTAACAAACATACAGCCCACCATAAGAGCATCAATCACTGACCCTATGATTGACTGAGCCATAAGCAATATTACCCCTTCGGGACAATAGGCGGTTACCATCCTGGTCCCATAGCCAATTGTCCTTTGACTTTCCAAAGAAAAAAGTAAGGCAGAAAGGAATGAGTCTACATTGTCAATACAAGGCTTCCACTCAGGTTCTCCAATGTGATTCACATCATCTCTAAGGAAGGCGTCCAAAAAATAAATAACTGCAAATCCAACCCAGGTGACAACATAACACAACATGAAAACAAAAATGAACCAGCGGTACTTTAGATCCACAACGGTTGTAAAAATGTCTGACAAAAATCTCTTCTTTTCATCAATGCGTCCAAGGTTGACTCTACACTTCCCATCCTTGGTAACATACCTCTGCCGAGTCTGGCGGTTAGTTAGGTTGAAGAGCTGTCGATCATCATACATGAGCTTACAACGCATCCTGTGAGATTTTGTGGTGGCAGGAGCTGATACAACGCTACGAGTAGGTGTCTTACTTCGCATGGGGATATTTGGGACACTGAGAGCATGTCTGGGGTACCATTTGCTACTACCGGCTTCCCGAGATAGGACCTCCTGCTTTGAAGCTCGTTGGTAACGGGGTAAGTCTTCAGTGTTAATTGACACACTTTGTCTCTTCTTGGTAGGCAGAGGAGCGGCAGAAAGATTGGTGGGGTCTACGGCACTATATCTCCTGTGGCGTGCTGCTTTAACACTACTGGAATAAGTCAGCGGGATGAAGCTTGAGATGATCCCTCCTTTCTTAAGAGCACCAAGTTCATTTCTCTGGTGGTAATCATCACAGGAAGTAGCGGAGACTACCATGGTTTCAGGCTGAAAAAAATAATAACAGTGAATATGTGTGTGTACATAACTTATTTTCTCTCACAATAAAGATAACTTATTTTTTAGACAAATCTTAATAGAACAGAATAAAAAGCATTGTTTCAGGTTGCAAAGATGTTAACATGTGTACATGCATAACTTGTTTTACCTGACAATTTTTCTTGGCCTAATTTATGTACCAGGTCACCCTTAACATTGACTGCACAATCAAAATGAGCAGAGCACATGTAGAAGCAGCATCTGCCTGTCACGCTTAGCGTACCAGATAAGATGCTGGTGCAGGGTAGGACACTGTGTCCCCGCAAAAAAATGCTAATCCTGTTTGCCCTCCAACAGGTTCCCCTCAGGTTGAGCCTTTTGGGTTTGAGCAGCTATGAGACTTTCTGATGATCTTCCAAGACCGAGGACAAACTGTAAGGATGCACAAGACATAGTCTGGGAGCCAATGTTTAGGGTAAACAATATATCAAAGGTGAGGTCAGGGATCCAGAGTTCAGGGTAGTCGGGATATCCGAGGCAAGGTCAGGGAGCCAGAAAACAAAATAGTCGAGGTGAAGTCGGGTCAAACACAGGAACAATAGTAATAAATGGGCTTTGGTCGGATACACTATGACTAGCATGGGTAAAACCATCAGGTTGAGGAGGACAAAAGGCATCAACTATGAATTCAAAAGGAGTGACGTCACTCTGTACTTGACATACGTCTGTGGCCACCTTCTGTGGCTTCTGTAATACCAAGATGCCAGAGGAGCAGAGGGACAGGAGCGAAACCCAGTGGTGGAAGCCGCTGTAGGAGTATCCTTCAAGCGGCATGGGACACTGGATGGCAGATGTCCCCTAAGGCGCGTGAGATCCACGGACCTCACGGCATCGGACGGAGGCTTACCCCAACGGCAGACCGCTGGATGTGACACTGCCTTTTCACAATTCAATTCACTTCGTATACAGTTCTGTAATTTATCATTTTGTGGATAACCTTTGTACAGCATGAAATACATCATTTCTCCCAAACCGTTTGTCATGTTACTACATAAGAATACTGCAAACTATGTGAAAATTGGGCAACCATTCTTCACAAGGTGATTCAAATACACCAGAAACAAAACATTAACTAGTAATTTCAAGAAAACTTTCAAAATGCTGTTTTAACACATTTTTATAATGTTTTTATATTTTCAGCGCTTAAAACATCATATTTACCAATTTATTTTCATTCGAGCTGGCTCATTTATTGGTATTTATATTTTCTATAAAAAATATTCCAAATTTGTGTAACTGTTACACATATTAAAGGTTGTCTGTGTGGTAGAAATGCCACTGAATCAGTAGAGTAAAGCAGTTGGTACTTTTTCCACCTGCAACCAGAAAATGTGGTCGTCTTTACCTTTTGAGGGAAGGTCCCATATCGGCTGTTGTCCGTAGGAGGCCGGGGTAAATAAGCTAACATGTGCTTGGCAGTTGGTGTCTGCACAGGAGGGATGGAGTTCCTCCTCACCCGGGGGTCATCTACTTTCAGCCTGTTGTCAATAATGTGATTCCGCACACAGGAGCCATTATCCTGCTGCAGGTCCACACTGCTGTCCGGTGCAGCCAGAGCCATGGTGGGTCAGATGATGACCATAAAACTTCAAGGAAGATCATTGTACATTCTCTGTAGGATCCTATAAGAACAGATTAAAAAATTAGGAAAAATATATTTCTGAACATATCTTAGGGGCGAGATGTTATTCCATGTATAAGGTCATTAATATTATTTTCCAACAGAATGAGAAAGACTAGTTACAGATAACCTGTATTGCACATTGACATTTTACATTTTCTGTAGACACCTTGTATAAATGGTATGATAACTGCACGCAAATATATATTATTGCTCAAGCAATTTACGCCTTTAACCCTTTCTGCACTAAAGGAGTCCTGAATACATCAGAGAGCTAAACCCCAACATAAAATGAACTATGAATAAGTCTTTGTATGTCAATCACATACTTTTTTCATAGTAAAATGGGTTTTATGTATGTAATGTTTAAAATATGTATTTCGAATGCTCAAGTTATCCTTGGAAAAAAAGCTAAAGGTAAAGTTATCTTTGGACAAAAGCTAAAATGTAATGTGATGCATTCTTCTCGTAATTGGGTGATCAGCACGATGTCTGGTCCCAAACGTGACCAAATAACCTTTCCAATTGTGTCTTACCAAGCGTTAATAGGATTAGTTACCTAAGAAGGCAGAAAACAGTTAAAGCACAAAGAAATCCATGGGTCACATTCTCTCTGAAGCATTACAAGGTGCCATACATCTTTAATGATTGACTTATATAAAGTTAAGTAAGGCGGTATAAAAAAATATTATACCCATGGCAGACGGTCACAAGATCTTGCTTACATTGCCAATCCATCAGAAGTGGTTATACTTATAGGCCATTGTTAAAGGATGAACATTATGCCCTAAATAACTCCTGTTTTTTATTCACGCAGGTTACTTAAAGGGAACTGTCACATCAGAGACATAACTGAAACCACCTTTGTTAAATTATTTCATGTTCTGTTTTTACATTTATGTGATACAGTATGTGACAAAGTGTGTTATGTCATTTTAACCGCTCCGGATTTGTTGAGCCGTAAGGAAGGTGGTCTACATTTTATCTTTGGGCAAGCGGCAAAAGAAAATCCTGATTTATCTCCTGAGGAAGCCGGTAGTCCGGTGAAACGCGTTGACAGAGAGGGGTATATTGGGAAGCTCTTGCTGCTGGACGGTGGACTTCCCTGTGCCTGGTTTTATGCTGATTACTTTGTAGATACTTTTGTACATTTCATCTGTTGTAAGTGCAATACTTTACCTTATCCACTTAACCGAGTGATACTGTGCCATTGCTACTGTGTTTTTATATTTTTTAGCTATGAAGAATTAAAGAATATTTTATGATGAGCGCATTTATGTCCTTGGAAATGTGAGTGCGTTACGTACCTGCAATACCGCTAAGCCCCTATTTGCATGTGGAGTTACACTGTTTTTTGTCAAATATCTCTTTTTCCCCTCTGTGGATGTGCGCCCCATTTGTAAGCGTTGTATAGATTATTAAGTGTTGGAGGAAGTATTGTTTGTTCATTTACACCAGTGGTGTGTGTTTGCTTTTCTTGTTCTTTTGAATACTCAACTGGCAACTTTTTTCAGCTGGCTTCCAGATCCGGACCGCGCCGCAGTGGCCGACTTCCTACAGACTTGGCCTCCATCCGGGACTTATGCTTCCCCCCCTCTTCGCTTTGATTCCTCGGACACTTCGCATCAGTCAATCACTGATTTCTAGGCTTATAACTAGGAGTTGATTAATTGTT
Organism: Spea bombifrons; assembly: GCF_027358695.1. Taxonomy (NCBI): domain Eukaryota; kingdom Metazoa; phylum Chordata; class Amphibia; order Anura; family Pelobatidae; genus Spea; species Spea bombifrons. The sequence continues at coordinate 12,531,334 of NC_071098.1, forward strand.
TTCGATAAGGAGACTTGCATGTGGAAAATATGTTGCAATATGCAATGTTCTGCAAATAAACTGATCTCAACACCCAAGTGAATGGAGATAACTTTCCTCTAAAGCCCCATGAGTTTTATATACAGTACAAAACGAGATTCAGGGTCACAAAAGTGCTTGGATTTAGAAAAAAAAAGAGGAAGGTGGGAAAAAAACTGCTTAAATTAGACTGCAATATGGGATTCATTCTAAAGCATAGATGCCAGAGAATCAACAACAAAATATATTAAAAATCACTATTACTGGCACAGTCAGCACAACACACTTTGCAGAAGAATCGCCTATTAAAGATTAACCTCTCTGTGCCCACCGATCCAGATCTTATTCTTCATAACCATAACTTTTGTTTTAGAGAAAAAACAATGACAATGGAGTCTTCAGACATAAACATGTTTTCCAGGCTACAAAGTGCTAGATCCACCATTAACGATTCATTTTAAAGCTTTCAGAACAAGCGAGGAAAGTGAAATCACCCCGTAAATACATATTTCTAAACACAAACAACATAGCGACACGGATAATATTGATAAAAGCCTTTTTGGTAACATAATAGCAGACAGAAAATAATGCCGGACATCTGTGCTGCAAATGTCTAAGCCGCTGCTTACTGGAGAGAGAGTCTTCATTAACACAGAATATCGCTCTGTATATGACGCATGAATAATCTATGAATAATCTATGCAGAGAGGGAACAGGTTTAGACCCTGGATTATGAACGTCCATAATCCTCACCAAATGAGGGCTGAAGCTCATCAAAAGCTAAGATTACTTTGCAGATAAAACAGAGTCTGTTTCAATGGCTCTTGCTTTTAGATTTAGTTGTAAATGTTTGTTTTCAGATGGATTTAAGACACCATGTTTCACAGCTAAAGGTGATTTCTGCTATTTATAGCAGATTTATAGACTGTCCGTTACCGCTGAGACTTGAGTCCATTATGCTCACTGGCACGCATGCTCTGATCTCTGGATCAGCCACACTTTGGCATGTTATGCCATGCACGCCTGAACACCCCTGAACACACAGGTAAACATTCAACAATTTTAACCCCTTCAATCCCTTGTGGACGTACTGGTACGTCCAAAAAACGCATCCCAAGAATCTCCTATGGACGTACCGGTATGTCCAGCCCCATTGACAGCCTGGACTCCTCCTGATACCTTATAGTATGTTCCCTGGTGCTGGGAAAGTATGGAAAATCTATATAAATTAGGTATTTCTGAAATCAGGACACCTGAATTAATAAACTTGGAGGGGATTTTCCATCACTTTACCTAATTTTGTGAGAATTCAGAGGGAAAATTAAAAAAAACTAGGTGTTTTTTTTTCTATTTTTTCACTAGTTTTTACTAAATTTCTCATTCCAAATTTTCAGCTAATCATCCAACTATGGTATCAAAAGAAAGCTCTATCTCTCCTTGAAAAAACAATATATAGTTTACATGGGTACACTATTCACAGGAAAGGGGAATAATCGCTGAACTGACATAGCGCAAAAATGGCAAAATTGCTCCGGGACTTGAGGTACCAAAAACGCTGGCACAAAAAAAATGAGCAGTAATTTCAGGAAGAATTTGTCACTTTCCTAAATCTCGCATTTCATTGTTTAGTATACATAATAAACATGTGTAATGTTTACAGATAAATTATGATATATATATATATATATATACGGTATATATATATATATAAGACATCAGTGCACACACAGCAAATACTATAAAAACTAAAAAAAAATATTAGGGATTCCATCACACTATATGGCCAGGTACTGCTGCGCCCGACACTACGTCAAAGTACCCCGAGTTTGGAGAGTGCTAATTTTTCAACGCTATATTGCTTATCAAGGAGCTGAATTGGTGGGATTGCACTGCATTTTACCCATTACTGAGGCACCTGTGTGGTAGGGGGGCTTTTTTTACCCTAAGGTTTGGTCAGAACTTGCAATTATTCACAAAAAAGAACAGAAAAAGGGGAGCACACTTGAGGTGCTGCTGAAATGACCAGCATCTACACACATGGAACTTGGAAACGCTGATTAAGTTAAAACAACGATAAGCCATAAGTTGTTTTTGTAAATAATTGAAATAGAAGACAATGTAACCGACCCAAAGGTATTTACAAACCCGGAAAAAGCTCTAAAATATAAAAGTATCTAATAAAAGGCTTCTTTACAAGAAATCTTTTACAGAAAAAAGAAACTTTACATTTCACTCTATACAAAACTATACTAAAGTTATAAAATGTTCATCGGACATTAAAGAAATCAATAGAGTTACTTTGTGAGACAAACAAAATATATCCTATTAAAATATATTCTTAACCACCACAGAGCCACGACAAATGAACCATTCTTCAAATTCATCTACAGACCTACATTTACAGTTCTAGAAATTGTGTCCCGATCCACATGGTTCACAGGGGTTCATTTTTTGATTACTATAAAAAATAGAAAAATAAATGTGAAAATGGTAGCTTATTTTTTTTCAGAGGAGCCATATAGGCAGGAATGGGCTAGCCTGAGGGGCAATGGGCCCGTCCAAAATTCTTCAAAGAAGGCCTATTCTCAGAGGTGTCAGCACAGCATGCGAGCAGCTATAAGGAAGAGCTCAAGGCAAGGGGTGTGATGTGATGGAGTATGTTTTAGTGTAAGTGTGTGAGAGGATGTGTGTATGTGTGTGTGTTACAGTAAATGTGTACGTGTATGTGTTAGTGCTTATCATGGCGGGGCAAAGGGTTAGGGCCCACTCTGTTGTACCTGCCATCCAGGCCAGAAGGTGCCAGCCGTCCCTGGTATGTAGGCAAGATAGACATATAGGTGGGTAGCTAAACTGTCATCTAAGTGTCAGAAAACATTTACTGTATAGAGACTTCTTCTGAGCTCTGATATTTACAATACTGCAAGTGATGTGTCACAGGGATAAGCCTTACTATTCCTGTCCAGGGCCTCTCTTTTGACCCATATAATCCCTCCGTCACCCTCCTCGGAAACAACCAGCTGTGTCGATTGAAATGCTTTGTTTAGTGATCTGCTAAATCTCCACTTCACTTGATTGAAGTTATTGCAGGGATCTCACTTCCGTGTTTATTCTGAGAAAGCTGGCCCTGGTACAATTCTAGGAGCAGCGCAGGGTTAAAATTTCAAAATGTTTGTTTTGTTGCGTAAATTTAGTTTGTCCCAATAAATGTGATATTTTATTTTCATTGTTATCAAACCACCAGGTTTCACGAGGCTATTGACTTTATTGAGGATGTACCTTCTTCCCAAGCAAAACAGAGTAATATTATTGCTCCTGGCGTGGCTGAGGCAGAGTGTATGAATACAGAGGGCTCTTAAACAAATCGGTCATTTGCCGAATGGTGCTGTAGAGTTCTGTATAAATATCTGGTTATGGAACTTCATGTTACATCTGCATACTATCCTCACTTTAATGGTCACACCAAAAAAACCCAAGCCGTCAGAGCAGTACCTTCAGACATTCCAGTACAAGGACCGTTCTAACCGGTCACCTCTCATGCCTTTGTCAAAATTCGCTTTATCACGCCAAGACCTTGCCCAGCGTTATATGGGTTTATGAAGTATTAAGCTGCAGCTGATAAGAAAGGGGGTTAGTATCTTGTTGGTGCCAATAACTGTGTGAAGCAACAACCTCCTGCATTTGCAAGGGAGACACCATGAACATTTAAAGGGACTGCATGGTTATCACGTACGTTTAAGTGCATATGATTGTTGGCGTCACCCTTATGGGTGCTAAACTTGTGGACTGGAAGAGATATGGCCCTTAGGATCTAAATGTTGAGTTGATGCTATAAGTGTTCACCACCATTTGTATGTCACGTGTCTTTCCCGTTACAAGTGATTAAATGTATCCGTATCTTTAACATGTGCGTTTCATATCATTATGATAAAGGGGAACTATCACCGCTAGAGCTTTTTATTGAATGCTGGGATTTGTGGTCAAATGCATAACCATAATATCAATGAACTTTGACTCCTGATACTACGTTGGGTTCTCCTTTCATGTCCCTCTAGAAACACAGCTAAAACAGATCAGCTAGCAGGATATAAACAAAAGGGGAGGAATAATCAACCCAACCGTATGAAAAGAACATTTTTCCCATGACATACACATGAAGCGATTTATTCGCTAAAGGGAGAGTTAGTAGGGGAGTTTAAAGGAATGTTGTGGTCTCAACTCCCTCACTTCACTACTCATTTTGAAGGGCCAACCCTGGCAAATGTATCCAGCAAGAAACCAGCCCTGTATAATGCATAACTCAATACGTGAGGAGATGTATATATACATGACAAAGTTTTATTTAGTGTACTAAACTGTAATATTTGAGAAATGTTAAAGACTTGCCTTATAGGTCACCAGTTTTGTGGCCTTTTCATTTATTTTGCTTATGGCTGATTTTGTTTATTTTTCGGATCCTTTGTTTTTTCCATTTTATGTTTCTAGGAGAGCCAGATAGTTCTGTTTTAAAGTATATTTGATCATTCTAGTATTTTACTTCTTTTAGTTTTGCATCTACGGAGTTAAATGGCTTTTAAATTTCATCCAACCAAGACTTCCAACAAGGAAAGTAAATTAAATTCCAGATTACACTGCAGTTTCTTTAAGCTTGAAGTCGGAGAGAAGAATTGTAACATCCAAGAGCTCTACAGGATTTAGCAGGATTAAAAAAAAAATCACAGGAATAATTATTTGGCATTAGTTTTTAGGCTTCTATTTTTGTTATCCGTGTAAACATATACAGTGAGGATAAATGGAAACTAATCTTTCATATGATCAGAGAGGTGAGTGGCGTTAAAGAATCTACCGCTTGTATCCCAAATAAGATGAGCGCAGCACAAAATTGCTAAACCCTACTGCCTAATTCTGTCTTATTTTTATCTTCAATCTCATGCTACTGTAATAATTCAGCTCCATTATCTGCCTTTAATCTGCACAGAAAAGAAGCCGTCTCAAATAATGCAATCTTTGAGTCTGCTCAAAACATGGTTTTATCCTTTTTTTTAAGCGACTGGTTACAATGTTACAGCAAACAGCAACACGATCATGGATTCACACCAATAACAATAATTATTTGATTACAGTTATATGTTTTTGGACATTTCACTATATGGACAAAAGTATTGGGACACCTGACTATTACACCAACAAGGACCAATATGAAGTTGGACCCCCCTTTGCAGCTATAACAGCTTCCACTCTTCTGGGAAGGCTTGCCACATGATTTTGGGGTGTTTCTGTGGGCATTTTTGCCCATTCATCCGGTAGAGCATTTATGAAGGCACTGATGATGAGAAGGCCCAGCTCTCAGTCTCCCACCTTTTCATCCCAAATGTGTTCTATAGGGTTGAGGTCGGGGCTCTGTGCAGGACAATCAAGTTCTTCCACACCTAACCATGCCTTTATGGGCCTTGCTTTTGCACTGGGGCACAACCGTGCTGAAATTGAAAAGGGTCTTCCCCAAACTGTTCCCACAAAGTTGGAAGCATAGCATTGTCCAAAATGTCTTGTATGCTAAAGCATTAAGATTTTCATTCACTGGAAATAAAGGGCCCAAACCATGAAAAACAGCCCCATACCATTATCACTCCTTCAATAAATGTTACAGTTGGCACAATGCAGTCAGGCAGGGAATGTTCTCCTGGCATCCGCCAAACCCAGACTCACCCATCAGACTGCCAAACAGAGAAGCAAGATCCATCGGTCCACAGAACCGGTTTCCACTGCTCCAGAGTCCAGCGGCTGCATGCTTTACACCACTAGATCCGGCACTTGGCATTGTACTTGGTGATGTGAGGCTTGCGTGCAGCTACTATGGAAACCCATTCCATGAAGATCTCACTGCACAGTTTTTGTGACGATATTAATGCCAGTGGGAGTTTGGATCTCTTCAGCTATGGAATCAGCAGAACGTTGGCGACTTATACGCACCATGCACCCCAGCACTCGGTGACGCGGCTGACTGGCTTTACGTGGTTTCCGCTTCATGGCTGAGTTGCTGCTGTTCCTAAACGCTTCCACTTTCCAATAACATCACTTACAGGTGATGGAGGAATATCTAGGAGGGATGATTTTTTTAGAAACTGACTTATTGCGAAGGTGGCATCCTATCGCAGTACCGCGCTTGAATTCACTGAGCTTTTCGTAACAACCCATTTTTTTCACAAATGTTTATAAATGCAGACTGCATGGTTAGGTGCAAAATAAAACAATGGGTCCAAATAAAACACCCAAATTGAATAATTAAGAGGTGTGTCCCAATACTTTTGTCCAATATAGTATTATAGAGTATCTATCACAAAAACAGTGCCTTTAAACCGGCTATTACAACAATGGGCAAACATCTAGTTTTTCCAATTAGAAGGTTAGGCATGTTCTGGTAGAAGATGGACAAGTAGGCCTCCGTCCCTTTTTATAGTAGGTGCAGTTATACTTTCATCCTCTCTGAGTGTGACCATATATCTTTTAGGAACGGCTTTTGTAGGTTGTGGGATGCTAGTAGCGGTGTGGCGATAGCGGGGGGTGTATCAGTCACATGCATGTATATGTTCTGACCTGACAACTTGACGCTGTGCATATGCTGTAAGCACAAATAGATGTATGCTTAGGCACATAAATATTTTAGATTTCTTGGGGAAGCAGATAGCGCCACACTCTCTCCAAAACTGCTAACAAACATCGGCATGCATTTGTATGCACATGCTTTCCCTCACATATACATCCATACATGTTCACGTGTACCTTCTTTAGATATAAATAAAAAATATTGTATGATTGTGGAGGTTTGAAAAGTCCCATAATGACATTAACTGATATAGGACAGAAATCTGAGATTCAGGAGGATGAGGTCACCTACCATCTTACTCTGTAACTAGTGTTTTCTGTGTGGAGAACACAACCTGGTTGCCAACCCCTTGTACTCTTGGGGTTGCCGGTATAAAACCACCCATTAATTAAAACTGAAAACACAATACCATTGGCACCAGTTTCATCGCCCCTTGTACTGGATCCCCAGAATCACTGTGTTCTCTGCCTGCATCAGCCTCCTCGGTTAGAGGAAGACGTTGTATGGCATAGTGCTTTCATAGTGTTAGAGTCAGTGTGTATGATATAAGATGGTGTGTATGCATGTGTATTAGTGTGTGTTGTTAGCATGTGTGAGCATGTGGCGTGTGTGAGCATATGATGTTCGTACATGTGTGTATTACTGTAAGGTGTTAATGTTTGTGGGAATATGATGTATGTGCCTGTTAATGTATGGTGTCAGTGTATGTCAACACAGGAACGCATTTAACATTGGTGAATACACAATAAAGTTATTAGGGAAGTAATGCAGACTAGACAGTGAGCCTGGACTAATGGCTAATGGTGGTTGACCATGATGTCCAACACCTGGAATATTTGACCCATGCCACAGTTTGTTATTATTTCTATAGTGAAATATGAAGTCTGTACTCAATACAAGACACAAAAAACATCCACATTGTAATATTATTTTATGCACATTACCAAACTACATTTTATTCCACTGAGGGTAGGCCAGGCCTCAGTCGACAACACAGCATGAACTGAAGGCAGGAGAACCGCAGGAGACGTGGTCAAACGAGCCGGGTCAGAACCAGAGGACAATATCAGAGCTGAATCAGAATCCAGAAGCCAAGTCAAAACAAGCCGAGTCAACAGAAAGAGAAGCGGAGCCAAATCAGGAACCAATAAGCAAAGTCAAGGGTAAGCTGGGTCACAACATGAAAATCATGTAGGAGCACAAACCTACACCAACCAAGGGTACTGAGAGACTGAAGGTGCAGAGCTAATATAGGCAACCTGGAGGGAAAATTGAGGTCACCAGAGGTCATATATGCGCATGATCGTGCACACGCAAGTAACAATCATGTGACTGCGTGTTCAGCCAGGAAAACTGCCTTGAGATTTGCGAGGTAGCAGGTTGGGAGCCGGTGCCAGCTACCTCCGAAGATTCATGGCTGGTCAAGGAGGTCACCGGAGTGTTCAGGAAACAGTGGAAAAGGAAAAGATGGCAACCTTTGCTGCTACAAATTGCTGCTTGGGTGAATCCAGTCCTCATATCCTGTACAGATGCTTAGGGCTGATGGTAACTTTGCACACACTTTGCCTGTTTAACAGAATTTAAATAACATGGATACTAAAAAGGAACCCCTGGTAATATCAGCATGATATAATCAGTCATTCATCACACGCACTGATAATCAATCTGAAGAAGAGACTTAGATAGTCTCGAAATCTTGCAATCCATTTAAAATCAGTTAGCCAATAAAGGTATCATCTTTACCACATTTACATTCAATGAGTGGTTACAAGAGTGATTTCTGGAGTCTATACAGATCCCAATTAGGTGTCTGGTTGTATTACAACAAAAAGGAGAAAAAAAAAAAGTTTATTGCACTACAGAGATGAATACAGCGAGGGAGATAAAGACTCCGTCAGATAGGTATGAGGTTACGCAGAATATCAGACAAGACCAAGGAACAAATAAGGATTTACAGCAGAAAATAAACTTGCAGACTAGATGGGTCAAGTCATTCCTATATGCTATGAAATGCAAAGTTTCTATGTGAAAGGGTAATATTTTGGCTTCTCTTTCACACAAGACAGCCTCACACACCATTATCAGCACACCCCACCTTGTGTAAAATGTATACTGTATTTGGTTGATTATAAGACGACCCCCTCAAAATCTGAATATTAATTTAGGGGGGGGGGAAACAATATAAGACGACCCTGTAGGAAAAAAGTTTTACTAGTTAATATTAATTCATGTAAACTATTTCTTCATATTTAATAAGAAGATAAGATATGATTGAGAGAAAAAAATGTTTTTATTTGCCAACCTGCCCCCCCAGTTAGGCACATCTGCCCCCAGAAGTGCCTTATACCCCCTATATGCCACTCTGCCTCCCTGATATGCCTTATACCCTCCTATATGCCACTCTGCCCCAGAGTGGCATATAGGGGGTTAAAAGGCATTTCTGGAGGCAGAGTAGCATAAAGGGGGTTAAAAAAACATATCACGGGGCACTCTGCCTCCAGGAAAGCCTTATGCTCCCCATATAACACTTCCCCCTAACTTACCACTGCTTCTGACTCCCTGGTGTCTGGTGGGGGCAGCGGTTGGAGGCCGGCTTTAGTTCCGCCGGCGCTTCTATCACTTAGTACCGGAAGGTCATGTGACGCCGGGGGTTCTATGACGGAAGTGCCAGCAGTAGCGGGGTTGTCTGCGTCCATCAAGCGGACGTTTGCCGGCTGCCAGAGAATTCCCTGCAGCGCTGCGGTTATCTGAAACTTAGTCTCATAGTCAGACCTCCATTTGAGGTCTGATTAGAAGACGACCTTGATTATAAGACTCGTCTTATAATCGAGCAAATACGGTAATTAGGGAAGGTGACAAAGATAGTAAGAATCATTTTTTCTACCTAGTTAGAGTGGTTAACCCAGGCTTTATATGTTATTTTACTGCAGAATACTCTTATTTTCAAATCAAAACGTAAAAGGCTTCAATCATCAAATGCCCTATTTTTGATCACCAGCAACAGAAAGGGATTTGATGGATTTAAGCCCTTATTTCATCCTCAATTACTGGGCTTCTAATTGGAATTTTCCATTACAATCCACTGCAGGCTGATGTAATAAAATGATGTTTTGTCCTAAATATGATTTGCATTAGCATTCTGTTTTAGAATTCCTCAATTTGAAAAAGAACCCCAAAAGTGACCATTCATGTTGAACAGAACTCACAGAGGCTACCAGTGATATCTCTATGCCACTACCAAGTGACCCTGTAATGCAGAGGAAAGGACAAACAATGTCCAGTTAGCCAAGCATGCTGGGAATTGTAATCCAAAGCTGCTATATTTGCGTGTAGATGCTTAGGTTAGGTAGATGCTTATGCATGGGTCTTGGTTACGTAAAGGTCCCTTCAGTGGCCAAAGCTGGATTCGGGCAAAAATATAAATAAATAATAAAATAAACATGGTCTCAAGACTGCCCATAACATTTCTATGTTGCTTAGTTCTATCATGTAATTTCTTTCCATATATATATATATATATATATATATACTGTACTTGCAATCTACTATAGAAACATCCCACTGGAGAGAGAATATAATATATATTGCCTGCTACTGTTACTGTGTACTGCCCGTAGCTATATCATACATGCACATGGTGGTGTATGTACCAATCCACGCCGCTTATCATAGAATTCATAAGTTGTATGCCATTCATGGGTGGAATGATGCCGCTTGTTCATACACAACTAGCTAGACTTTCAAGACTGGGGAACATGTAAGAAAATATTACTGAACACATTATGGAAATATCTAGATGTATAGCCTAAAAGCCACTAATTTGCATTTCAGTAAACAGGTTGGATACCCATTCTTATCCTCATCACACCTCATGGTCCTCTTGTAACATGTAGTCCATCAAGCATGTACTGAACACCCTCAACTCACTTTGGAGTCATAATGCAGGCAAAGCTCCGCACCATAAAGCACACTCTCATGGTAGTTATATAACCGCTAAGCAGCTAGGAAGTCTGTGGAATTAAAGAAGGCTTACAAAATGTGTTTATGGGGTATTTAATGTGTTCTCTACAACTGAAGACCTAAATATGGGAAGAACCTTGGAACACCACCCCTGAGTTTAGGTGAAAATATAAAGAATTTGTTATTGAAGTGAAAATGATGGGTTTGTTTCCTTGATCTTTGTTGTGCACGACCTGTTTTACATTTAGATGAAGGCACAAACCAGACCTGCTTTCATACCACATAATACAAGCAACAGTAACAAGCGAGTATGGTGGATTATGGTAGGATATAACAACAGATATAACCAGTGGAAACGTTTTATTTGGGAGCCGGGAGTTAAATTGAGTTTCTGATATCCTGACGCCTAAAATTATTTTTCTACTGAGCAGTACTTCACAACCTAAAACCAATTGCAACTGATTTCTCAGATGAAGCTCCTCACGTATAAATGTTCCCTTTAATTATTATCTCTTGATATAACTGTTTCATATCAAATACAATGTTCTGAATGGCTTTTTAGATCCATCAGAAGTTCCTCCAAGGTTACACATGATACAGGTTATGAGACACTGATATAGGTCAGAGTAGTGTCCACCAGAAAGTGATATGTTCTAGAACATGCGCCAGGAACACCAGGAATACAGTGCTCAGTACCTTCTGTATTTACACAGGTCTTAAAGTAGGAATGTTTTTTGGAGCGCTATAAAACAAATTATACGACTCAAAGGTTCCAAGAAACATAAACAATTGGTTTTTAGTATTGATCTACTGTTCTTAATCATGTATTACAGCACGTTATATCAAGAACTTATAACCAGGCTTCAGAATGAGTTTAATTACAACAAGATACTTTTCAAAGTTTCAGTTTTCGACTTGTGAAATTCAAAAGGAGCTATTATACAGAATACGATGGCGCTATATAAAGCAATAAATAATAATAATTATAACAGGGCTTTTGCTTGCTTTAAATGTTGGAACTATTTGCAAATCAGGAAAAAGAAAACCGAGCAAAACATGTCAGACGTTTCTAAAAAGACAACAATAAGCAGAGAAAGAGTCCTGTGATACGGAGCTAATGTTATCTTAGAACCACTGAAACCATTATTTCATCAACGAAACTCACCAGGACCAAGGTTTTAAAGAGAAAGTTCCCCCTACCTCATGGTGCTGTCTTGCAAAGTCCTTAAACTACCAGTTGACAGTCCCCTATGGAAACCAGCTGGCTGATCTGGCCGCAGAAAAGATCATTTAGAATCAGGAGGAATCGGAGACCCCCATATATCACCGATGGATGTGCAGATGCTAGACGGTGCAGCACTGTCACCGAGGCTTCCCCGCGGAAGGAGGTCACTCAGTAATCTGTCTCAATGTCAGGCAGAATTATCGCCAGATGATTTAATCAGTGGCAGAGCTGCAAGCAGCAGCCTGGGGCGTGCAGGGTTAATTTCATGCAGTAGAATATCTATTTAACCTCCTTTTTCTCTTACGTGAAAAGGTTAAGGGGGCAAATCTGCCACTAAAGCTGCACATGGCTCCCAAATCCTATGATCATGTCACATATGGCTACTGTTTTAATGGTCAAGGATAGACTTGAAATGTAACTGCAGGGCCCTCACCTGTTTCTGTAAGTCAAACTGTTATGTTATATACTACTTATTTCCAGTTTACACATTGTACTGCACTGCGGAATATGTTGGTGCTATATAAAACAATAAATAATATTAGTAAACCAAGTATAACTGAATAAAGTGGATGCAGACTACATACACAGTGGGGTTTTCTGGCTTAGGCAGACTAGGAACATGGGCAAGGAACATATGACCACAGACTGAGCTATGGTTTCACAGAAGGAAAGTGCAGTCTGACTTGACGGGTTGAATGGTTGTCACCGGTCATCATTATATTTCTCTGTCCTGAGGGAAGGTTATAAGGATGAAGAGCCCCAAATGGAGACTCCCCTCCCTGTTCTTCTTGGGCTGACGGCTGCAACTGGATATTGTACAAGTCCATGCATGTGTGACTTTCCTCCTTTCCATATTTCCATTCTTTACATTAGTGAAAATGCAGCCTAATGTGTAGCAATGCAACATCGTGTGTAGCTTGAACATGTCAATTTTAGATTTATGTTTTAGCTTTTGTACATCCCCAAAGCTAAGTAAGCTTTAAAATACATATTATTGTGAACACATATCGGTTTGTTTAAGTTGTGTCCTCGACAGCCAACTTATTTTGTCGATTGCTTTCTGATTACACATAAATACACTCACTGGCCACTTTATTGGGTACACCTGTTCATTTGCTTGTTAAAACAAAGAGCTAATCAGCCAATCACATGGCAGCAACTCAATGCATTTAGCATGTAGACGTGGTCAAGACAACTTGATGAAGTTCAAACCGAGCATCAGCATGGGGAAGAAAGGGGATTTAAGTGACTTTGAACATGGCATGGTTTCAGAAACTGCTGATTTTCACTCACAACCATCTCTAGGGTTTACAGAGAATGGTCTGAAAAAGAGAAAATATCCAGTTGGTGGCAGTTGTGTTGCTGAAAATGCCTTGTTGATGTCAGAGGTCAGAGGAGAATGGGCAGACTAATTTCTAGATGACTGAAAGGCAACAGTAACTCATGTCAAACCTTGAAGCAGATGGGCTACAGCAGCAGAAGACCTCACCGGGTGCCACTCCTGTCAGCTAAGAACAGGAAACTGAGGCTACAATTTGCACAGGATCACCAAATTTGGACAATGGAAGACTGAAAGAATGTTGCCTGGTCTGATGAGTCTCGATTTCAGCTGCGACATTCAGATGGCAGGGCCAGACTTTGGCGTAAACAACATGAAAGTATGGATCCATCCTGCCTTGTATCAACAGCTCAGGCTGGTGGTAGCGGTGTAATGATGTGGGGGACATTTTCTTGGCACACTTTGGGCCCCTTAGTACCAACTGAGCATTGCTTAAACGCAACAGCCTACCTGAGTATTGTTGCTGACCATGTCAATCCCTTAACGACCACAGTGTACCCATCTTCTGATGGCTACTTCCATCATCTCAAACTGGTTTATTGAACATGACTGAATGAGTTCACTGTACTCCAAGGGCCTCCACAGTCACCAGATATCAGTCCAATAGAGCACCTTTGGGATGTGGTGGAACGGGAGATTCGCATCACGGATATGCAGCCGACAAATCTGCAGCAACTGCGTGATGCCATCATGTCCATATGGACCGAAATCTCTTTCCAGAACCTTGTAGAAAGTATGCCACGAAGAATGAAGGCAGTTCTGTAGGCAAAAGGGTGTCCAACCTGGTACTAGCAAGGTGTACCTAAGTGGCCGTGTGTGTGTGTGTGTGTGTGTGTGTATATATATATATATATATATACACACCCCATATAAGACGACCCTGATTATGCAGCGGAGGTTGTCCACTGGCAAAAAAAACGGTTTCAAACACTGGAATCAGGTTTTTCATACAGAATCTCCACTGGTTTTTATGGTCAATTGACCATGTATTTTCTGTGAAGTTAAAATTCCTGGGGTTTTGTTGGACTTCCCAGAATACAGCCAATGACCTACATGGTTTAAACCAATGTGAAAAATGTCTAAAAAATGTGTCCCTAGATCTAAACAAAAAGATTAAAACATCAAATTCAAAACAACACCCGCGGCAAATAATAAATATGCGGCTGTACATAAAAATCATTCACCTTCTCATCTGCTGGTATGTTTAGTATCTTTCAGGATAACAGATCTAAAAAGGCTTTAAAGGAGCAAGCATGCCAATTCTCGGACAGTTTCCGGCCAGTCTGTGCTAAGCTTTTGGCCCCTTAGGGCTGATATTATGCTGCCTGCTAGGACAGGTGTACAGACAGGTATAGGACAAAACCTACCATTCTGGAAGAACTTTCTGCCATTTTTAGCCACAGATACAACAGGCAGTAGCCAACTGTAAGGGTCTTGTCTGGGAATGTTTGTAGTTAAGTTGGTTGGGTTGAAGTATTGAGTTTAGCTGATAAAACATACTGTAAATGTGTGAATTTGTACATTTAATCCTAACCCTTAAACTACCGCAGTTATGTGTGATGTATATAGTTTGATTTAATTCTACCCAAAAGCTATGAAGGCACCATATTGAAGATGAGCAATTTCTTGATGTTGGAAGCACTAGAAGTATACACGTTCTGTCTGTTGAAATACTTTGTTATTGTGTATATGTAACTCAAAGATAATAGTTATAATCGTTGGTAATATTTAAGGGACACGTTTGTTTTAAGGGGTGACGTTGCGACTGATTGATAGCTTTCACTCCTTTTTTTTGGAACCCAACCAGTGATCTATGTGTGCTCCTCGCGCTTTGTTTTTGTGAAGCGTCAGTGAATTCTTACTATGCCAATGATAAAATGAAATATTCCCTGCACTACGACTACCTGACAGCCAAACATAAAATAATTATTTACAATTATTTCTCCATAAACCTGTTTCCAATTTGCTTTGATACATGAGCCCCCAAAGATGTCTTTCTCCGCTTTCTTTTCTAGGTATAAATATGCAGATAAACTCAATACTGCCTCTACAATAAAAAGTTATAATACACATTATTCCGCTAATTACAAAACAAGCAGAGCAGGTAACGATGATTTGCTCTGCTTTCATTTTTCTTATTTCCATCTTTCCTCGTAATACGAAAGCGAATGAATGAAGCAGTAATACAGACGTAGTTACCCCAAGGCAGTGTGTCTGTACCGGGAGCTGGTCTCTCGTGATTGAAATTGGACTTTTATGTTGTCGTTTAGAGCAGATTGAGCACGCAGAACACCGGCAGCCCTGGGTCAGAGGCGATGGTTAGATCCATGCCAGTGCCAAGTCAGTTTATTAATTAAATGAAATTAATGAAACTGTGAGTTTAATATGTCTTATGTATATAGGCTTTACTTACCCGGTAATACATACCTCCCAAGTGAACTGTTTTGTGTGGGGCAGTCCCAATTTCCTAAACTTTTGTCCTCACCCACTTCTAACACCATGCATGTCGACCTCCAGCAATGTATGCTGTATGAGTAATAAAAAACTAGCACCTATTCATCCCAAGTCTGGCCCTAAAAAGAGCCGTTCCTATCCTGCACTGATGAGATCTACCCGATGGAAACAAGACATTTCCAAGATAATGTCCAGAAGGTGGCGCTCTCTCGCCACTAATTCCTCGTTCAGAACTGAAAAACGACAATGAAGCCAAATAGACGAAAATGAGTTCAATCACAACATTAGAATTTTACATTACTATTATTTATTCAAAAGTTGGAACCCTATACATATCAACTATCAGATTGCTAACATTTGCTATCAAATACCCCGTAATACGTTTCTAAGGGCCGTATGATTCTCAGCACGCCGTCTGGATACACTATGCACATTTTGCCTGATGCTGGGATCACACAGTGAAACATGCATAGGGTAATCAGACAAATGATGCTGGACTGCACACTTTTGGTAATATGTATAGGGTGTCTGGTTTTGAACATGTAATAGATTCGTGCAAATGGACCAAAAACTATTTGGACAAATTTTTAGTTCTAGGTCCAACAAATTTGGTTTCCTGCTCTATCAGTTTGGCTGAAGAAGCGATCACATGCGCGGAAGTGCAGTAGATCTGCTATAGACTCAGGAACAACGATGACCTCCCTGATCACCACAATTTTAGCAAATGGGACCCTTTTTAACCCATGACATACCAGGTATGTCATTGGTCCTTTTGCATTTTTAACTACATAATATGCACTTATCTCTTTGAAGTAAAGACCGTGATTGAAATATAGTTTCAAAATAACAACTGAACTGGCAGTTAGTGTTCATTCTTTAATATTAGACCCTGCTGCCAATATATATTCATATTAGACCCTGCTGCCAATATACATTCATATTAGACCCTGCTGCCAATATATATATAAAATATTAGCCCCTGCTGCCAATATATATAAATATTAGACCCAACCTGATATATATTAATATTACACCCTTCTGCCAATGCAAGTATAGATCAACAGAACACACAATTCCAGCATTGCAGATATAGATCAACTGGAAATCACATGTAAACTCAGCACTGAGTGTATAGATCAAATAAATACATGGAAACAGCATTGCAGGTATTGATCAACTGAATAAGACATACAAACCCTGTATTTGCAGCTATACATAAATAATGTATGGAAACATAGCATAACAGATATGTATCAACAGAATAACACACAAAGCCAGCTTTGCAGGTATAGATCAATTGGAATTGACATAAAAACACGGCATTAAAAAGGTATATATAAACCCCCCTAAATTACAGGCATAGATCACAGGTCGCACACTCCAAAGCCAGCCCTGGAGTCCACACTGCCCACATAGAACCTGGCCAGCACCCAAATAACATGCATAGGACTTTTTACCCAAACAGCCCGGCCTGTGCCATCTAACCTTCTCCCTCCCCTCTCTATACCCCCCTTCTCACTATCTACCCTCTTTTGAAGTTCACCTACCTTGTGATGTCCTGCGGTGAGAGTGTGAGGCCTTCCTACTCTGCCGCGGTGCGCATATAGACGTCATATTCCGGCGATCAGCATGAAATGCCGGCACCGCAACCGAGCTAGAAGCCTCGTGGAGTAGACTGAGGGGCACCGAGTGGTTGCTGAAAACTTACTGCTCGGATTCCGGATTGAGGCTGCCTGGGACATGTGGTCACTCTAGACCGTGTCCCCCTTGCATGTGCAGGAGATATGTTTGGTCAAAAGTACTTACAATGATTTCAACCAGTGCTTGCCCGGTGAAAGTCATAGGGAGTCATAGTGATTTGTTGCTTCTTGCCACTGATTGGCTGCTTCAAGGAGCTGCAGGCTCTCTCTAAAGGTAAGTACCTTTTAATATATATATTTTTAAAGAATACGTATTATCTTTTATTTATGTAGTGCCAAAATTGTATGCAGCCCTTCCTACAGTCTATACATTAAAAGGGTCTGACAAAACTAGAGTAGACAGACCAAGACAAACCGATACAATAGGTAAAGGGGGATCATTACATCCTACAGGGCATATTAAAATACTGATAAAGTACTTTAATATGTAATCTTTTGGGCTGCACTGAGTAGTGGTGCATAGTGTGCGTGACATTAGGTGCTTGAATGCAATTAGAGCTCATCGGTCAGTAAGCGCATGCAGCTACGGTTGCGTAGGAATGAGCGAGTAGCAGAATTTACACAATGCCATTAGAATGCAGAGTTAGTTACAAGTTCTTTAGTAAACCAGAGGCGCCATAGGCCGACTCCCCACCCTCACAAACGCTTACAATTTCATTTCAAATAACAACAAAATAAATCCAGAGCCATTCGTTCCATTTGCATATGTTAACAGGCTACATTTTAATAGCACATTTTGCTTTTTTATAGCTGAATTTGGCTTTATTTTATCCCCTCGGGGTCCTTTGCTCATAAGGTGCTTGATAACTAAAAAGCTATTATTATTTTTTATAATATACTGCTGTCACGAGTGATTTAGCTCTGCAGAGAGACATAAAGATTCCCATTAAACATTTTGTTCCCCGACTGGCGAATTGGATTGGTTAATTCCTTCTAGCTGTGACTCGTTATATGTTTAAAGACTCGAGATTTCTATCACTGAATCAGTAGCCCATACGAATGAAGATTAAAACTTCCTCGGCAAGAAGAAGATGGATTTACAACCGGAATCAATGTGAGGTATAGATATTTTTCTGCAGAGCAAATTAACACTTATCGTACCAAAGAAGCCGACATAATGCATGCATCGTGTGAGATTTAAACCACTTTGTTTTTATATTAAAAGGTTAAAAAGTGTTAATATAGCAAACAAAAGAAACCACTACAAGTCCAAGACTTGATCTTGGCCGTCTATATGTGATAATAAAAGGAATATAAAAATAAGGGCTTCAAACACTGAGTGTCACTGATTGATATACTTACCAACTTTAGGGGTAACTGTACACATTATGTGGCAAAAGTCATGATATCACACGGTATGTGCTGCCCATATTATATGGTGTTTTTTTGGATGTCTCAATCTGTTCCATCCACTGAAGGACTGGTCTCCAACCCTTTGGCTTTATAACTAAGTGAACCAGCGTGGGATACGCTTGAACCCAGTATCTGGCTTGGAATGGCTTGAAGGACAGGAGAAGTGTTGGCTAAGCCAGACCCATCCTTTTTTACTTTCAAACTCGTGGATGACCGGAAGGTCTGCTCTATGCCCAGCTACAGCCAGCACTCCCAACTCTACTTGGTGCATCTTCAGAGCAGTCAACCTTCCCAAGAATTGAGGAAACTGGTGGGGACAGCAAATTAAAAAAACAATTGCCAAAAAACTCATCTCGAGCCGCAAATCTGTGGCAGTCATAACGGACTGGAGTATCTTTCTGCTGTCCCCTGATACGCCTGCTTAAATTTTGTTGGACGCAGCCAAGTTTCACTACATGGGAATTCCCAAGTCCTAACCGTACACATGCAGAATGTCCCACTGAACAGGAAGAAATTGTTTTTGTAGAAACTCCTGCTTTGCATTAGCGTATTCAGGCCTAGGCCCACTTCATTTCCGCACAGAGCCACGATTCCTTAAAAGGGGGTAGGAAACTGTGGTGATTCCTAAAGGTGTGGGTATTTTTGCCATACACCATTATTAGATATCAATAAAAACAAATAAAAATAGGAATAGTTTGTGAATAATTATATTATATGGCAGACATGAAAATAGCATTGTATAAATTAATAGGGGTAGGCCGGCACCTTCTAGAACAGGGGGCATGTAAAGCCAGGTAGCCCCCTGTCACCCCTCACCATAACTAATGTACACACTCACCTTGAACCTGTACTCAGGATTGGGACTGCCCCCTACCATTTGTGGCTTGCTTTCCCCTGTATATTATAAGGATGGTAAACATTCAGTCCTCTATAATATTTTTTTTTAAAGTCGTGTATGTGATAAAAAATTGCTGCAATATCTTATTTCTCAGATTCTAAAAGTCCAAAACAGCAAGTCTCCTCAAACACATGCCTAATGTAAAGTACCCCTTAAGGACAGCCATGGACTTTCAAGGCCATTCGAAAGTACTTTTGATGTAACAATTTATTATACGTAGAAAATATAGAATATTTTACGCCATACTTATATCTTGGTTAAACCTGTTATTTTTTATCATGCTATTTAATACTACCACCATTCTTGGAGCTGATCGTATTTCCCATTATATTGTTAATCACTGGGTGGCAGTAGAACATCATATTCCCAAACATAGAAAACATGGTGAAACGTAACAAACACAATTTAAAGAGCAAGTTCTTTATGATTTACGTTGAAATAAAAAATAACAAGGCTAGTTTTGTAGAGTGTGTGAGTACGCCAGACTAAGAATTGGGAAGATTTAGAGCTTATGGGCAGTTAAAGCAAGCTGTCACAGCATACCTTTTTGAGCCTTGGTGAATGAATATGGACTTCTTCCCTAGGTCTCCAATTCATGTTCCGCTTTCTATGAGCACAGGAGCAGCGTTTGTCCATACCTGCTGACCCTGCCGTATGCAAAACCACTTCCCCAAGGAGGGAGTTCTCTGTGCGTCTTACCCCTGGAGGTTCCTCAGTCATAGAGGATACCTTTTCTTAGGTCAACATAGAAAAAGACGCAGTGCCATATATATTTGGGTCCTCATGGTATAGGGGAGGTACACTGAGTGCAGAAGGTAGTCACACCAGAATAAAATTATATTGGTGAGAGCATCTCTCTACTGTCACTGGTGTAAGGATCTGGCAGCTTTGTGTAATATATGATCACCCTTGAGAAAGGCACCTAGCCGAAACGTTGCGGGATCTCTGTGATACAGCTCTCAAGTCTTTTTCTCTATATTACCAAGTATATATTATTGCTGTAAGCATCGCACTGATGCATATTGATGTGTTTCACTTCAGTACCATTTTGAGTAAATAGTTTGCATGTCACTTCTGGTATGGAACCCCTTGTTCTAGCCTTGTGTAATATTATACATTTTGGTGCAAGGTGGGACGCAGTTACACTTTTAACACCTGGTATTAACCGGTAGTTAGTGGAACACATAGCTTTATCACTAGTGATGCTAACATCCTAATCCCTAGGGGAAAAATCTATTATAGTTTCTACCCAAAACTGCTTAAACTCCGAACTGTTTGTGATTCTTAAACCTCCTAAAGTACAAACATTAAGTTGATAGATGTTCTGGTGCATTAAATTTAGTGACAACACAGTCTTTTTTCATTAGATGAAGAACCCTATAAATTACCATGATTTGTAATGCAGCATTTAAAAAAAAAAACGATTGTAGCATTAATGTTGCAAATGATGATCATTGTGGACTGCTAGCTGCTGGGTGATTAACAGGAAAACAAATGTGGACAAGTAAATAGCCCTGTGGCTACAAGAGACGCCATCGTGTCCCAGGCAGAGCAACATTTTGGAAAACTAAATGGTTTTCCTAATTATATAATTAAAACGGCTTTATTAATTTACTTGGAAACATAGAATTTGATGGCAGATAAGAACCATTCGGCCCATCTAGTCTGCCTGTTTCTTTCCTTCTTTAATCAGTCCTTGGTCTTGTCTTAGATTCACAGTAGCCACACGCCTATCTCGTTCATGTTTAAATTCCCTGGCTGTGTTGACCTCTCCTGCTTCTTCGACCATGTGTGTGAAATAAAGCTTCCTTACATTACATCTAAGCCTTTCTAGTTTTAGATTATTTTGACGGCTTTAGAGAGCCGAAATAACAATAAATACTCTTTATGAGTAAAGCAGTGACTCAAGAATTATCTTAACCATTTCAAGCAGAAAAGAGAGGAGGTCACCAATAAACCACTGCGAGGAGTAACCATGATATAAATTGCTTCATACTTGCAGAATGTCATTATTAAAACAATTGAAGGATTTTGTTGGCCCTTGCAGAATAAATGTACTATTATTATTTCTCCACACCTCTCCATCTGTATCCTCACACGCTGCTGGGACATTGCCAATGAAATTTCAACAGGCAGGCACTGAATTGCTTACTTTCCTACTCTAAGTCAGCTGGAGAATGTTCTTCTCCCCCCACTTTGTTTTTTTATGGCTGAAGCACTTATTCCTTTCATGTAGAGTTTACAATCATTGTGAAGCTGTCTACAGATGGCATTATAATTGTAAAGATAAATTAAGTATGCCCTACTTAACCATTTTTTTTTTTGAAGACCTTCTTTCCTTTTCTTCCCAACGGTATTTTGCCCATGATCAATTATATTGATTTATCAACTTCTCTCTGCCTATAATAGTCATAATATAAGAACCATTTAAATAGGGACATTTTTAATGTTCGGTTATATACTGAGAGAGCAAGAATGAATGTAGTCTATTCACTAAAGGGAGAGTTGTGTTTCAGCTCCTACACATCCAATCTCCATTAAGCTTCTGCTGATCCCATATACCGTATTTGCTCGATTATAAGACGACCCCACAAAATCTGAATATTAACTTATGAAAAAAAGAAAAAGCCTGAATATAAGACGACCCTGTAGGAAAAAAGTTTTACCAGTAAATGTTAGTTCATGTAAACTATGTGAACAATTGTTTGTTAATAAAAGCTATGATTGAGAAAGATATTTTGTTTTTATTTCCTTTTTTTTTTTTCAACCTGCCCCCCCAGTTATGCACATCTGCCCCCAGGCTTGCCACTCTGCCCCAGAAATGCCTTATACCCCATATATGCCACTGTGCCCCATGATACACCTTTTAACCTTCTATATGCCACTGTGCCCCATGATATGCCTTTGCTGCGGGGGATCTGGATCTTAGTCTCATAATCAGACCTATTTGAGGTCTGCTTATAAGATGACCCTGATTATAAGACGAGGGGTATTTTTCAGAGCATTTGCTCTGGAAAAAACCTCGTCTTATAATCGAGCAAATACGGTAGTTAAATCAGTGAGATTTAACATTAAGTAATGCATTATGTAGGGCCAGTTCAGCCATTACAGCTGGGAAAGGGGGCAGCGTTGGCCTATCATAATGAACAGTAAAGGGAGAGTTAAACGATAAATCCCTGTGTGTGTCTCTTTGTTATTAACGGAGCTAATGTTTAATCCATCTTTAAATAAAATAGTTGGACCACCTTACATCCCTTCATGGTCTAGGTGGTGTTTCAGTAAAACTTAAGGTACCATTACTGGCATATTTGCCATCAGCACATGGACACCACTGAGCTCTGAATTAGGGCAAGCATTGTTGAACGGCACAGTTTCCTTTAAAAATTGTATGCATGTTTTTTAGTAACAGACCCCAGCATTTTAAATGGTTAGAAGGACACTTTTGTAATAGGAATGTGGTTAGAAGTAGAGATGTATTTACCTTGGGTGCTCCTTAAGGCCAGATAAAGGGCAGTGCCCCCCCCCCCCACTGCTGCCCTTGTCATACCCTGGCGCTTCGACAAAATGTGCACAGTGCCAGGTACGCTATACTATGGCCGCTGTGGAGGCTTGGCAGAGTCCTTCATAATGTAAATGTGCTGGTTGGGGAGACCAGAGATCTCCGTTGTAACCGACCCATGAAGCAGTAGTGCACTGGGGGAGCTCAACAGGGTTATCTACCCTTTGTGTTAGAGGGACTATAGCCCTCTAACACTATTTATAAAGCATATTGTGTTGTCTCTACACACATTGCGTTACACAGCGATAAAAGTCACAATGTGTGTAGAGACAACACAATATGCTTTATAAATCGTGTTCTTTAAGACGCACAACTATTTTTTTGGACCTATAGCCTCATTTCCCCATTTCAAACCATGATGATCATCTTTTCTAAGAGCTCAAATGTTTGCCGAGTATGAGTAAATGAGTTACACAGCGATAAAAGTCACATTTACTCATACTCGGCAAACATTTGAGCTCTTAGAAAAGATGAACATCATGGTTTGAAATAGGGACACGAGGCTATAGGTCCCAAAAAAGGTAGTTGTGCATCTTAAAGAATAACAACACATAGTAGGTATGTAATAACAGTCTATTGACAGAGACAATGATTTTCTTCTTTTAATTTTATCCCCTCATCAGACTCCAAAAAAATATTTAGATTTTTACTTCTGACCAAAGATTCAAATCAAGATTAGTTCCCCCCCCCAAAAAAAAATCAGTATGAATGTCTACCATAACCCTTGCCCTCTTGTCACACTATGTCCGTACCATCAGTTGTAGAACACATGTTCGGACACATAGGCATTTGCTCAAGAGCCCTCAATTCCAGCAAATACAATCTGAAATAAACACAAGCTTGACCAGGCTGTTCATGGCGAGTTGAACAGACTAGCCAAGTCAGCAGCTCTGAATCCTATAGAAGCTAAAGAGCAGCAGCGAACATTACGTGTCTAACAGAGCATGAAATGCAGATCTAGACCTCGATATGGTAACTGATTAAGCAATTAATAACCACAGAGAATACAACATTTCCAATGTGACCTGGTATAACAAGGTAGTCAAAGTGTGTTATATCTGGCTTACAACGTCTGAGAAAACCTTGGGAGTTTCACAATATTTTGCTAACGATACATTACAATTTCATGCATATTTTCCATACAGGGCAATTAGAATCATTTAGACTATTCGGCTTTTCATATAAAAAAGAGCTTTTAGTTACTTTGCATAGTTGAGGCTGCTAGAGTTGCTGAGTTTTATCTGTGCATTACCCATCCAGCCACTAGATCCCGTAGGAGAAACTTGTCGATCATAGTCCGTCTCCCAAAGCAATCTCAGCGCTGGTACTGGAAGTGCACACCATCAATATGGTAGTGGATATGGGGGAAAATGTGAAAGACTAAACAGCTTGCCCCACAGACCATCTCGTGATTGATCTCACTATATACGCTGTGAACGGTGAAAAGCACGTTAGTGAACCGATTTCAAAACGATCATTCTTAACTCAAAATGGAAGTTAGTAAATGTTAAAGATACAAAGACTGGGATCACAGTGTAAGATAAAAAACAACAAATATTTTATTGCACGTAAAAACAGATAAGAAATGTTTCGACATATTTTCTGACAATCGTTTTTAATTGTAAATCCCCCCCCAAGTATCTGAGGAACTGACAGAATACCACCCGTATTAGAAACAAAAGAGAAAGGAATCTATAAAGATCACACGTGCTCAATTTAGGCTCTTGACAATTTGGTTTGGCACAGTTGGTGTCAATATTGGCAAATGCATACGTGCATTTCACAAGGCACAGCGACACTGGCTCACAAATGTTATGGAAGAAAAAAATATAAAACCCACAGCTCTAAAAAGAGAAGTCGAAGTAATTAGAAAGATATATCCGTCTTTAACAATAAAATGAAAAGCTCTGGTTTTATTTTTTGCCCACGGTAACAAGGCGACACTCGCTTAGATGCCAGGGTGAAATTTCCTGATATGTTCTCATGTTTGCTGTTTCCAAAATAAGAGAGCCAAGACCCTATACCATCCGTGCCAAATCCCAATGGTGCTTGGCTTCTTACACTAGTTTATTCTCCCTCTTTTCTCTGTTTAAATGTAATTGTGCAGCTGGTTGTACAGAAATACCCACATCCACAGGCTAGCATTTCCACGTTACCCAGTTGGTCTGTGTCAGATGCTTGGCAAGTGATATGGACGCGAGGATTATTTAAAGGGAAACATCAAATAAATCATTACAGGGTTAGAAAATAAATAAACTCTATCTATATGTTGCTGCCATTTCCCTGGTATTTTTAATAAAACATATCAATCTGTGCAGCTTATTAAACCAGTTCACGGAAACGATGTTCATCAGCTCACTCCACTATACTGACTTTTGAACCAAATACTTAGCAAATGATACAAAAATAATAGGCCAGCAATGCAAAGGGGGTCTGACACAAGCTACTTACAAGAAATGCAGGCAGTATTAACATGAGTCTGCTACTAGAAATATGCTTAAAGTGTCAGAAAAACCTGGAATAATAATAACTCTGCACTGTACCGATTATTGTTCCTTGGCTGTGCAGGATAACAAAGCAAGATTCATTCCCTATGTTTGGTTGTACAAGGATAGCAATCACCTATTCTCTCGTGCCGATACTACGGGTGGACCTGGGCTTCTTTTAAGGAAGAAAATAAACAGCGGTTGAAGCATTTCAAGTAGTCTCAAGAAAACTATAAGCAGACTGTATATAAGCAGTAAAGGACATCATGTTTAATGCCAGTCTTTGGTAACCGGATTAGTACAAACCAAACCATTTTGGAGTTCTAACAATGCCGTCTATTAGGAAAAAACGTACGTAGTTTTTCTCGGGTATAACATGATACGGGTAGGAAGAGATCACAATCTTAAAAGAGTCATGGATAAAAACAAACAGAATATAAAGTGAGTCAAACACTGTATTCTTTCGCCACACAGTAAAATAACTATATTATGAATGTTTAAGAATGTAAATTTACAGAAACCCCTGTGCTATTTACACGACACATGCAGTATCAGATACAAGGCCCACATTCGTAACGCAAACACTCCATTCAGATGATGAGGTTACCCCAAAAACATTCCTCTGCAAGAACTATATTGTTGTGGTCTCTGCCGGTGAATAGCAATCAATGCCACCTCTAGCTCTCGCTTTTGTGACTATTAGATCTTCTCTAAACCGTCCCTTTTATGACCCCTGCTGGGGATAGAGGATAAGCAGCAGCTGCGCAGGTTACCAGAGGGGCTATTGGTGGCATTGATGACGAGAGGGAGCAAGAAGCAAAGGGTAAGAGAAGTGGGATGCCAGTCCCTGTACATCCTAAGGGCACCAGTGTTATGGCACGGCACATTTAAAAGTGGTAAGTATATGAGAGTAACACAGAACCAGACCATTAACATAGTTCTTTGTAGTGGTGCAGGTACATAATAGGAGTTTAGTGTTGTCGAGAAAGTTGTGTGCAGTAGTAAAGGACAAATGGATTTCAGCAAACCTATTGCACAGCTGCAACACTCATCATCCCCTTCAAGAATTAAAAAAAAGCTTTATTCTTGCTTTAACTTGTGGCTTTAGATTAAAAAAATAAAATATAAACATTCTTATTACGAGCAGAGTGGCAACGGCTTATATTGACCTTATTCTGGCACTTTAAGGTAGTTATTTTGATCCGGAAGTGAAGATGGAAATGCCCTGCTCCTACGTCACTGTGACGGTAGAAGCTCCCTGTATGGACTCCATGACGGCTGTGAAGCGATTGCACAGATCGTACGGAGAGTGCGGCCGGATCTTTGGCGGCTCCTTTAACACAATGATTTCACTGGAGCAGTCCAGGAGCCGAGGAAGAAATTGTCCAAGTTTCAGTTGTAGACTCTCTGCAAAGCAAGAAAAAAACACTTGATACTTTATTTTGTGCCACGGTAATGATTTGTGATATTACACAAAAATTTGTCTTGGGTTATAACGGCAGAAGATGGTAAACACAATAAATGTGACTCAGGTGCAATGTTTGAAAAGTGGTCTTATAACTCAAGTAACCAGACTGTTCATTGATGAAAAGACCATCCCACGGGCTGCTGTGGTTTACATACCATTATTTAAACCGTGTGCCAGAATCAATTATTTTTACATAAACTCCAATGCATAATAATTTTATATACAAATGGACGCAGGGTTTGTTCAGTGGATCTAACAGAAAATCAAGGTTATCTTCAAGGACTTGATTTAGACAACCCTACAGATCAAAATCTATTTGGCATATACAGCTACTTGTTATGAGACCTGGTTTTGGAGACTTACCTGCTGTAGACACCATAACAATCCGTACGGATGGGCCTCGTGTCTCACAGACACAGTCTAGTGATTAGCACTTGAATATGCATTATTTAATAGGCAACAACTTTAAGACAATTTTGGTGAAGCTGCACCCAGTTTCCTCACCGCATCCTGCTGCTTGAAGCAGCCAATCAGTGGAAGGAAAGTGCTTTTCAACCAATGGGATCACTTTCTGCACATGCACTGGGGGGTTCTCATTAGACCCACTGGAATTCTTGGCCAAGCTAGCGTTGGAGATGGCCGGCAGTGAGTATGCAGAATCCCTCCATGTACAAGGAAGGGGAGAAAACCATAACCATTTGAAGAGAACACTGGGCCGCCATGTGCATCGAAGAGCATATGATGGCTGGAGTGTCCCTTTAAAGTGCATCAACACAACAGTTAAAAGTATTAAGAGAGATAATGTACGGGAATAAAACTTTGCCTTGATCGGTATGCGTGGTGTAAGAGTTTCTGGCACGGCACAAGAACAAAAATATGTATGAATTCTTCACTGTCTAATAAGTACTGCTCTGTGCTAATTTGTATCCCAGCCAACGTGCCTGCGACTCTTATGTCTGGAATTGATTGCCGGCAGAGACGGATTTCTGACAGCCCATTAATCTCGCTTCGCACGGGCTTGGAGGGACAATGTGTATTCTAATGTGCCATAAACTGAAATCGTTATGCTTTAATCTTCCTTAGGAAGAGGAGAGAGGGGGCCGTCAGTCAATAAATATGCAGGGATGTTAAAAGTGACACGGGTTATTACTGCGTCAACTGCTCGTGCAGCTTAAGAGGGGGTGAGGGGAGAGTTAAATCGCGTGAATGTCAAACGTGTGGAGGTCAAGCTTCGGCTTTACTTGTTTTGGTTTTCTTCTTAAAGTACTATATTATAAAAACGATGTGATTTCCTATAAAAAAAATGTAAATACCAATTCAGGGCATTTTAGAATTTAACCTTGTATGCCCATATGGACTGTTTTATGTGTTTGTAAACAGAGGATCTTTCTAGTTATTCCTCTAGAAGAGTGCAGATGCATTTCATTATCTATATACAGCAAACAAATTAACTGCACAGAAATCCTCTTATTACATTTCAAATTGCAGAGCGCCCTCCGGCCATTACCTGTAACGTGTGTTTAGTAAGAGAATGTGCGAGTATTAAAGTGCCGTACAGTCTTATTTCTTGTCCATTTCATAGAAGCACAGAATTTGATGGCGGATAAGGACTAGATGGCCCATGCGGTCTGCTACAAACTACTACATTAACATTACTGCCCACATTGTGCCCACATTTCTCACCGTCTATATCTTGACCCAGGTAGGAGCACCAGCGACTTCTCATGTCTTCAATAGCAGACAAGTCTTCCTCTGAGATTTCGTTATTGAAGATAAGGTGCATACACGGGATGATCAGATCATTCATAATACCAACGCCTTCAGACACTTGCGCCTCTTGGCCACTCTCAAAAAGTCTAGCAGCCATTTCATTCAGTTCCTGTGGAATGCACCAAATGTTTACTACGCAGAAGCTTACAGACTGGAAAAATTCAAGGACTGGTCTACATTATACCCAACAACGCGAGAACATATGTTGACGTGCTCTGATCACCCTTATGTAGGCTTTATCCCAATCCAGTCCACTGCAGTTGAAGGAACATACATGTCATACATGGAACTTCATGCAAATCAGTGCTGGCATTTCCTTTTTATACAAGTTAGAAACTCACACTTCGTCTCGTCCCCCTATGCCTGTCTCCCCGCACAAATGAAGTAGTACTCAGGAACATATGCTGTTTTATCAGAGAAATGGGAAAACTCCCATAAAGACTACTGTTCTTTTGATACAACCCATCAGTGCCCCGAGTACAAGCTACAAGGAAAAAACCTGCTTTATTAAAAACCTTCACAAGCCACATGAGAGAAACAGTTCGTGGTGGTGACCATCATCAATCTTAAAAAAGAGTAAGAAATGCTAAATACTCACGAGAAGGCATTTTCTTCTGTATAACTCAATGAGTCTGTTTTCTACTCCGCGGCTGTCTCCTGAACTCAGCAGAGTGTTGTTACACTGATGGGCATACACGAGATACGTCAGGGCTTCCTGACACCTGAAACAGCAGCAGTCGTTATGGCATTTTCCGCTTTAGACTGGGATTAGTAAAAGGTTAAATCCTTCCTATTTTGTCATCGTCAGAGAAACACAATTGTCAACAACGTACAGCAAATGTTTCATTGCCTTTACATGGAAAAGTTAAATATATCTAGGAAAAGGTCACCATTGGAGTTCAAGACTAAACCGAATCTGATCCAAGAATTCCTTTTTGTATTGGATTGGTTAAAATTAAATGGAGTTTACAATCCGCACGTCTTTTTGCATCATGGATGCTAGATATAAAAAGTATAAGATCATTTGTTATTATTCTTTCATTTATCTGTTGAAACACAATTAATAATGTAACGTTACGTTTCAATCTTCACCTACTTTCCGTTCTGGTAGAGCTCCAATCCAGTCAGGAGATACACCGACACCTTCCGAAACAGGCTGTAGTCTTCATGCCACTTCTATACGAAATACACAAATTATTAAAAAATAAAGTGTAAGAAAAGCATTTCGCTCTCTTCCCTGACAAAACATAATATCAGATTATTACGGAAGAGGCCGTTATTACCTGATCATGAGAGGAGAACACCAAACAGTGTTAATTACTTCATTACAGAATATCATTTAAATTAAATTGCTACAGCTGGAGAACCAACAAGAAATAGTAAAATAACCGCTAATCTTTACCTCATATTCTTTCATATCCATATCATTTGGCCCAATCTCCTTCAGTTTTGCTCGCGCCACCTTCATGATACTTATTGATCTGTATCGGGGGGAAATAACCAAACAAATAGAGCCAGTGAGCAGGGGTCCGGGTAGCAGAGAACATTGCGTAGGCACCTAAAGCCACCATATTTCAGTATGACAGCTGCCATCATAATGCACTAGAGGTTCAACACCATGGGATGTGACTTTGTCTAGACTTGGATCGTTGTTCAACCACACATCGGAAAAACAAAAACTAATGTTTCGTATTGAAACAATTGGTAAAATATGAAACCCAAAGCCATACTATATATACTAGGTCACCAGAATGAGGAATCTGCACACACACAAAGGAACTCAGGTGCTTAACTGTACTATACTATAGTATACTATATATATACTAGACTGCTATTATTATATGATGAAAAAGAGTCCCGTAAACAAATTACGAGCATCATTGATCGCCTCCTAAACGCTTTTAAAATGGGCGTCCGCCGACTTACAGTGTATGGCGGACATTGACGCCCCGCATTCAGTAATGCCCAGACATGGCCCCTGATGCCAATCTCGGCATTACTGAATGCCTCGACATTAAGGCATTACAGCAACGCCATTTAAGCGAGGAAAGTGATTGTTGATCACTTTCTAAGCTTTTTTTAATTTAATGACGGTCAAAGGTCGTTAACAGACCGTTTTTGCGGGACGGCCCTGAACCGTCAAAGGTCATTAAGGGGTTAAGAAGTCCCATGCTGTATACTTAAATGTAGGTTAGCACTGACACAAACCTGGTTTTATCTCCTTTTCTTCCAGTAATCGACCTTTATTTGCAGATCTGGAGGCGGCCATTGCTATCAGTCATGTGATATTTTAGGGGATTTTCTCTGCTCAAACACCACACTTAGCTCATTCTTTACGTCAATGATACGAGGTCCCTTCCTACGCATACTTTTGATTAGTTAGACTATCCGGCTGGATTCTTAACAATACTGCTTAGCGCAGGCAATATGATAAGGAGTTAAAGTGCAGAGCTGGAATACATACAAACGGCTAATACGCAACTTCTTGAAAACATTATGCACAAACTAGAACTGTTTCAAAAATGAAAACAAACACATTCTTAATCTGATACAAGTAATAAAGATATTGGTGGGAATTCCCCTTTAACACAGGTCTAAGAAATAATGGGCAGCAGACCTGGACATTTTGGTAGAAATGTGCCAAAAAAAATGAAAAGGCTGATTTCTTAATTTAAGGAAAGGTTTTTTTGGCAGAAGGAAAAGGCAATTTTTAGCTCACCTTTCATCGTAGCTGAGATTTTTGTCAGCAAACTGTTCTAAGAGCGTCCGTTCGAGCACCCGCTCCGGGGCCTTGTTTTGAAAGAAGTACACCAGGACGTGCTGCAGACGAGGGTCACTAGATGGAGACGGACTTTCTTTTGAAAGCTGTAAGAGGCGGGAATATTCTTCGTGGAATGCCTACAAAAGAGACCTAGTGATAAGCTTCTGTACGCATGATAAACACCGGAAACCACAACTATCATCAGTAACATTAGTATCAAGACCACACGCATCCTGGCACCAAACATAAACATGTTTTAGGCCCTCGTATGTCCTGGCGTGTTTGGTGCCCCATCTTCTTAAGATCCTTTAACTGAAAGCATTGCTTAAACACCCTTAAAACATCCCAGTGTATTTAAACCAGACAATAAAGCAACACAGTGGACGGGATGATTACAACATATAACCAGGGTATAACCAGTTTTACTTTCACCCAAGGTTGCTTGGTACAAGTGTGAAGAATCTGCGTTTTTTTAGGTGTAGCTCTAGATAAACTGACACGTAATTGTCCTGGACTGAATACGGGTCAGGGCAAATATATTCAAACCTCACTTAAAGTCTGACCCTGACATTTGGTTTTCTCATTTCAAAACATAGCGGGAATGGCTCCTGTTTGAAAACGAAAGCAAAATCATTGAAGGTGCCAAATCGACATGGAATCCAAGCTACAGTAATCAACCCAGCCGCAGGTTCAATATCATGGACATTACCCGACATCTGTACTTACAACCAAACCGTTTTCATCGCGGTATAATGCCAGCAAAATTGGCTCAAGGATGTAAGGGGAAAACATCAGTAAATTGTCTCTGGCGCGTGACACTGTTTATCAATTATATTCATCATGTATTTTACTTTTAAGGTAAGTTGGCATTTTTCCGTTTGTTTAGCTTTAAAAAGCGGTTACCGAGCTCTTTCATTTGAAAACAATGTGATGACTGCGTTACTCAGTTACCCAAGTCTGTCTTATTATAGAGATGTACGAATATCTTTAAAATATCTCTTTCTGCATTCTGTACAGTGCTGGATTGCATTCAAGTCATAGATCACCAAGTCTTCCAGTAACGTGAATATACGAGACCAAAAGTACCCAATAATGATTTTTTTCTTCAGTTTAAGGATCTACATTCTGGTTTATATATAATAATGTTTGTTGGACAGATGCAGGTCGATCCCCTTTTCTGGTGTGCAAATACTGGTCACTCCAGCAGTATGATTAAGCCGTCATTTCTATTTTAAATCTAAATCCCATTTTTTCTCCTTGCCCCATTAACCTTCATTCGCTTATCCCATGCTCTCTACCTTCTCCTAAAGAAAGCAGTCATGGGCGTCTGATCTTCCCAAACTCCCCGGTGTGCTAAGCTGCAGATCAGCGCTAAATAAACAGAACTTCACAAAAATGACATTTAGTAAATGTGGACATAAACCAGCCTCTTTTTTTGCAGGCCGAAGCATCGCATGTCTCTGTAGGTGAAAACAATAACATAAACCCATCAAATAACACAAAAGTCCTTCTTAATACAAGGTCCAAGGCTGCAAAGAGCATGCCGCTAACAGAAAGGGGGTCTGAAGATTTTGGATTGCTTTGCCTTTAAGGTGTTGCTACATAATTACAAGAAGCACAGAATGAATCTGTCTGAAAACGGATTTTTAACCTCAAAAGAGAAAGCTCTTTAGAAAAAGCCACAGACATCGTCAGCTACCTTTCAAGCTCTGAAAACCAATTTACGTCAAGCGCGGGATGATTCTGCATGGTACAGCCTAAAATTATCTTGCTGGAACCCAAGCGGCTCTCTGCATATGCATGCAGCGACAAAAATAGATGTTCCACCGGCTCAAAAACAAATTTGCATGTTTTTGCAGATGGAACAATAGCGGAGCTGACAGTGCTTTTCACAGAACAAGAACAGCTAAAAATTCCAAGCAAATGTAATCGCTCCACGGTGGCAAAGATCCCACACATGTGCCAGTCAACAAAACCTTGCTTCTCGACTCTTTGTGGGCTAGCCGTCCAACTAGCCTAAACCCATCTGTTCATTCTGAGCAGAGGCCAGAGCTTGGATCATACCATCAATGGCACCAGAAAAAAATATTAATATACTAATATAAGTATTAATATATCAGACAGAAATCAGGTCACTGGAAAACAGTTCAGTTGGCAAATAATTTAGGGGTTAACAAGGACATTTCATTTTAGGGGATATACACATTCACTTAGTGCTGGCATTTACTAATCGTTAGCGAGGAGTTCGTGGGTGTGTAGAAATCATCCGATCGTCAAATGTGATCTAAAGCCTCATCGTTTAAGTAACGCATTGGCTTTCAAGCTGTGGTTTGTGGTGCCTCAAGATGATACAAGGGCGTAGAGCGGTACGAAATTGTGCTGTGTTAGCACCTTGTATTACGTTTTATGTTAAGAACGCTGCGCAGTTTTTGAAAGATTTGCGTTAGCGCAGTAACGACGAGGAGCTCAGAAATCCTCTAAAGTATCCCAAGTTACAAAAGTTCGGGAGACACTAGAGTATCGGGCACAGTAAATCTGCGTTTCCACACATTATGACAAAAAGATTCTTGTTTATTTTTAGACTACATCAGCACAAACATATCTAAAAAGGTTGCTTGAAGCTGTAAGTCGTTCAATGTCTGTGGTTACAATTAGTATGAACCACAGCAAACGCCATTAGTAAACACAGCAAACGTGTAAACTGTGAGTCCACAACCACCTCAGTATCTCCGATGATCAGAGTGTTAGGACAAAGACAGTCTTATGATATACCTTTACCAGCCCTGCTTCAGGCCCATCTCGGTCAAAGACAGGACGGGCTTTGAGAATTGCCAATATAACGCCTTGCATTGCAGGGCAGAGCATCACCTGGTACAAGAAATGAATGAAAAAGTAAAACAAAGAGTGCAAAAGAAAGAAGAAGAACATAATAGAATCTAAGAAATATCACAAAGCAAACGGCAGAAGAATAGGTGATGCACAAGAAAGAAAGGTTTATTTATAGGTGGAAACGGAGGAAAGCTGTTTGTCCCTATATGATCTCTGCCCGCTATTTAATGGGTGCTCTGATGCCATTATAACTCCTGTGACCCAGAGGAGATAGTTATGCAGGGTTTGTGCTGGAAGATGCCTTCTCTTGGGGGCTTTGATATCATGAGCAATATTTTGGCTACTAACTGGATCTGCAAAGGGCCATATTAATGCACCCGAGTATTTTAACCAATGTAATACAAGCATTAAATGCCATAGATCATGCGTTTTTTTAAATATAATTCCTCAAATCTTTCCACATAACTCTTGGCGTATGGATTTATCATTCTTGCTATACTATGAAACTGCTGAACAGGGTGGAGCAGTGGAGTTAACGGGGTTTGAGTTCCCGCATTCTGTACCTCCTCGTTATAGCCATCGGAATCGGATCTAACGAGTATCTTTCCCACACTGGGGATTTCCACTTCAGAAAGCCGAGAGCTGGGCTGTTGCTCCGCCACGGCCTCCTGCCCCTTGGGGCTGGCTTCCGGATCGCTGGCCTCGTCTGGCTCTGGTTGTGTTGGCTGGCACAACAGGGAAGGAAGGCAGGAGAAGGGAAGACAGTAAAAATAACAGAACTGAACAAGTAGACATAAAGAGGTATGTTTGTATTTAGCGAATCTGAGCGAAGACCCTCTATGGGAATTCCGGATTATCAATATTGTGGAGGTTGCTTGGCTGCACGGGAACTTTTTAACCCATCAAAAAGTGTACCAATAATACTTAGCACAAAGCTAAGGAACCAACGCACACAAATGTAAAGTCACCAACGAAGCTGGAAACATGACCCAGAAACTCATAAAAGAAGCGACCACAGAACAAATGCAGACAAAAATCCAAACCACGACATTATCAGATCACCTTCATCAGGCAGATATACAGAATTCATAGACTAACTGTACCTCTTACCTCTTTCAAAGCTGCCTCTACGCCATCTCTTTCATACGATTCAGCAGTTTTGGTGATGGCCAGGGCAGTTTGGTCTTTGTTGATCATGGCATGTTCTGATGATAAAGTCCTGGCACCTTCTTCATGGCTTGGTGCGGACACTGAAAATTGGAAAACAGCACGAGAAAGTATAGCGAACATAAGAATAAGCTTAACAAAAAGTATAAAACATATCAGTAAAGTTTGGGTGAGCTAGAACAAAATAAAAATTGCAGAACATAAATCTAAAATCTAAATTTCACACAAGAGACAAAAAGTTTATTTTTCCCATTAAATGTTGGCTCAGCCTCTGCTACATTTTAACAATATGTCGTACACATATGATTTATTCATTAAAGTGGTTAATTTGCATATGTGGCTCTAAAGTGACAGTAAAAAAATGTACACAGTCATGTACAAGATTATACATATATTATATATATTTTATAATATATATTATATGTAACAAAGCGTGTGTGCTTATGGATAGTAGATATGAGGCATGGCTTTGCATGCACTTTATCACATTGGAGACAAGGGGTGGGAGCGGGGCATCAGAGAAAAAGTCCTACAAACGCTGAGGACAACCAAGTGCCCCTCGGTGGGTTCAGGAGGAACCGGTTGCACGGTTGGCACATATTACTGCTGCTTATCTCTTTATGCCAACTTTCCCGCATCGAATATTCTCGCGTTACATTGCATAGCGGCAGAGATGAGCACGATCAAGACAAGGTTTCTAAAGTTAAATATAGAAACCATGGAGATGATACAGCATCTGCGACAAACATACTTAGTGTATGAATCTTATCTGGATTTTGACTATTTTTCCACTGCTAGTCATGATTTTGGTGAAATAGCGGACCATAATTTACAGAACAATAATAACCTTACTGCTAACTAATTTAACTTGTAAAGGGCGATTAAACGGATGCTTAAAACCAGAGGAGAGCGGTGTAAAAACCATGGCTTTTTGGTCTGAGGTTGCTTTCCACCACATGAAGCTCAGTGTATCTGCACCGACGGCGTTGTGGATCAAGTAACATATCTTTCATCACTCACCCTCACACCGGACAGACAGCTCCTCGGGCTCCGTGGCTGCCACGGGCTCCATCTGGGGGATCTTGCAGGAATGAGCTTCCTCCCATTCCTCCACTTCATGCTCAAACCTTTGGTTGTCCTCGCTCACATAATGTTTCAGGACAGGAGGAAGACGTTCAACATGATCCTCCGGCTGTCCACATTCATTATCTATAAACAGCAACGATACATAAAAAAAATTTAAAAAGACAAGGTTAGAAGAATTATTATTTCTGAACTAGTTCATGGTGCATTTGCGGTTACCCCTTCCAGCTTTAAAAACAAAATTCCACAGAAAATGCTAGAGACTAAGACTGAATTCAATGATGAAAAGGGAGATAAGAGAAGTTTATGAGGACAATAGGAAGCGACAGAACAGTATTATTATTATTATCTTTTATTTATATAGCGCCAACAGTTTACGCAGAGCTTAATACAATACATATATTCAAGGGGTATCACAAGACGAGAATTGACAGACTAAGACAAACCGATACATTCGGTGGAGAGAGCCCGGCTCGCAAGCTTACAATCTTGAGGGAATGAGAACACTGGTATATAAGAAATCCTACCAGCAATAAGGTACGGCAGCTTATTATTTATATACATGAGGCAGTAAGCACTGGCATTTTTCATCCCTCCGTAGGAATCTTTCTCCAGCTCCTCCCAGGTGGATTCTGTCACAGATATATCATTATACTTCATCCAACAACCTCTGTTGTGGCTGTAGATATAGGCCCAATAGTGGCCAGCATTAGCCTGGCCTTCGTGAACCAGCACTGCATGGAGTCTGTACGGAACCTGGATAGGAAAAGAAAGGACAACTCAAGACGCTCCGCCGGAACACCAGTGCACCACAATACAGTCCTGAAAACTCAGCCGAATTTAATATCATTAATATAAAACCAGGGCACTACCATGTTCTGCTATGTGTGACCCAAGATCAGAAAAAGCCGGGAAATCACAAGGTGTTCTGAAAGATAAACAAAGCTATTTTTGTTTATCAAACGGCTGCAATTAGAGCTTTCCCGCTGACCAAATATACAAATCCACAAAAATAATACCCATGGGATATTAAACAGTTTAAAGCAATAGCGCATACGTGTTTACGGTCTTTCTTGAGGAACCGAAGAATTGTTTCTTTGAGCATTTTTACGATAAAACAAAGTCACAGGAAAGGCATGGTTCTTTTATTTATTATACAACATAAAGGAAGCGTTCGAAGCACGGCGCGATCTCGTGTAGAACATTTTTGTTCTGTGCTACATGTCTTTGTTTCTCGGATAATATCACTAGCACTTTATCGTTCATGCTTCTCATTTGTACCATAACTAGAAATATTAACGAGCTCCAAACCATGACCTATAACTGCTTGCTGCATTAGGTTAAGAATCCATGAAACCCAAACAAAGCGTATGTTGGAAGCCTTTTTATAATAATGTGCATGAAATAATATAAAGGAACATGATAATTGTCTGCAGGAGCTGGCCTGGGCGTTAACATCTTTATACATAATAAATAAAACGCACTTAATGATCATTCAAATGACTACAATGAAAAGCTAAGACAGAAATGTAACGTTAAAAAGTAATGTTAAGAATGAAATATAGAAACGCATCCCACATTCCTAAAAACCCAGCATATACATATATTACCTGAGACAGGTGAGGATCAGAGTAAATCTCTTCAATTTCCTTTGAAATATTGGCAAT
Source organism: Spea bombifrons (assembly GCF_027358695.1). Taxonomy (NCBI): domain Eukaryota; kingdom Metazoa; phylum Chordata; class Amphibia; order Anura; family Pelobatidae; genus Spea; species Spea bombifrons. The sequence goes on from NC_071098.1 coordinate 12,569,672, forward strand.
AGAATTCTTCAAGTCTATAAGAATGGTTTACAAGTTAATGTTTCATACCGGAGCAGAAATAAAAACACGTAAAAAAACATCTCCTCGGGATGTTTGGTCACAGAGCGCGGATGTAGAATCCCAAAGCCACGTAAAATGTTTCCGCCACTGTTTCACACAGAAAAATCAAATAAAATCAACCTTTTCTTGCATTTTTATAGATTATCCCTCGGCATTCGTGATTCACTCCATGAGGTGGAGGTAAGGAAGCTCCCAAAGACAATCAGGAACATTGCTTTTACAATATACGTTTCTGAAATTACTAACTAGCGTCAGAAATTGCCCTTTGAAAGACTAGTAATGGGGTTTTAACAATGATTTACGCTGCAGAACACATGGGAGATAATATGGCGACTGTCTCATTAATACAATGGTAGAATAAATGACCACCATACACTGTCCAAGTACCATTCTCACCTTGTATGTCTTGTTCCACCTCTGTCCTCCATCTCTGAAGACAGGCTTCCACAGACTGCAGCTCGCTCGCTGTAGTTGTCCGGGGAGCTGGATATTCCGGAAGGCTTCTACACTTTTCTTCAGACAGCAGCTCTGAAGTAGGACTTGGAGAGGTGCTTTCTACTTCCAGGTTGATAACGAGCGACCCTTCCTCGCTTGAAAGATCACTATGCGCGTAACTAAAAAATATAAATTGTGATTATGTGTTGCCGGTTAATTCACGTTTTTAGTTTGAATGTTATACAAAGTACAGGTTTTGCAACTGAGAATGCGGCTCTCAATATGCCCGTAATATACCTCTCACAGAACATGGAAAAAAGTCACGTCCTTCCATATTCAAACTTGAGCTAAGAGCTTAAAATCTAAATACCAATCTGAATATATAGGTACCCTACTCGCAATTCAGACATTTGTGGGCAACAGGCCTACATAAGCAAATACTCTCCTACTCGATCCTTACGTTCTTCCTGTGGGCTAAGGCTCTCCTCCTCACTCATCACCTCTTCCTTTTCCTGTCTACAAGATTGCACTCGGGCCGCCCCATATCTCTAGGATCTGCTTCCACCGAACCTTCAGCTTTCACCCTCCCTCCCAACATTCAAGAAACCTCTCAAAACCCACTTCTTCAGAGAAGCCGCACCAACTTAACTGCTAAGATTAAGATGTTAGTGTGGTGTCATTGATACGACCACCACACTACCGCTCACCCTTTCTCTGTGCCTTATGTTTGTCACCCCATTCTCTCAAGATTGTAAGCTTGCGAGCCGAGCCTCTCCACCTAATGTATCGGTTTGTCTTAGTCTCTCAATTCTCGTCTTGTCAGACCCCTTGAATATAGGTATCGTATTAAGTGCTGAGTAAACTGTCAGCGCTATATAAATAAAAGATAATAATAATAACAATAATACTTTCAAAAAAATTCGGCCTAATATAGTTTCCAGCATACAGAACAATGTGCCGATTGCAAGCTTGACTAGCACATCTAACGTGTAAACACACACTTACCCATTCTCTAAAGGTCGGTCATATGAGGTACGCGAGTCCTCGGTTTCAAGTAGTGAGGTCCTTGTTCTGTCTGCAGGGGGACATCTATTGGGAGCCTTAGTGCTGGCAAATTCAAGTACGTAGTGCAGCATATCAGGGAGAGGACATCGGTGAGGGCCAGTGCCATACTTCATGTACCTAATTAAGAGGCAACGACATATTCAATAAAAAAATATTTGTAATTAAATATTAAAGTCCTCATACCCTTTCTAGGCTAGTGTAACAAAGACAAAAAGGAAGTGTTCTGGGTTCAACTGCCATGGAGAACGTGGTGAATGCAACAAAGCATACATACCCCTGACACGAGGCAGGCGGCAGGTACCAGGGCGAGAAGTGACATTATTATATATATATATATATATATATATATATATATATATATATATATATATATATATATATATATATATATATATATATATATATATATATATATATATATATACACACACACACACACACATATTTACATACATAGATATATATATTTACATACATAGATATATATATTTACATACATAGATATATATATAGATATATATATAGATATATATATATACATATATACATACATACATACATACATACATATATACATATACACACACACACATTGGTAGGACTGGGGAAAAACACGGATCGGCGAGTGAACTATAGTTTGCTTCACTGATCCCTGAAAAATTATTTTGGACTTGACTACCCTACAAAACATTAATTGGGCACCCTAATACGTTTCACAGATACACATTAGTAGATTTGTCTTAAAATAATATGACTTTTTCAGTGCATATCACAACCGCCTGCTTTTGCGTCACGTTAATTATGTGTTCTTGGCAAAGAATAAGAACGATGTAAAATGATTAAAGTATTTCTGGGAAGTCTTTCTAGGAACAGTGTTTGTAACGCAGCATTTAGCTACAAAAGAGTCATAAACTCAGTAGAATAAGTGAAAAGTTTACAACCACGATATGATTCAACACTACTACCCACAACAGAATAATAATAATAATAATAATACAATTATTAATGTAATGAGACTTTCCCCACTACTGTACCACGTGTTTGTTCCGGCTTAACTCCCATCCTCTCTCACCCATCTCTTACGCAGCCTAACAAAGAACCAAATTCGTTTCACTTCAACTACAGCTGATGGCTACAACGCATTTATTATTAACTATACTTTGTATCCTGTAGCTTGAATCAATGGTCTACAGACACACTCAGTTGAGACTTTGGGCAAACAGGAGATCTCCAGTCCTGAATATGGATCGCATGCATCGTACATTACGTTTCTTACGGTGAGAAGATAGCCGTGTGTTTTGAGCTTACACCTGGGCTATGTTCTCCGAAAAAAACAATGTATTTGCTTGAATGGTGCATTGAAAAGCAAAAAGAGACAGCTACATATTTGCATTTTTTTCTGGCATATCTGAATAAAACTTACCTTTCGAGCTTCTGGTACAAGTAATCAATGTGTTCTTTCAATTTTTGGGATTCCTCTCTCTTTTTCCTCATGAGCTCTTTGTTTTTGTACAGGTACCTGGAATCGGAGGTTTGGATAAATAGTGAGGTTTCGGATTTAATACACAGACATGAAGCAGAGATTCAAATGACTTGGGCTTATGTATAAAAAGTTACCTTCTTATACAAGGTTTGTAACAATAGAGACACTAACGTTGAGCAGGCATCTAACTTATCTTATGACTGCTGATGGGTAGAACTTTTTAGATCTTTCCAATCTAGAACCAGGTAACATTCATCTAACATTCTTTTAGGGTAAGAGAATATTTATTTTGCCTAACATTTCAGAGAAGAAGATTTTAGTCATCACAAGCAATGCACAAGAAAGGAAGATGCAGCAGTCACAACAGTGGGCCAAACCAAAGCTCTGACTTATTAAGTAAACCCCGGGGAACACATTGAGGATAGAAGCAACAGAACAAGGTGACAAGTGCTTCAGTATGTATATATATATTTTATTTTTTGTGATTCCGGATAAAGCCAGCTGGTGGTGTGACTATTTACACCATGGATGGATACGTTCTACAGTCCTCCTATGCAGTCCTAGTCTCTGGCCTGAAAGTTATCAGTTCTTCTCTGTTGAGCTGAGAGATCACAAACCACTTTCACTCACCTGTCCATGTAAATAATCTCAGGAAATTCAAGTTTGTTGTGGATCTTTTCTGGTTGCCCCAAAGACTGATTATATTCAAATCGGGAAAGCTCAAAGGTCAGAACGGGAGGAAGTTTTGTAAACCAGCGCTGCAACAAACAAAACACTGTAAAGCATAAAGAATCGCAACAGAACATATCAAACACGTATGCATCAGAAGTGAAAAGCCGAGGTCCTTGCTAGAACGTATCAATCTCTGCAACACCAATACAAGGCACATAGATCTGAATGTTTTCAGTGTCGGAAATTAGATTCATATTATTGTAAATAATACAAAAATCCCACAGGAATCGCAAATTAAGTTTGATTGGGATTTTCTCACAAATCGACAACAGGCTGATATTTCTGTATTTATCATTTTAATATTCGTATCACGTTATGGACCTTTTGACACTCCTAATGATTTGTAAATTAGCAACCCCCCCCCGTGCCCATTAAATAAACACTGTATAGGATATACTGTTTCAAAATACGTATTATATATTTAGAGGTTACTTTAAGACGACAATACATGGATTATAAATACAAACAGCCTGAACGCCAAGGAGAATACGCTACATGAAACAGTACCTTTTCTGTGAATTTATATAAAAGAAAAAACAAAAAACAGTGTTTAATTATTTTGTCTAATACACATTTTCAAATGTATAAACAAAATCAATCTCTTAGTTAATGGTAATTTTGTTAATCTACATGAGGTTTTGAGGCAAATCTCTAACACCAATTATCCATAGAACTGGCAATGTTCCAGAAAAATTAAAAAGGGCATCTGTTCTTTGGAGGTAAATTTGCAGTTACGTTCACAATTATGATATTTAAACCGTAATAAAGAATTTCTGAAAGAGATCTGAACAAATTTGGACCTCATGGGCATCCTTAAATTCCGTATAAGTATAGATTGAAGATGCAGAGCTGGATTGTAAATAATCACAGTTAAATCTAATTTACACAGTATAACTTGGCTTAAAAAAAAAACCCAGACGGCATCTTAAATATACAGATTACAGGTCATGAAACTTTTGAACGATACCACGTTAAAGTGATACTAACCTCTTGTCTGTACTTCATTGAATGGCCAGTCTGAACATTTTCGATTTCTCCCTCCACCATAGCGCCTTCCAGGCATTGGTTCAGGTTATTAAAACCGTTCACCTGAAGGGGGTACTGGCCAAAAGTCTCAATGTTGGAGAACGTTCTATCTGCTAATATTTCCAAAGAAAAAAAAATTAAAGTTACATTGTAAATAAACATGCAAACATTTTTAGAATTAAATGCATGGGAAATGTAATACCGTATTTGCTCGATTATAAGACGAGGTTTTTTTCAGAGCAAATGCTCTGAAAAATACCCCTCGTCTTACAATCGGGGTCGTCTTCTAATCAGACCTCAAATAGAGGTCTGATTAGGAGACTAAGATCCAGATCCCCCGCACCGCTGCAGGGGACCTGGATCCTCCTGTCGTCGCCCCCCCACACACACACACACACTTACCGGTGCTTCCGGAGGTGAAGTTGGCAGCGGAGGTTTGTATGCGTCCGTCGCAAATACCTTCCCCGACTGTCAGAGATCAGAGTTCCAGAGTTCCTGATGTCTGACAGCCGGGGAAGGTATTTGCGACGGACGCATACAAACCCCCGCTGCCAACTCCACCTCCTTCCGGCTGCCGCGGAATGAGACGTCAACCCGCTGCCCCGGCAATACAGCAGGAAATTGGAAGCACCGGTAAGTAAGTGTGTGTGTGTGTGTGTGTGTGTGTGTGTGTGTGTGTGTGTGTGTGTGTGTGTGTGTGTGTGTGTGTGTGTGTGTGTGTGTGTGTGTGTGTGTGTGTGTGTGTGTGTGTGTGTGTGTGTGTGTGTGTGTGTGTGTAGGGCATTTCTGGAATGCCTTACACCCCTATATGCCACTGGCACTTAGGGGGTTAAAAGGCATATTATGGGGCAGAGTGGCATATAGGGAGGTATAAGGCATTTCAGGAGGCAGAGTGGCGTTAAGGGGGCATTTAATAGTGCACTCTGCCTCCTGAAATGCCTTATACCTCCCTATATGCCACTCTGCCCCATAATATGCCTTTTAACCCCCTAAATGCCAGAGTGGCATATAGGGGTATAAGGCATTTCTGGAGGCAGAGTGCTCTATATAATGCCTTTTAACTCCCTTAATGCCACTCTGCCTCCTGGAATGCCTTATACCTCCCTATATGCCACTCTGCCCCATAATATGCATTTTAACCCCCTAAATGCCAGAATGGGATATAGGGGTATAAGGCATTTCTGGAGGCAGAGTGGCACATAGGGGGTCAAAAGGCATACCATGGGGCACAGTGGCATATAGAGGGTTAAAAGGCATATCATGGGCCACAGTGCCATATTGGTGTGGCAAGCCTGGGGGCAGATGTGTGTAACTGGGGGACAGGTTGGAAAATACAAGAAATAAAAACAAAAAAAATATATTTTTCTCAATCATAGCTTTTATTAAAAAAAATAGTTTACATGAATTAACATTTACTGGTAAAACTTTTTTCCTTTAGGGTCGTCTTATATTCAGGCTTTTTCTTTTTTTCCTAAGTTAATATTCAGATTTTGGGGGGTCGTCTTATAATCAGGGTCGTCTTATAATCGAGCAAATACGGTAGTTTATGTTCAGACTTTGTTCCTTTGCTCTGGTATTTATTTTCTACTCTAACCATCAGAAACATACTAACAACACTGGATTATTTTGGGCATGTATCTAACCTATGGTGCAATCTTTCTAGCTTGGTAACTGCATAGTGGATAAAACCAACTAAACAATGAACTCACCAAGCGAAGGATCCCACAAATAATGCCAAACCACTGCATTGTAAATAAATCATTTTAATTTATGTCTCTGTAAGTCACTTTTTGCTGCTCAGGAATAACTTCACCATGATCAACCGCATCCACCTTTGTCACAGGCCTCAGAGCAAACGGACAATTCTTTTGCCAGTCCAATTGCCCAAATTGGCACAGAGCTCAAAATTATTTATGAGTAAATCACGATTTACAATCTATTAAGTTGTGCTCTGAACCCTGTCCTAAAGGCACACAAACGTGAAGCTTCTCATCGTCTCTGCCTCCAGCGCACAGATGGCAGCATCAGCTATTTAACAATTATTTATGTAACAACCGATGCCATTTCCTAAACTACAATGAATGGTTCTATTAACGTGCATGACAGCACCGTCACACGTTTAAAGAGACGTTAAACCTGACATTTCTCTCAAACTGCCCCTTCAGGTAGCCTGCATCCCAAAGTGCCGGAGAAGACCCGCTACTCATTTAAATCCCAGGTGCCCCCGATATTCAGCAACTCGGCTAAATCCTGCTTGGAATTAGAACCTTACCCCCATACGAGTTAATTTAATGTTAAAATAAGAGGAATGGATTGCATACCTTCGACATATCCCTCGCTGAGAAACGTGCCATAAAAGAGTTGCACCATTGGGTTCTCAGATTTGTCCCTTTGGCTACTATGGAGAAAAAGAATACATAGATTAAACAAAAAAATAAACCATCAGATCAAACCGCATATGCCAATAAGTGCATTATCTGACATATAATAAGGGAACACATCTACTGATGCGGTTTCAGAAATAATCTGACTACTATAGCCAGTACTTTTTATTTAGTGGCATATGAAACGATTAGCAAGAAATCTTACGAATGGCTATTTTAGCAACTTAAAGTATAGCATAACTTCCTAAAGCACACATTGATCTATATATAAATATTCAAACTGATCATCATCCATGACATGGAAGTATTCTTGTTTATTGTTCGCATGCTTTCAGTGTCTAATTTGGACAAGAGTACCGGGAAACGGCTGGCACTTGGATGCACTAACGCGAGAATTATCTTCATTGTGAGGGAGATCTGCAATTCGAGTAATTCTTTGAAGCCTTTTCTTTAGAGAGACTTCATTTTCCTGATCTAAAAGTTTCTAAATATTTTTTTAAATCCCACCAGACTTTTGGGGGTTACACAGCAGAAGGTGGGTGACTATACCGCAACCGGAATGAAGTGAACACAGCTGAACATTAGCAAGTCATCTTTGTGAAAGATTTCTAACGGGTGATGATGGATACTCACTCTCCACTCACTGCCAGTTGGAAAGCATCTTCCAGCCAGTCCAGGAGCTTGTGCGTAAACTCGCTGACATCTTGCTACAAATTAAAAACAAGGCATTAGTGTAGGACTGGGTTAGAGATGGATACAGATTAGTTAAATTCTTGGGTCTAGAGTCGACCGTTTCTTTCTATACACCGTTGTGATGGCTTCGCTGTTCCTGTGACCATACACGCTACTTCTGGTTTCTGCGCACTCGGCTACATTGTGGAGGCCTGGGCTTCCATACTAACATTACATGCTAGCCTGTTTGGGACGGCTTACACACCGAGCCATAGGCTACGAATAACATTCAATACGCACTGCGTGAGCCCACCAACAGAGAAAATCTATCACGGTTTGGGTGTGAGTGCAGACAAACAGTAAGTCTGTAATGGCAGATTTGGGTCACCCCATGAAAGTGACAGCCGCACTTCTACCCTACAAGATAAATGCGTTAATTAGTAACAAGAGCCCCCGATATGTCATCTGTATGAGCTTTTGGAATTTGTAGCAGAACAGGTTTTAATACATTTCATCTTCCCTATCTCATCTGAACAGCCAATGTCTTATTTTGCAGATTTGGCTGGCTAGTGGGTCTTCTAAATAAAGAAAATAAAAGGGTCAACCTATGACCAATGCTAAGGACCGTGGAGGGGGTTGTAGATAAGTGGACCAGCTGTCCAGCAAAAGTGACAGTGGGAGGGAATGTAAACAAGACCAAAGTTTGAGTTCTTTACTGCAGGGAAATGGTATAGAGATGGATCAGATGATTCCTATCTGCCATCATACTCCGCTTCTGTGCTTGTACGTATCAGTCAGAAAAATATCCATCTATTTCCACCGGCCACATGCATCCAGTCATATAAAATAACCAAAGGAAATGACCACATATGCTATAAGCAGCCAATAAACGCAAGAGTGTTATTTTTATCTTATGACTTACAGATGAAGCTGCTGACTCACAGTATAATAGGAAATCAGATAGGATGAGCGTCATTATACAGGGTGGGGAGACCGATTTCACAGACGCTTTCAGGGCTGCTCTGCCAGCTTACAAAGCAGGTACACTAAAGACTAACAAGCTATTTCAAATGTGAACATCACTCTAAAATAGAGGAGAAACCAATGGGAACGGCATACTGCAAAATCATACATCAGACATATGATTCAAGAAGAGAATCAGCCCAACACCTTGATAATCTCCTTCACCCCGACCGGTCCGCCTATGTATATAATAAATGATGTTTCCGTTCTATATTCTTTTGTTGTATTCTAGGTGCCGGTGAGATTAACGCTCCTTCCGTTTACTTTCTCGGCAGCTACACACAGAAGGCAAGCATGTGGAGTCTGATGTCTAGGTTAAAGAAATAGTCTCAGCAAAAATATTTTGACAGGGCTGTTCCTTTAAGACACTCTTGCGACAAACACTTTCCTGCCACCGCGTCCTTTTTTATTTCAGAGCTGATGATTTTAGTATGTTACATACAGGACGGTGTTTTACGTCAGGGAGCACTCACTCCATCGGGAATAAACAGCAACCTCTCTTCTTTACCTGTTGTGCTTCTTCGGATAGAAACGCATCTTTCAACAGTCGCAGCGCCGGAAACGGGTCAACAAACTTTCGATTAGATCCGATCATTAAGGCAAAAAGAAACTGGAGTTCATGCATGAAAGCGATGTTCCTCTTCTCCTGAATATTTTAAGCAAAAACTTTAAGTTATATTGTGTTAAATAAATACAAAAAAAAAACATGACTTCTTAAGAACAGAGCAAGATGTCAATGAACTATTAAAACAAATTAAAAGTGTTTCAAATCATACAAAGGCTATATAAGACATACAAGGTTATGGATAAAAAGTGATATTGGGAGAACAAAGTGGTCGTATCATCATAGCAACCAATTGAATGGACCAATCAGCTGTCTGCTCTGGTGAAAAGACCAATTTTCAAACTTTGAGCCAGAACCTCTTTATACAATAGTAACATTCAATGTATTTGACTATTTGAATTTTTAAAACATGTTCCCCAACCATGTAGTTACTTACACTGCGATATCGGCAGTTTTCCAGGACGCCACGAGGAATACTGTAGCTGTATACAAGCCTTCGGAATTCCGGCAGGTGGAAGAGCGACTAAAATCAAGATATAAAAGTAAGATAATGTAAGATAATCGGACAAAAAGATGTAAAGGTGACTGCTTGGTGTTCGATAAGAAACGGATACTTCTTATTGGAATTTATTAAATCATGTTTTTAAATTTATAGTCTTGCAGGGTTTTTTTTGTTTTTTTTTAATCCGTATCTCATACGACAGTGACCTATACTTCTTAAAAATAAATAAACTATATGGTCAGCACAAAGAAACAAACATTCTTAAGACAAGACTTATATGAAGTATAAAGGTTCAAGATTAAATAGAAATCTGTAAAAATCCAAATCTTTAGCCACTGAGGAACTTGAAGTGATTTGACTGCGCTTCTGTTGATGCTTAGGCTTTAAGTAACCCTCATTGTTTTAAATAAAGAAAACAGGCCTTTGCTTTAATTGGTAGTTTAGGTTTCCGTATTATCGTCGCTGATAACAGCTCAGCAGAAGGCTCCGCTGGGAACCGATCAAACTGAACGGGTTATTTCTATCTGCGAGTTGCGCTACTAAACAGCAAGAAACCAATCAAGTTCTGACTTTATTCCTAGCTGTGCCTCGTACTCTCATCACACGCACCCAGGAATCCGAGCGAAACACCGGGATTTTAATTGCGCTCCACTAACACCAACCGTACAGCCTAATGCATGCTTTCAGATTAAAAGGAAGCCGGTATCTCGGTGCCAAGTCCAACCTCTTCGCTTTCATCCAGCTCACGCCCGCTCCGATTTCTGTTCAGCAATCTAATAGCGTAAACGCCGCAATTGAACAGCCGGAACCGGCCTTTCTAATCTGAGGAGTTTGGAATAATAGCACGGAACCTAAACTTTAAATGTTTTCTGTCTTTGCAACGATAATATCGCTCTCCTACCAAGCAGGGTAATTGGCAATTAAGGGAGTCATCCATTTTTAGGGATCCTTTCGCGGCAACAGAAGCTTATCTGTTAAAATTGGAAAAACATCTTTTAATCACAATCGCGTCTATTTTCTCTCAGACCCACAGAGCATCGTACAGCGTTTACAGAGTTAAATGGCAACTGCCGACGCGGGGACTGGCGTGTGTGCTACAGGGCAGAGTGTTAAACAGTTTACAGTAATTAGTACACACAATAAAATAAACATACTTTGGGAACTCTTCAATCCCACTGGAAGAGAAAGTCAGGTCTAGCATAGAAAAGTGATAGGAAGCCATGCGATCTACCCCGCTGCTGGGAGATGACTAGAAAAATCATGAGAATGCAGATATGATGAGATATGCCCATCATGCATTTATTTATATGTTGAAATCGTTGGGATCACTTTCTGTGCACACAGAAACCTCCAAACCCTCGCCAAGCTAGTGTCGGAGTTGGCCGACAGGAAGGATATCACGGGGGCTCATGCAGAATCCCTCCGTGCATTAGCAAGGGGGACACCATGAAAATTTAAAGGGACCATTGAGCTATTTTATGCATTAATACGTGCACTCACGTGACATCCTCACTGTCCAGCACTGGCGGGGGTTTCTACATGCCCTCAAAGATTGATTTCAACATATAAATACGCATGATCAGGATCTTTCACTAGGTCTGCATGTTCCTTTAAAAACTTGCACTCAAAGGTTAGTCTTTATAAGAACGTCCTGCACGGCTGAAAGGATTTAGCCGCAGACGTCGGGACGCACCTGTATCACTGCACTAAACCAGCAGGTGTTACCAATGTTTTTTAGTCCTACGGGCCAGTCGTCAACTCTTCGCAAGTCGTTAGGGTTGGGCGGATTTCCCCAAACCTCACAGCGTTTCCTTTTTGGGCGGCTTTTACTCTCATTGCTTTGGGGCTCATGAGTCCTAAAATATAAAATTCATGGACCAATTAAACTTACATTTTAACAAAACTAACATACATTTCAAACTGGGTCATATCAACTGCATGTATACTAATGCCAATGATACTCTTGGATAAGGTCCTTCTACAACGCATATCTATAAGGCAACGCATTTAATGTTATTCTGCTGCATTTCTTTTACTACAGCTTTGCGGGATACATTATCCATGCGCGTGTTAATAGGGACTGGAGGACAAGTCATGCGTCTTTATGTGTTTCCCTGTACAGATTCTACAAGATTCAGCATTAGCCTCTGCTTGTAAGAACAAATCGATCCAGGCTCTCCTGTCAATCACAGTAGTCTAGAAGACCCCATGAGAAAATCCATACCTGCTAGCATCATCCCCATCCGGCGGATGAGTTGTGGCCTCCTGCAAGCTGAGAGCGATTGCCGTCTCCAGAGCTTCCTTATCATGCATGAGGTTGTCCACACCTGAAAACGGGACACTGATCATAAGACCGGACAGGTCATGAGACAATCGTAAAGCCATCTTCTCACAACAATATAACAGGTCCAGCGGGTAACACGTATACAACCTATGGACCTATGTTTTTAATACCGGCCATATGGATACATGGATTTAGTCGTTTACAGATTAATTTTGTAGGTTGTCAATCCCAAAACTAAATTTGGAATTTTATTTGGAAAGGAAGGCCTGCGAGGACAGTTTTTATTTATCTCTGCGTTAGTAAGCGCTAAGGGGGCCTTTTTAATTTTTGGAAAATTATGGAAAGTTTGTAAAGTGCTTGAGAAAAAGGCACCAAACTAGAAAGAAAGGGTTAAATATAATTTTGATCAGAAACTGCGCTACTTTTCTAAATGTTTCAATCTTAAAATTAGGATCCGTATTCAACTAAAGGCTCCATCTTCTCTTGGACCATACCCATTGATTGATTTATTGATAACATAATTGCAATAATTTTGGTTGGAAATACATCAGCGACAGCAATGTGTAGTTCAGCACCTACCAGAGATTACTTGGTGGTCTGCGGCGCTCCCGCCGGTGGCAGACGGTTCAGCTGCCGGCTCTCTGGAGTCAGGCTCTTTGGCACATTCATCTGTTAGAAAGCCAACTGCCCGAGTGATGTCGTTATTGCTGGCCTGAAAGAAATAAAATGGATAATAAATACACTTTCAATTAACAACCATGTCACCAAAAGGCTTACCAAAAATAAAGCCAATGGCTATTCCAATTGAAATCCAACATAAATTATTCATCATAATACTCAGTTCATAATGAGTCGGGTAACGCGTTGCCATTATGTCAGTTTATCCTGAAGTTGTTAAAAATCAAGTGCCTCGCTGTTAAAGAATCAACGCGGGTTGGGGGGAAAAAAAAGAGCAATTCTGGTCCAAAAAACGGTAAATGAGGAGCAGTTAGATGAAGTGTTTTACTGTACGAGATAACTGCTTCACGTTTGTCACTATGTTGTAGAAATTATCTTTAATCGTAACCCCACCAGTGGCTCAAACTGAATATATTCACACGGCTAAACAGGCTGAAAAAGTCCATAAAATCGCAACCCTTCCAAGTGCCAAAGGACACTTTTATCCAGTAACGTCCTAAAGAGATAAAACCAAATCCTTCATGATGCCAAAGGAAATCATATTTCTCCCTGTGATCACTAAAAGGCATCCAAGCAATCGTACCAATGACAGCAGCATACTACAACCAAAAGGTTATTAATACGCTGCAGTCTTTGGGTGTAAAAATAATGGAATGGATAACACAAATGGTTAGGTGACAGGAAGCAGAAGGACTTTTTACCAGCGTGGCACCGGAGGGATTAGTATTGGGACTAATACTTTTTAATATTTTAAAGAGACGCCATCTCCAGAATAATTGACATTTTTGGAGAGACCAAAAGGAGGGTGAATGGTTTGCAGGATAAAAAAAAAATATTGAAAGACTAAAGGGTCTCAATATGTAAAGCTGAGAGTTAAGGAAAGAGAGGGGACATGTGAAACACGTAAAGGAATTTACCAGGCTACAGGAGTTTATTTCATAGTCTAAAACAAGAGGGTCAGAGTTTTAGACGTAAAATAAGAAAGTATTACTTTAGTGGGAGTGTGGTAGATAAAAAGAAGAGCCTCCCATCAGAAGTGGTAGAGGCTAATACAGTAAGCATTTATAGACTATCTTGAATATAAGACAAGACCAACGACAGATTAAGATCTGAGTCTTTACATCAGGAGAAATCGGCGGCATAGATTGGTCAAATGGTTCTTATCCGCCATCAAATTCAGTTTCCAAATTTAATCACATTTAATCCTAAAACGCTACATGCACTAGCCTACACATCTCACACCTTCCGAGCGTTTATCCCAGCCTCATTAACGATCACTTTATGGATCTCAGCGTGCCGAGGTCCCGTGTGTGAGCTTGCCGAGAATTATGTGAGTTGAACAAGCGCAGAAAAGATTTCTATGATAAACAGGACGAATGCGCTTCCAGTGCAGGAGAAGCGGGGCAATGCCGGGGTGTAAACGAAAAGGTCTCATCTGTAAACTCATGGTTTAGTGAATATACCCCTAACGTCATGAACATACTCACTTTAAGTGCTTCGTGTAGGAAGGCAGCATCCTGAATCCCTGTAATCTCCTTCAACTGGTTTAGAAGTATTTGACTGTCCTGAGAAAAAATAATAAAAAAAAAAAAGTACAAGATGTTCAGTAAAACAAAATGCATGAACCACAAATCTCTTACAAACCGGGCCCTTTATCTCCGTGTTCATGTGTTTTAGGGCAAATTCAGAAGGGCAGGGGCATCAAACCTTTTAATCGGGGTGGGGGACCTTACAACAAGCCCACGTGTCCTTCAACATGTACCCTAACCTGTTTTCATTAAGCTTAAAAACCCCCTAAGGGGCAGCAAAGCTATTAGAACCAACCACCTACTACAAAACAAAGCCAAAAATACATAACATTCACGTATGAAATGCGTTGAATAATATGTTTCATAGAATATTATAAAGGTTCAAGCAGCAATGGATCTGTATTCCGGTAAGAGTGAGTGTTCACTTGATGCCCTCTGGGATTAAGATCATAAATTGTATAAATTAACTGAAAAAGGGGGGAAAATCGTGATTGGCAGGACTTTCAAAACTAATTTATGTTGAATAAATGGTGTTCTCTTAAACAACTTAAGCTGGTAGATTCCAATTCGCTTTTTAACTTGTACGGAGTATGCGCTCAGCTGAGGGCTGGAAATACCGTGGGACATATAAGGAGGAAAGGGAATGCGAGCACCATGCGCTATTTTAAGGCCAGCCACACACGCCACTTGTGTTTGTCATTCTTTCTTCACAATGAGGTGCCAGCAGCCATTCTTGGGACGGAAATATCCCTTTCCACTCGCGGTGTCCACACAGTAGTTACAGAAGGACTAAACCAGGGGAAGTCAAAGATTATTCCCTCTACGTTCATTTCATAGTAAAAAGATGTTTTTAATAAAGAGGTCAGCCGTCCAGTAAACGCAATGTTGCAACTCGTGAACTTGTTCACATTCATCTACAAAACATTCGCTAGAAACATAAACATGGGGAAAAATATAGTCTACTTGAGAATAAAAGACCTGTACCTATGTAGCTGTTGTGGAATTACAACTCCCATGACGCTCAGCCAGGGTAAAAAAGCTTGCCAAAGACTAGCTGAGAATTCCACAACAGCTGCCTACAGGGCTACACCCGATATGCGACAGATTGTAAGCTCCAAGGAACAGGGCCCTCTTCTTCTGTACTAAATGTTTCGTAACGTGTGAGAACGTTTTTGCCAGTTTTAGATTGGCTTTGTAACATATTTTCACTGTTCCAAATTACAAGCGCTGCAGAATCTGTATAAATAAACGCAACGTAAAAGGCAAGGGAAGAGGATGGAGAATAAGAAAGACCACAAAGTCCAGCAAGGATAGCACCAAAACACAACATAATCCGCCTAAACCCGATGCCTCTGCGGTGATATCCAGGAGCCCGCAGCAGCCCGCATTATTATCACCTCCAGGGACACATACGGCGGGTGAGCCGACCTACAGCCCGGATATAGCAATGCCGAAGCCAAAAGATGTATTACTCACTAATAAATTATTTTTGTAACATGGAATCAAAAGTTATTTAGCCAGCTGTTTGAATGTGGAATTTGTGATCATTTACAACGTCTACAGACTTGGGGGACTCTGAATTTTATGTACGGATCGAGTAAGCGCTTCATACGTCTATTTATAAGAAACCACTGCCAAACCAAAAAGCTGTACTGTTTAAAAAAGAAACAGATATAATAGCATTAATTGTGAACGTTGGTGGTATTTGGGGTTAAGAGACTTCTGAAGATACTCTATTATAATATAGAATAGAGTATTATATATAGTATAGTTCTATAGAATAGCACTCAGACAACATCGAGATTAAAATCAGGGCTGTGTTATCATCATTATTTTCGAGTCCCAACGGCTGCATTCTTCCATATAACCTGATGCTTCTATAACATGTTTCACATAACCACGCTTGGCACCGAGTTGCTTAAAACTTATCAGTGCCTTATTTCTGTGTCTCACGACTGCGGGGCTACAACGAATTATTCTTTGACAAAATATAAAAAGGGAGACATATAACCCGCAGCTTAGCCCTTCGCCTCTTGTGGGAGCTGAACTGAAGCTACTCGGGCCCCGAGATGTAACACCATGGTGAGGCCCTTCCATCCACCTTCACAGCCTGCCAATGTCTGGGAGGGTACGGGGCAAACGCAGAAGGATGGATTCTGCACAATTCCCTCACCCGTTTGTAAGGGGAGCACCATGAACATTTAATAGGGCCACACCTGTATCATATGCACTAATATGTTTATGATGGCTGGACTGTATCTTTCATGGTATCTGTTCACGGTGCTCCCCTTACAAGCGGTCGAGGGGATTGTGCAGAATCCATCCTTCTGCATTTGCCCCGTTCCCCGCCTCAGCTTCTTTCTGCTTATAGAATGTGTCCGGCGAGCGAGTCTCAGCGCACAGGACATACTTACCATCGGTCAGCTCCACTACAGACGTCTCTTCAGACCCTGTACCGACCCTGTACCCCTGTGCAGACCCTGTACCCCTGTGCAGACCCTGTACCCCTGTGCAGACCCTGTACCCCTGTGCAGACCCTGTATCCCTGTGCAGACCCTGTACCCCTGTGCAGACCCTGTACCCCTGTGCAGACCCTGTGCAGACCCTGTACCCCTGTGCAGACCCTGTGCCCCTGTGCAGACCCTGTGCCCCTGTGCAGACCCTGTGCCCCTGTGCAGACCCTGTACCGACTGCTTTCCTGCCATCCCACAGAGAAGGAGGATGGAAACTCCAGCTGCAGGGCTGCACTTTCTACATCAATTTGATTGTATATTTCAGTGCATACACAGGGTATCAGACGGTAAACCATCCCTTGAAGAGGTTTGCCTGAGCTTCTGCTGTTGCACTTAGTTTAAAGAGTATCATATGAAACAATGTAAGGATTACAATGCAATTAATTTGCCTGGCACAGAAACAATTATTCCTTACACACAGACTAACCACCGAGTAAATTACTGTTTGGTTATAGTCACAGATAAAAGTGTGATTGGTGCAGTTGTGTATATTATTAATTATATGCATACACAAAAGGAACAAAACAGAAAATCCAGCTGGCAACAGGTTAAACGCAAAGGTTAAGCGTGTTATTATATATCACATGGTGAACCCCCGAAGGAAAACGCCGGTTGCTTGCACTTGGCATTTGTACCGCAGTGTCTGAACAGGAAAGCATACTGCTTACTCAAAGAGACAGACCAGAATTTTGGCAGAACCCCCCTAGTCCAAAACTACTCAAACTATCAGCCATGCGACTTGCAAGAACCCCCCCCCCCCGCCCCACGCAGGAACATCACTGCCATCAAGACATGGTTGGATAAGTTTGGTGTGGAAGAACTTGAATGGTCTGCACAGAGCCCTGACCTCAACCCCATCGCACACCTTTAGGATGATCTGGAACATATCTATAATACATTTCAAACACACACTCTTCGTATCTACAATATATTTCAAACACACTCTTCGACGTTAAGGTGAATTATGTCTTGAAGAACATACCTGATATTTTCCAATACTATGAATCTAATATTAAGATCTTCTAGCCCATCACAAAGACTCTGTTGTGGCAACGTGCTAGTTACGGTACCCGCATGGTTCTAATAACAGACTTTCAACCAGTCTCGATGTCTTCACACCAGGTGGGTCAAACGATTCTTACACGCCATTAAATTCCATTTAGAGTTATTATTTTTATTTACATAGCGCAAACAATTTACACAGCGCTTCTTACGATACATATATTAAAGGGGTCTGACAAAACTAGAACTGACAAAGACAGACCCATTAATTAGGTAAAGAGACAAAGATTTATAAAAGCGATCCAATTACGGATGTTTCCGAGAGAGACGTTGACCCCGGCACACTAGACCAGCGCGACGATAATCTTCTCATCAACATGCAGCAACCAAAAGCATTGCGACTGATTGTATATCACGGAAAATCACTAAATGTAAATTACAAGAAAAAAAGTGCATTGTGTGCATATTTCATTTGAGAAACAGGCCAAATCTTCTCACGCCTTTGCTGGCCTTTTGAATTTTCTATAGATGTCACTAATACAAACCCGGCGACATGCAACAAAGCGTTACATGGAAGACCACAAAACAAAAACAAAAGAAATTAGGTCATCGGCTTTCTGAAACGGGCAAACCACCAAAACGTCAGTTTCACCACATAAAAAACACAAGTGAACAGTGTGAAGACAGTTCGCTTAAACAGAAATAAAACCCAAAAAGCAGCTCGTCTACTGGAACCACATTTCATTCAGACATATAATATTTCAGTATGTACAGAGGAAATAACCATTATAAAGATAGAGGCCTCTTTTTACCCTTCTAGCAGACCACATACGCAGCAGATGTTATAAGATTATATATATATATAATTATAGTTTATGGGGAAATACCAAAGTAGGAAAATAAAATGTATTACTTTTCCACTACTATATAAACGAATAGTCACTACACTGTGAATGGCAATTGATAATGTGAACTATTATCTAAATGGTGCAACAAGTATGTTGATAACCAGAACTCGTGATATATTCTTTTCGCTGCTGCTCCCACAATGCACCATTTACACACTTCAAAGACTTTGATAGAGGATCAAAGTGTTGCTCAAACAAGTGCGTAACACAAGCCTCCGCGGAGGAAAGGAAGAGCCAATGGCTTCTTGGTGCACAAGGAGGGCTTTTCAAGCAGATATTATCTGCTGCCCTAGTGAATTCGGTCTGCTAGCCCTTTATTCAGTGTGATTGGGGTGAACACACTCACTCACTCACACACTCGGGAGCCTCACTGTTAACACACTCATCCTTTCCAAATTAATTCTTTTTTCATTCCCTTTTCTCTGTCCCCCCCGCCCCTTGCTCTCCCTTCCATATTCTCCCGCTCAGGAGTATTGGACCAATTTTACTCTATATCCTTTTTTGTCTTTGTTCCTTTCCCCTTTGTACCTGCATTACTCTGCGAAGAATGCTCCGGAGTTGTACCTGTATTATAAAATCTATTAAAAAAACTGACACCTCAAACACACGACATTCATCGCTTCTATGGGTGTCTCTGTCTCTTAGTATTTGGGGGCATCATTAAATGCATGGTTATTTTAACAAATAAAATGAAAAGGTCTACGGAGGGCAAGATCCTTCTGCCCGGGTCTGTGAAAGTACCGGCAGCTCATGGCTCAGTGATCTCCTTTTTGAAGATCCGCCATCAGAACCCACACTGTTGGCAGTCTTGGGGCACCCGACGTCATGTCCGTTTGGGAACAGCATTCTTTCAGCATTCCTGTCGCTGCAGTTTCTCTGCAGATATCTCATCACGAGTGAGCCAAATGGCTGGATCTTTTCTCCAGTCTTTGCCATCTGGGTGGGAGACTATTACTAGACAGCTGTCATGACCCAACTCATAATTACATGAGCCACATGACCAGTTGCTCGGTTCTGTCTGTGAATCCAACAGTAGCTGATTCACAAATACCTGATTATCAAGTATACAATAGTGATGTCGCTTTAGCTTTAGAAAGTAAAATGACCAACTAAACATAGAATCTGACGACATAGAAGGACCATCTAGTCGGCTCATCATAAAGACAGATAGGGAGACTAAAACATACATTGGCCAAAAGAGATTGGGGAAAAAGGACAGTTAATAAAGGAGACTACAGAGCAAAGCGGGTAAACCATGCGAACGCTGTTTACAATAAATTCTAGAACATTGTCATGGAGGATGGGACCCTCTCGGCCAGTCTGGTCTGCCGGCTGTCACCTGCGTTAAGGACTCGGACCTCATTCAGCCCTTGAGCTCATCTTAGGCTGAGGTATGTTTTATGCCTCTATCACACAAGCTTAAATACCCTGGCTGTATTAGCGTCTACCACTTTTGCTGGGAGGCTGCTCCATTTAGCTACTGCCCTCCCAGTGAAGTAAACCTTACTTACATTACATAAACCTCTGGCCCTCCAGTTTTAGATAATTGTTACCCCCCCCCCGCACTTTGTTAACGTTTCTGTCTAATGACTATGTGTCACCAAATACAGATATCCCTTCTAATAGAAAGAGACCGGGACAGCATGAGGTATACAGCGTGACTTTCACCTCAGACAGCGGAATACGGAACGGAAGTAACCGGTCACCGGCATACACCAGCCAATAACTAATACTATATAATATATCTTGTGCAGACTCATCATATTATCCCCAAACACAAAACTCTCTCTTCCCCTCACACTTCCTTCCTTTGCCCTCCTCACCTGTCCTCCACTTCCTCCCCGCCCCCCTTCCCTCTGACGCCCCCTTCTCCCCTACTCTTTGTCTCCTCACCGTGCTGTTATGAGTGTCCGTTCCACTGCTGGCCTCTTTCTCGTCGTCCTCCTCCCCGTCCGGTTGCCTCTCGGCGGTCATACTGTCGGTGTTTGTTTTTGTTGTTTTGGGGGGTTTTGTCGCTGGACACACGTTACCGGACAGGCTCCCACACGTGCGCGCGCACACCCACTGCGAGGCGGAGCGCGGCTGGGGACACTCCCCTTCTCCCTGGCACAGAGTGGGCGCGCTCGCGCCCTGTCCAGTGTGAGCGCGCCCCCTGGCTCCTGTGACCTAGTCTCCTGCCATGACCTCTGTTGATAACGCCCACAGGCACACCCCTTTTAACCCCTGACGTCTGTGAATTAGATTTAAGGGTCTATTTGAAACTCAACACAGATAGCAACATGAATGTAAAAAAAAACCCAGAAAATCAGTTGTCCCGCAACAGCTCACCACAAATACAAGTACAAGCACACTATAAATACACTGTAAGTACACTATACACTATAAATACACTATAAGTACACTATACACTATAAATACACTGGAAGTGCACTATACACTATAAATACACTGGAAGTGCACTATACACTATAAATACACTGTAAGTACACTATAAATACACTGTAAGTACACTATACACTATAAATACACTGTAAGTGCACTATGAATACACTGTAAATACACTATAAATACATTATACTCTAGAAGTACACTTAATACACTATACACTATGAATTCACTATATACCGTACTATAAATACACTATGAATAGACTATAAATACACTATACACTAGAAGTACACTATAACTGCACTATAGACTGTAAATACGCTATCTATACACTATGAATACACTATAAGTACACTACACACTATGAATACACTATAAGTACACTATGCACTATGAATACACTATAAGTACACTATGAATACACTATAGACTATAAATACACTATGAATACACTATAAGTACACTATGAATACACTATAGACTATAAATACACTATGAATACACTATAAGTACACTATGAATACACTATAGACTATAAATACACTATGAATACACTATGAATACACTATAAACTATGAATACACTATGAATACACTATACACTATGAATACACTATAAGTGTACTATGAATACACTATAAGTACAGTACGAATACACTATAAGTGTCCTATGAATACACTATTGAAATGGCCAGTGCGGAATAGTTTTATTTTATTCTGTGTAGTTGGGGTGAGTCGGTGGGTGAGGGGCTCAAACTAAATCTGGAACAAAAATTCAAATTAAATCTACTAATCAAAAGTTTATTTACTGAAATGTCAGTGTGTGTGTGTGTGATGTTGGCCAACCTCACTTACTGTATACCTTCAGTAAAAATGACAACTTGCTTGATTACTATATACAGATCAAACAATATTTCAATGGAAAAACCACTTAAAAATGCATCAATTTCCACAAAATTCCAAAGCCAACTTAATTAAAATATTTCACTAATGAAGAACTTGTTTAAAAGTTTATTGGCTCTGTAAGAGCCCTTCCAAGAACACAGCATCTTAGGTTACTACATAACGCAATAATGGCAGAAGATTATGGATTTATATTTTAATTTCATTTTTCACGGTAGATGATGGACATCAGTTGGCCATGCATGTGAAAAAGGGTAGTCTTTTATATCCATAAACAGGTACACTACAGCCAATGATAATTTATCATACACCTAATACACTCACTACACTTAAAAACCACAAAAAGGAAATATTTTGTGGGTTTAGAAGTCATTAAAAACACTCAATGTCAGAAAGGACTTTGGACATATTACCCACAATACATAATTCATGGAAAGTACTGAACATTTAATTCTATTTCATATGTGCTAAGAGTTATAGATTGAAACTGGGAATGAGATGTTACGACATTAGTCCACATTTGCGATGAATATTATACCATCTTTCACTGCAGTCAGTTATTAGATACATGGCTTTATCTGATGCCCTACCTTATACTGGGAAATTTGTGTTGGGTGGATCAATAGGTCATCAGAACTTTTCCATCGTCAGACAAAAAAACATACCGATTAGGAAAGCTTCGCTGGTTCTGCCACCAATGGAAGTTGGGAAAGCATTGTCTAGTTTATCTACCAGATGAAATAAGATTTGACCCTGAAAAGTATGTTGCTTGGAGAAACTTGCTAATGTGGACATTAAGTTTAATAGAACTTTCCAAGCCTGTGTTTCCATCATCAGGTACTCTCCCCAGTTTTTTTGAAGAAAAAGAAAAATCATGTTGGCCATCTTCCTCCAGTTACGGTTGTCATGTCACCTCTGTTGTTATTAAGAGATGGACTGATTAATGGGATTAAATAGGATTACATTGTTTCAATTATGAATTACCCCACAGCATGTACAGAGCACCGGTATATTACGTCCTTTGGAGTCCTACCTGAACTGGTTCATGCTCCACTGCACACAGTGGGTTGATCTGCGAATATGTCAGATCTTCTTAATTGACCTATGGGTTGACTTTTATGGCCATTTGGCAATCGCCTAGGCAGCTCCATACGCCTCATGGAGCGTCCAACCATGGTCACACAGCACCTGGTGTGAAAGTAATCTTTTATTAACAGCTCCATATAACTCCATAGGACAAGTTCCTGCATACGACTACCATGTTGGCTTCCACTTGAAGGTAGTTCTGAAAGCTTAACAAAAATGTTATGATGTATATATATGATATCAAGATATATACGGGCAGATGCTATTATATATTTTCATTAATTACAAGATTTTTAGGTGGCAAAGCCATTTTAATTATTTTAAATGTATACAATTAAACGCTTTATGATCCACAACGTTCACGTCATTTTAACGCCTAAACAACCAGTCCACGCACAGGAAGAACCATACTTATAATAGATCTGTAGCGCACAGCTATGCTATGTCGTTCTGTGTACATTAAAAGTACTTACACGGCTGTTTCAAGGAATCATTAGATGAACTCACTTACAGCAAATGAAGCCTGATTAGTTATTGAGTGGTGTTGGTCTATTGTTACTGTAACTGAAGAGTTGGTTGTCTATACAATAGGCATCAGCTACTCTTCCTGTATATGTAGTTAGCATTGATTGCATCTACTTAGGAATGACTCTGTTATTTGTTAATCACTGAACCTTACAATGCTGACTTAATTAGAACTGGACTAAGTATTTTTTCAAGTTAATTCAATTTTACTGTTAGTTATTATATTGCAGGTTGTGTAGCTAAGTATTTAATCCCAAGGGGGGGGGGCACAGATCCATTAGAAAAGTCTAATATAAGGAGCAATAGTTAAAGGATATTTCCATGAAAATCTGTTATTGAGAAAATAGTGCTTCCAATATTTGTGATCTAGTTATATTTTTGTTAAGAAATGGCAGCTTATTATTACCAACCAGTAACAAGACCAAATTCCAATTTTCCTTTATTATTCTTCCACACTTTGCTATTGAAAGCATGAAGAAAGAACAAACTTAATCAAAGTTTTTTGTGATTGCTAGAAATTGCTGAGATAAAAAGGTTTAATTTGCACTGCTCTGACACTGGCTTCTAGTCATAGGTATGGATTATTTATTATTATTATTATTAGTAGTGATTAAATTTAGCTGTAAATCAACATTAAATATAGGGCAATGTCAATACAACAACATTTCAAACTCTAATCAGGGTTAAGAAGTAGAATTTCTTAGTTCCTACTTTAACGTTAAGACGGGCCATCATTAAAGATTCCATAACGCTTAACCAACCAATATTTGTTGACAAAATTTAACAGATAAGAGGCTATCACATGGCTACCACACAGCTTACCTACAACTCACAATCGTTTGAGCAGCCAAGCTTGGCTTTACAAATCAGGAGTAGATCTTTTGGAATAGTTTGTGTTAGTTGAAATGTCTTTATTCTCAAAAGTAAGTATGGAGGAGAAGCTCTCAGAGATGAAAAACAATGAGTTGAGCATCCAGACCGTGTCCCTCTGGCTCATCCACCACAGGAGGCATTCTGAAGCCATTATCTTTGTATGGGACACAGAGCTGGGTAAGGCAGAGACAAAGAGAAAGCTGACTTCAATACACTTGGCCAACAATGTCATCCAAAATAGAAAAAGGAAAGGACCTGAGTCCTGTCATCGTGGATGCCTTAAACATGCCAGTAGTGAGCTAGATGCCACCTATAAGAAACAGCTAGACGGAGTCCTTTCTGTTTGGGAAGAAAGGGCTGTAGATAGTCCTATAATCTTGGAACAACTAAGGCCAAACAATAAAATAGTTATATTTCAGTAAAACATCCACCAAAAGCACCTCCACGGACACAAGATGTTTTACTGTGTATGATACATGAGCTTGAGAACTCAATATTCAGTGACGCAGCTGCAGACTGGCTATGGAAATAGGTAGGGGGCCGGAAGGAGCTCATCCAAATGCCAGACAGTATTCTGCAACAGCAGAGAAAGATAATTGATGCAAAGGGATCTCATGGGGATGGTGTTCTGTCACAGATTTACTAAAATACTAATAATATTTACATACTAACAATAATCCTCTATGGTGTAGGGAAGCGTAGGTATAGTGGGAAAAAAGAAGGTGACAGCAATGGTATTTCAGCAAAACCACCACAAATGCACCACGGGGCCAAAGATCTTCCGTGTGTGATAAGTGAGCTTGAGAGCGCAGTCTTGAAGAGTGCATTTTTGTATTTAACTCGTTCTTGACAATATCTCCGGGAAAACTTACCAAGCCCCCAGTGGAAGGTGCCCCACTTTGGGGGGTATGCAGTGACCTTAACAAATCCCCTCTGTGTATATAATACCGTCCACACTAACAAGCGCATATGTCAGCAGCTAAATTTCATTAGGGGCCTCCTCCGTATCCCCATGAAGAGTGCTTTATATAGTTCTCTCTGGTGGTTAACATGGAACAGCTCATAAACACAACAGGGGGCTTGAAGGACAGAGCCTGTGGGCCCCTAAGGTAAGCCTGGGCCTGGGCACGGCTGCCCCTTTGGCCAAAAGTTATAACCGTCCCTGAATATAGCACTTCAAGCCATGTTCCTGCCCCCTTCTCCATTTTTTATATTTATATATATTTTGGGGCCACCTACCAATGCACCTCCTGCTGTCTGCACACATTCGAGGCTCATGCTGCCTTTTGATATTATATAATGTTCCTGTATTAGAATTAGCGAGAGAAAGCCAAAGATCCATTAAGTAGGTTTATTTTATGTTCTGAACTGCGCCACGGAACATATAGGAAAAGTGACAGATATCTTGTGTAAAAAAGGCATATGTAGCCAGATAAGCAACCACATATACGTGCAAAATGTATTAAAGTAAATCACATAATAATAATAATAATAATAATAATATTTCAAAAGAGTCTTTTGGCTGAATCCCAAGTATAATGATTTAAGATAAAACATTAATTTTAGTTAACAAATAAAAAATAAATAAAAGAATTCTGGCATCCAGTAAAGTGTTGTCTCCTGAACTCAGCAAATTAATTGAAAAATAGGGTTTTAATCATATCACAGGATTGAGGTCTGTTTTGAAATAAAAACCTGACTTCTATTATGGTAAAAAAAAATCACCATTTTTTCAGGGATATCAAAATACAAAAGAGGAAAAAATGAATTCATCAACGGAAAGAAGCTCTAAGCAAAATCTCATCTCTTACGTTTCCCCAATGATTTTCTGCCCTTGTCGATATGTTGTTATTGTCGTATTCACAGCTCAGAACATGCGCCTGTCACACAATTTCCGCCAGTCTGCTCACTTACAGCGCTTCCTTGTTACAATCTATTTACCATTTCAAAGTTAGCAGCCTCTTAGACATCTAATTCCTAGTAACCTGTGGTTTGTGGAGTACTTCATCTGCTAACAATGCACATTAAAATCTATAATACCAAAGCAGAAAAAGCCAAAAACTACTGGTTGGGTGATACCGTATATTCTGTTTAATTATTTGGTTTTATATGTAGCGGCCCTGAAATGATTATCAGACTACTACAGTCATATCTTTTTATCAGTACCTTCATCAAGCACTGCATGATTAACATTATTTCTATTTTTATGATAACAAAGATTGGAAACAAAAAACATCACCAGTAATGTATTTCTAAAATCCCGCTTCTATAATGAATTCATTTCTAATTCAGGTAAAACTTGACTCCGGCATTCCTTGGGATCTAGCTTATATTATGTACTAAGAATAAAGACTGACTGCAGAAGGAAGCTTCATGGTCCAGCCATGGCGGTAGCTAGATTTTAACCCCATGTCTTCCACTGCAGATCGTGGAATAAGTACAATAAGTAAAGTGGAACTGGAATAAGTTTTTAAGTACAAAGTTCCCAGTTCTAAAGGGCCATTTGTCATCCTGAGCCCAAATATTTGTTCTTTCTCCCAGCTCTGGTATATTTTGTAATATTTACATATTTATTATGTATTTAGTCTACAAAACTTTCTAGTAAAGATTGTTCTAATAAATTACATTATATATATAGATATATCAAATTCCATTTGCTTTTAATGTCTGCACCAAGACAGAAACCACTTATAGCAAAGCTGTAGTTTCCATTACCATGTGTGGAAATAAAAGGAATTCAATTAGATTCAGATATATTAATAGGTATTTGTTTGTGTTTACAGATTTTTTAACAATACAGGAATTTCCATTAGTTTTATATAAAACGAGCATTTTTGTATTAACCAATGTAAACTCAGTATCCGTACCATTGATAGAAAGTCACATTTAGTTATTAGTATCAGTCCCTGAGCTTGCAGATTCAGCGGTTATTTCAGCAGATGGCAGCACTTCGTCACAGAGGCTGGTGCCGAGCAATAATCGTGAATTCTAGGCTTGTAAATACATTCATTTTAATTTAAATATGACGATGTATGATATGGCGTTCACTAAGGATGCTAAAGTAATATCCACAATACATGTGGCTTTTTGTTTATCGAGATATAAAAAGAATTGGAGTATGAACATAGACTAATGTGAATTTAGTAAAAAATGTGAATTTATTCTCTCTTTCTACTGATGTTATTACTTTGGCATTATTTTACTTTAATTGTATATCATTGTCTGGTTCTAAGCCTGTATTATGTATAGATGCAGTCACGTTTCCGCAGATAGTAAATTTGTATACAGAGACTTATAGCCCTGGGTTGGGGTCTGTGGTGTATTATGAGGGTCACTGTCCATGGTACTGATTTGTTTTATTTTCTAGCCCAGAAATGCACGATTCCAGGTATTGAGGGCTGCAAACAAGCCAGGCCAGCCTGAAAACAAGCTGTTAATTCAATTGTAATTAAGATTCCCGTTCTCAAGCTGGGATATCCAAAACTGCGGCCCCCAAGGTCACTTTGCAGAAATGACTTGGCACAGTATTTAATGGGCCAGTTGGGGAGATCTCCATTGTAACCAGCCCATCGAGCAGTGGCACTGCAAGGATCCTGACCCCACAAAAAGGCAATTGGCTCCCCGGACCTGTCGGCCTAGGCCAGAATAAGCCACTGCCTGAAAGGAGCATGTAAGCTCTTGTTTATTTTAGTAGGGATCTGTGAAGCATACCTTCATGCACTTAGATCTAAGACCAGTAAACCATCTCTAACCTTAGAAAGAGAATTGGTCTCAAATAATCCATTGTACCCAGTGCAGTAAACTCACTTGGGTTCGCCAAGTACTGGTCCATGGGGCAGGCCTACCCAAGTTTTTCCAGAAGTACGGTTTTCCTTAAACACCTTGAGAAGACGGTAATTAATCAGAGAAAGCTGATATTTATGGGTATTTTACCTCAAAAAGTATCAGGAACAACAGTCGCAGTGTTAAATGCTATTATACAATGCAGCATCTTCTACAAAGCTAGAGACTTGCAATGTCCAGCCATTCAGAAGATCCAATCAATTACTGTTAAGTCTTCCTACTTTTTTGGATAGACATGTTGTCTCCAAGGGCCAAAATGAAATTTCAGAGATGTCAAAGAAACAGGAATGGGCTGAAACTATGTCTGGTGTCTATGGTAACGCCTATGGCGATTATGACCAAAAAGGCGACTCCATGTTTTTCATACAGGAAAAAAGTTTAGCATCCTGTGGGCTACCGCCACGAGTACAGCCGCATGCTACGTTAATTCCAAATAGCCATTCAAAAAGATTACAGAGATCATAACTGAAGTAGAACGATTGCCTTGATTTTAGTATGGGGAAAATAACATCAGTTATGGTCTGGGACTTTTCCTAATGTGTTATTCCGCATTTGCCTCTGTGGCTATAATAGTTTATTACAACATCTATTATACTGGCTGTCGTTGCCATTACGACATAATACATTTCCCTGACTATGCAATGTACTGCAGGGCCTTTTAAAATTCTGGGATTTAAAGAACAACTCCTAACATTGATTAAATATCTCATTTTCATTTCAGTGATTAATCAACTGTGGAAATTTGCTGTTCTTTCCCGTGGTTCTGAGAACGGGTCATTAGTGTTTAATTACTCTTAAAAAACAATCAGACACTCAGAATTATCGGAAAGAAACTGACTTGTTTTGTTGGGATTTATGGTTGTCTCACCCAAAATAAAATTCAACGGCCGTAAACCGATGCTCTACCAAAACAACATGTACATGACGACTCACAGAAACGTACTTATGCTCCTTTAAAACCTAAAGCCGTATATATACAAAGAGCATCTCAGGGGTGTAGATTGACCAGAAACATGCTATTGGTTGCTATGGTGATTGCTCCATGTTTAACACAAATACATTTTTATTGATAAAGGTCACGCATTTTTTTTTAAGTCTAGAGCAAATAAATCCATTATTGATAAAGCTCTGTGTTGATCTAATTAAAATTAACGGGTTTTGGGAGTGTGAAGGGATATAAGCATTTAGAATATATAGACGTATTCTTTTACTGATTGACATTTAGATGGGTATGCTCATTGGAGAATTAGTGGAATCCATCCATATAGATGTATAAAACGGGATAAATATGATTATATAACTTTGTACAATGAGATCCATGATTTAAAGGATACATTTTGTCTATATAGACAATAGAAGCTTGAAGGGGAACAATTTAAAAACACATTATATAGAAGCAACATTAAGATAAATCGGCCCCATACCCAAATCATTGCTGGCCTACATACATAGTATAATGGATATAAATGCAAGCACTGGCTATTTATTGGCCCATAACCCATGCCAGTCTATTGATCTTTCATGTGATGTGTTCGTATCAATGAGGGGAACGGGAAGCGGGGAATTGGAATAGCTATGACCCGAGTAAAGAAATCTGGCTGAAGGAATAGGTAACAAGCCAAAAAAAAATAATAGAAGAGTGAACTGAGCTACTTTTCTCATCAACCAGAACACACAATAAACCAACATGTTTGCCTATTTTTTTTAAGTTAAAATAATTGACACAAGTATTCACTTCTCAGCTTGTTGAATAATGTATAATAAAGCATATTTAACCCCTTAATGACACAGCCCGTACATGTACGGGCTCAAAATGCATTGTTTTCAATGGGTTTAGGGACCGCCCATTGTCCTTAAGGGGTTAATATACTGTATGTACTTACCTACATAAGCATATTAGAATAATAAGCTATATTAACATGGAATAGTAGTCTAGTAAGACTTAAAAATCAAGTCTTCAATCTGTATGTAGAAAGGAATCAGAACGAGACAATGAAGGGAGCGTCGGCAGTTACGCTATTATTAGGTTACATTGAACCAAGATGGGTTCTTCTACTTAGTTTACAGATGCTATTTTGGAATCTGCGATTACCGGAATATATTCACGAGCTGGACCTTAGCCACAGGTAAAGGATCTTCACGAAATCTAATTAACAGTGCATTTGGTGTCTTCCAAGGACTCTTGTGGTATTCACGGTTTGGTCCCCTCGGCTCAAGATGAAATCTGACTTTTAATGGGATTACTTCGAGCGAGGAGGCTGGATGGACAGCCAGCTAATTTTCAGGTAACCGTAGACTTTCCTTTTGGCTGGAGATAGTTTAGACACATTCAGTGGGTCCGGATCCGACACCTGCTCCCGAGACTATGAAAAATCCCTATTCTGCTCTGTGATTTTATTGCCACATATTCCACGATTTATTTAGAGATGGAGTCTTTAGCCAAGTTGTTAATACTTATTTCAGGTAAGACTTACTTTTGCCAATAAGTAGCTGTTCTTGCATTCTGTTATACATTATAGATCGTAGTTATGAAAAACGAAGTTAACGATTTAATCATACAAAATACTTTTAGTGGCAAGTGACATTGTGTTTAGAAAAAGTGGTTTCCATATTTGAAACAATAGATACTATTTCAGAAGTGTTTTCAGTTCTTGCTCTGCAGATGATCAATCATAGGATAAGGATCATATTTATAAAGAGCAGTTCTCAGGCAAAGTTGTATATTTCAGGAGCAGTCACCATAAAAACCACTGACATTTTCCGTCTGATTGCTCTACATTTACCACTTTCCTCCATGAGCGAACATACGGTTTGTTTAATTTGTCTTCATATGTTATTGCTGTTATTGATTTACAATGGCGGAATGGACACCAATATATTATATGCTATCTCTAATATAAAAACTATATTAACTTATCATTTTGGAACCTGAACTAGAATGAACTCCTCAAAGTGTGTTCAAATGTTAATTTAATTTCATGTGTTTACTATGATTTTGAGTTACTTACATACAGGCACATAATATTTCTTTTGCAAATACACTGAAGTTTTAATATGAGGTTATATTGTTCTAAAGACAAAAAATAATTAGGGTACAGGTTCCTTAAAGTATTCATTCCACCCTTTTTCTTTAAATAATCCCTGTATGCTAGAAACTAAAATTAATTCCCTGGGGGGGATCTCAAAATGGACTTGTGTGTAATTTAAATGGAATATGAATGAGAGCACTTAAATGCTTCAGCCTACATCAGACACTTTCCAAGTACTTATATTAATTTGCAAATCGCCAGATCTTATATAGTTATATAGCTTATGTTATAAAGTGTGATATTTACATTTGTGTATGATTTATATCTGCAAATATGCCTATTTTCATGTACGCATTAATCTATATATTATATGTATAATCCTTTTCTTTGCATGTTTAAATTCATTCACTGTATTAACCTCTTCCACTTATGCTGGGCAGCTATTCCACTTGTCTATCACCCTCTCAGTGATGTAAAACATCTTTACATGACATCATCTAAGCCATATTGTGAGAGTACACACAACCTTTCATAATTGTTGTTCTATTTAAGAAATCATTACAATTTTAACAGTGGGAAACTCTATTTTTAAGGTCTATATTGACATATTGATTTATGATTCTGAGTCCAGATGAAACATATAAGGAACCAGCTTGATTTATTACCAGTCAGTATGGGATGGATTTACACAAAACTACATATAGATGTTTAGGTACCTGCTGTAAAATGTAGGAGTCATGGCTACAAGAGACAGGAAAGGTTGTACTCATGTGTAGCTACCATACTTGTTCTTCTTTGTGCCTTCACTGAGCTCAATCCTAGGCAAAGCGGAGCTCTATCCATCACATGAGGTCTTCTTTAACCTCAGACTCTCCTTTTAACAGTTACTCTCCCCGGACCCTCGTCTGCTGACCTTCCTCAAACAAAGAATTCAGCTTTACATCAGTTAACAAAACACCTTCTGATCAACTACCACAAAGGTGTGAGACCGGTGAAAAACTGGAGCGAAGCCACCACAGTCTACATTGATCTCTTTATCCACGCTGTTTTAGACGTTGTAAGCAAAGTCAAGTTATTTTTCAACGTTTTTTTGTAATCTGTCTCTATAATGATTTATCGCCCATTGATCCATAGAAGTCCCACTAACAAAGTTTTTTTTTCTCTGTTACAAAATGTATCTCTTGCATAGAAAAAAAAATGCATTTAAGATCTTAGAGATGTCACGGAATGAGCGCTCACCGCAGGAGTTCTTCAGCCCTCAATCACCTAGCAAGGAGTTGAGCCCCAAGCTAAGAGGACAGGGACTCCCAGCAGTGAGGAGGCTCAGGTATAGGCAGATATAGTTCAATACTGAGTGTGGTAGGCAAAACACGGAGGAATCCAAGTAAACAGCAGGCAGGAATCACAGACTGAATACACTGGATGCCATTTTTAAATCTGGCGCTATTAATGCCCCCCTTCATTCGTGAGCTGTTGGGGCAGCACTGGTGAGTACACGCTGCTCAGGACCCTCGCTCCCCTGGCAGGAGCCTACCTGCCGGCGACAGGTCCCAACTCTCAAAATTGTACCCCGAGTCCAAGGGTCTTTATACCACCTCTCAGGGTCTGGGGGTGAGTGGACTCCTTCATATTGTGCTCTGAATAGCTGCAGAACCAAAATCGCCTACATCGTCCATTTTACAGCTTTACAGATTACACTTACTTGGATGTTATGATTAAATATGAATGTGGTATTCATTAGATAACAGAACGGGCCATTTTCATATAAAGCATATTTAGCGAATTATTACCACAATCAGAACAAACAATCATTGAGCGTACAAAATGCAAATAAACAACGGGACATAATGAAGAATTTGGTTACACAAATTAAATATGTAAGCGCAAATGGGCAGACATTTTTAGGTAACGTTTGATGCTGCCATACCCAGTTATTTATGATTAGAGATCATACTATTACATACCATTTTAACTGTCCTTTTTGAAATTCATATTTACAAAACTTTTTTTTTCAGATATTTTTATACATATTAAAAAGACAGCAGCCAAAACAACGTAAAATGCGCATTTTTAAATGCAACTTTTACCCGTTACTTTAAGATGATAAAATACATCACAGCACCGGTCAGTCCCTCTTGGGGATTTTTAATGTATGTTGGCTAGTTATGGATACAGAAAATCACATTTCTTAGTTTTATTATAGAGTATTATAATTTAGAGTTATTATAACCCATACCTTCTTACAGTGAATACCAAGACCCGGCTAATAGACAAACATCTACCGAGAACAACATTTTGAACCTGTGAGTAATAATATCATTCTGCACAGCATCCTGATTAATGGCTCAGGAACTAATTAAAATGTGGGAAAGACTGGTGATTTGTTTAACGTGTCATCTGAAGGTGACGTTACATTTCATCAAAGGTAAACTAGCAACAGCTATTTACGTAAACAAATAATCCATTAAAAAGTTAGCCTGGTCTTAACCAGATCTTCTCATGGAGAGATGTAGAAGAACGATAATTTTTAAATCAAAATGTTATAATGGGAAACATTTTAAGATCATTACCAGATTTTTATTTTTTTCCATTTGAGTATAGTATGTCGTAGAAGACAAAGAATAGATAAATAGAAGAGATAAAGGTAGTAGTGAGAAAAAGTGGTTTGCGAATGGACCATGTTTGATATGCATTTAGTTCCTAGGCCTATGTTGCTTGATTGCAGGGTCTTAATTATCAAACACCCTCATGGTGAAGTGTTTAGGAGCAATCACTCCTTCCATGGGCTCCAAACGATAGTTGTGCTGTTTATGGATCTGTGCGCGTATTTCTTATGGTGCCTTATGGAGACAAGCAGAATTATCAGCATTGACATCTCTGGGACCCTCGTCGCCTTCCAATTTTTAGCTATTAATAACTTTGCAAGCCATCTATTGGTGCCATTTCAATGTCCATATCCAACTTGCAATTCAGCATTTTCTCCATTAATGAATGAATTGATGTCCACCATGACTGCGTAAGTAGGCAGCTCCACCAAATATGGCCCATTGAACCCATCCGTCTACATCCTCTCCAATGCCGTTCCTTCACTGAGGGAAACATCTTGTGTAGTCGGGAGGGTACCTTGTACCACCTGTATAGTAATTTTCTGATAGTTTCACAGTGATTGGATCTTCCAGATTTGGCCAGAAAGTTGGTAATCCCACTTATCCATTGATCCTCCGTGAATGTCCTCTTCAGTTCTGTTTCCCAGTGTGGCAGAAATGGCAACTTTATTGGTTTAGAAGCTCCTATTATGCCAGAGTATCACATCAACAGAGATCTCAGGGTCATTCATACATAACAACGTTAAGGTCTAAGTTTTGCATGACATATTATTTAGTATTATGCTTATTCTTCTTACATTCTCTGTTTAGAAATTATACTAATGTTAGCTTTCTATTTTTAAATTGAAATAATCCAGCTCTTTCTATCATGTATTGAAATGAAATAGTCTTTGGTAATCTGGGTATTCGCCATGCACCCGGCCAGTGATGATGTATGCCACGTAAGTAATGCCACGCTTTTGGCAGAATGTCATCGGAGTTGACATAATCAACGCACAGAACTAACATGGACAGTGTCTTACAGGACATCCTAACTGCATAGGACAGATGTGTAAACTTGTCTTGTGGATGTCCAGTTGATCCATTGGCAGTTCATTATTATTTGCTCTATTGGTTATGGTTGATTATTAGGCTTAGACAAAAGGTAGAAATTATGAAATGTCTCATCAAAGCAAATCATGCTCTGTTTTTAACCAGCATGAGGTTTCCCAGTTATACTTTAAAAGATAATAAAGTAAATTATAAAAGTAAATTAAAGATTATTGGGTAACGGCCAGCAGGATAATCAGAGAACATATATTCAATGATTTACTAGTTGTTGTTTCAGCTATGCACACATGAATGTATGCGATTGTTTCATCCATATATGTAACAAGTAACAAGTTACCACTTTCTTCTGTTTTATGTTAACAGGACGGACAAAATCAGAAGCTAACTACCAGTATCTGGTATCGTCAGGTAACTTCTGACCTCTTGTAACCTAATACCCTGTATATTGGTGACAAACTCCACTCTCCCTTTATAAATACAAAATATAAGTAGAAATATAAGATTGGGTACCCACACTTTCTGCAGCATTAAATGTAGATTTTTTGTGCAGGTACCTCTTTTAAAATCGCAATAGTCAATATTATTTTCACTACTCTAATGGAACTTTTATCTGCAAATATGTATCTCTGGCTGAATGTAGGTCTGCTGTACACGACACGGCAGATGCTTCATCCTGCAACAATTTTAGCTTCACAACCTC
This sequence comes from Spea bombifrons, assembly GCF_027358695.1. Classification (NCBI taxonomy): domain Eukaryota; kingdom Metazoa; phylum Chordata; class Amphibia; order Anura; family Pelobatidae; genus Spea; species Spea bombifrons. Next base: position 12,605,535 of record NC_071098.1, read on the forward strand.
ATTTATGTGTTGGTTTTGTATTCTTGGCATTTAGATATGGAAAGATGATTTCCTGGCCTGGAACTCTACACATTTTGATGGAATTGAGGAAATTTCCTTGCCACTCAATGCGATTTGGGTTCCTGATATTGTTATCAATGAATTGTAAGTGGACTAGTCATAAAGTCATAAAGGGTTAAAACTGCAAGACAGGAAGAAGAGCAGGCTTGTTTTAGGGAAGACCATAAGGAAGCCAGGTTTTTAAACATGGGGACATCTGGGGTTTGTTTGTTTTTACATGAGGAGCACGTTGCATGATAGGTTGCATGAAGGTGGGACATATTGGACCTGAACATATCTTATAGCTGCCATGTTGATTTAATATTTACCTTGTTACAGTTGTGTTTACAAAAGGGAATTCATCAGACACTCAGAATTCTGATTCGTGCTGATTAGAGTTCAATTTAAGGTAGATCATTGATGAGGATTAGAAGGGATAGAGTCCAACTAAAGCTGAATAGAATCAGCTTGTCCAACTGGACAGCCTGGGAGGGCGAGTAAGACTTTACCTTTAATAATAAGCAACACAACAGAACCAACAGACTTCAAAAGTAGAAAGAGAACAGTACGAGCCGTCCTAAAGTTAACCGACAATAACGTAGAGTGCAGGGATTCTATTTTGACACCTGAAAGATTGGGCACAGAAATGATATAAAAAAAATCAGAAATCCAATTTTGCAAATTGGTGATTTCAAATTTGCTTTACTTTACAGCATAGAAGAAGAAAAGGCTCCAGATCTGCCCTATGTCTATGTGAGCTCCGTAGGAACTATTCGAAACTATAAGCCACTGCAAGTGGTCTCTGCATGTAACCTGGAAACCTATGCTTTCCCCTTTGATATTCAAAATTGCAGCCTCACCTTCAGCAGCTGCTTGCACACAGGTAAGAGATCTCTTTACTACCTAGAAGAGCAAGCATTAAAACACTAGGGACCTATCAATGTACTGCGGTTTAGCCTTTCATTCGTGCCTGATTCACCAGGCTTGGGTCCCAAACTCAGCTTATATGGAGTGCTTATTTTGGAGCTAGATGGAGACTGATTCAAGGGTGTCAAAAGTTAAATGTTAAATTTAGATTAGTAGATTAGTAGTTTAGTTAATAGGCAATAGATCCCCAATTATTTACTAGAATGTGGCCATATGTTTTAGGGCTGTCCATAAGCACCAAGCCCTTTACTTGCTGAACCCGTTACTCTTCATTAACAAACACTAATTGTAATGTTTCCACTGCGCCCAAGTACTTTATCGTCACATATGTATCTGATGAATCCCACATTTTTATATTAAAACTAGTGAACGACCTGAATCTTTCCATCTGGAGGAGCTATGAGGAAATCAGTGAAGACAAGAGCATCTTTCTGAATGATGGGGAGTGGGAACTCCTTGAAGTGCCATCCTCTTATGAGATTCTCCACACACACGGGGGCAGTTTTGCACAAGTAAAGTTTAATGTAAGTAAGCATCATTAGTTTAGCACAATAAATATACAAAAATAAAGGAGCGCACAACAAAAAGCACAAAAGCACAAAAGGCATACATATTCAAATTCCCAACTTGCTGCTAGAATAATAATGACCAATACATACACAAAACAAAGAACGAATTCAGCCAATATCCATCGAATACCATTCAAAAACACCTATCTAAAGCATAATATTGGGGATTGAGGCCATATATAGTCAAATTACCCCAAGGGCTAAGCAGTCCCTCCTCCCACTCAAGTGCCTGATAAATGGTGTCCAGAGAAGGCTTTATATTGCGTTTTAACCCAAATCTGAACAATTCCTGGTTTTCTCCACACATTCTCTTCTGAATGAGGGCATCTTGCCCACAGGTTAATCTTGGACTACAATGAGTGTCAGTAGCTTTGATCAACTCCCCTTTGTCAAACACGATATTTACACACAAAGAAGAAAGTACGGATTCCCATTGGAGAAGTATTTCTTCTAGAATGTTTAGGATTGATCCAGATTGTGCATAAATGTTATGGCAGATAAGAACCATTCAGCCTACAAGGAAGGTGGGTGTTATGAGGCTACTTAAGAAGGATCCGTGGCTCTGTTGTTTCTCATTTAATCTGGGAAGAAACTAGGTTGAGTTTGTTCACCTTCTTGTTATTTAGTTGTGAAGGTTCTGGAACAATATACTTCATGAATCATTATACATATCAGATCTGCTTTGTTAGGAAACTAGCGCTACTACTACAGTACGTTCCTGCCGATAGTTCCAACATTTAGCTATTTACAACATAATTAATTGAGTTTCTCCTTGCAAAATAATGGCCTAGTAAACCAAGATTACTGTTGGTGACTCGATAGATGTAAGAAGCGACGGTGTAAGCTAAAAATGGGAGAAAGGATTGCTAGCTTTAATCACACATTTTGAGGACTAGCTCACTAACTAATTTAAGTTCTGTACATTTTCATAGCCATGAAATAAATATCAAACCAACAGTGTTTGAGTGACTCCAGGACCAATAGGTGGTTCAGTTCCAAATTACCATTAGATAACGTTTTTCACTAAGCTGAAATGCCACAGCTCGTTAAATTGCATATGAGCCAAAGAGCCTCATTATTATCATGGAACAGGATACCAGTACATACAGTAACGCAGGGAACGGCTATTAACTCACACACCATTACCTGCGAGAAGGATTAGGCTGAAATACTTCTACGCATGTGGACAGATTAAATGACAGGGTATATAACATGGGGGTAGGACAACTCAAGAGATGCCTCAAGTCTTCTTTGGAGAACATACTAAGATTATTGATCAAAGAGGAAAACTGACACTTTTTGTTTTCAGAAGATTATAATATCCAGAGCTTGGGGTATGATCTAAGCTCTTTCTCTAGAAGAATTACATTTAAAATAAAACAATCTTAGTAGGGGATGAATATGAAAACATTTGGTTAATGGCAACCTCAAGTGCCACAAACCAGCAGTTCTCTTCTCCAAAGAATCATTGACCACATATAGTACATAAAAATTACTTGGTCAACACACCAAACATAGTCTCACATACAAGGTAGTACAAAAGAGTTTGTAGCACCCAAACTTGGCAATAACAATGAACACATAATCAAGAGCCAGCACCGACAAAAACCTATCTGTGCGCACAGAACATTTTAGAATGACAGGTAATCCATTGAATGGTACAAATGGTTTATTAGTATTTGTTTATAATCATTTCTAGCTTGCCAAGGTAGTGGAGCCAATACATGAAGACATCATTTTAGAATTTAGGGATGACCTACCTGTATGTAGCATGATGTAATATACGCCGTATACGCCGGCAGAGAACAAAGAAAATTGCCCAGGTTGGCAGGATAATAGCTGGAAGCCAGTGCATACTGCGAGCTTCAGATATACTGTTTTTCTGGATTATATTGTTTGATGGCTTCTGACTCGTTTGCTATTGACTTATTCGTTTGCTGTTTGAATGGTATTCGCTGGGTATGCGCTGAATTCTTGCGTTGTGTTGTGTACTTGATGGTCATTATTCTAGCAGTAACCCAGAGATCTGAATATATATATATATACAAACCTTTTATGCTTTTTAGGTTGTGCGCTCCTCTAGTTTGTATTTTTTTCCTCTTTGGCATAGCCACATGACTATCCCATGAATGTTTTAATTGCCAAACTGTATTAGCCTTTACTGCTTCTGATGGGAGACTGCTCCATTTATCTACCACTCTCTCAGTAAAGTAAAACCTCCTTAACCTACACCTTTTACTAGAACTGTGGATACCTGCAGTAAAGGGCAGAATCATGTTCTGAGTAGTGAATACATGGCAGCCTAGCGAGTGCACCCCAGTTCTGAAGGCACATCAGAATGCTCACCTTCAATCCAAGGGGAGATAGCAGAGGGAACATGAAAGGCAAGAGAAATGCGTAGGGTACATTTTCTGCTCCTAATATCTGCATTCTGATTCGTCGTTACTTTGGGGCAGAAAGTATACGGGTGAGCAAATACTACAATCTTTATTTAGATTTTCCCATGCAGTGTCCCCTTTCGTTCTCTGGGCCCCAGCGCAGAATACAGAACAAACCAGTCAATCTATGTTTTTAAAGTAGATACAATGAATTTTCAGCAGTTGCAGGCATAATGATTGGCTATATATTTACAAAGTTATTTTGTCCAAACGGAGTTGCCATGCGCTATGCTGCATCCGGTTTAATTTATGATGCACATCGGAAAAGCGTAACTATCTTACAGTACATTGTTTAGAGACTTTCTATCCAGACTCAAACTATAACATAAATTGCGGGGTACTGGAATGAATACTTGGAATACAATTACACTCAGCTGCATCCTTCCCTTCCAGCCAAACATATTCTTTGGCACAGGTCTTCCAACTGTTTAAGCAGTTATATTACATACGGACCGGGCGCTGCATTCAACGAGGTGTATCAGAGTAGGCACTACCGTGAGTGGGGTGGGAACTGGCCCTAACACAACACCATGCGCAGTGCAGTGTGTACAGCCAAGGACAATGTGTGTGTATACTAATTCATGGTATCCATTATGTTATAATTAACCTGTGCACCCCAGACATGCACAATTACCGATCTAGAGAGCTGACACTCCTTTCTGAGAATCTGGCGCGTCCAGAGGTGCCAACGACCCTGGCAAGACTAGTTAACCACACATAACACCGAGAGATGAATGACCGGCTGGGGACCGCGTTCTCTCATGCAGCAGTGATTTCAGCTTTAATGGCAAAATCATTATCATTACGACAACAGCTCACAAATGAGCAGAGGGTGAAATAAAGAGTGGGGGGTGAGGGATGGAGAATTATATGTGGAATAAATGAGGGCTTTCGAAATTCATAGCATCATAAAGAGAACCTTATCAAACGAACCAGCAGAAGGTTAGACGAGCAGCGGAGCAATTAGGCTAACACCGTAGGGCTTCTATTTCATCTTCTGTGTACTCATCATGTACAAATTTCCAATTAGATTTATTCTTTTCATTATCACAGACGGAGATTTTAAATAGTGTACCGACAGCCTCTTAAAGGTACAGTCTACCCAACAACACATATCTATGGCTTCCATTCATCAAATCCAGGTGTTCTAATATTTTACACCTGTATGTAAAACAAAAAACACATTTAGGTGTACATAATGAAAAAGGAGGAGGGAAAGTGTCCGTTAGGTCAGTTTCATGTCTTCAGCTAACAGCATAAGACAAAAAATGGATTTCTGACATGCCACTTACCCCAAAAATGGATGGCCCAGTAGCTAAATATATTTGAAATTAGGACATTAAGATTTTAGGGTATCTCTAACATTTTTATAAAAATATTTTCCTAGTTGTGGATCTTGGCAGCTGGATTTCCAGTTTCCTTATTGCTCTTGGTGTTAAATTCGAGAACCTAACGTACTTATTATATACTTTTTCAGCTAGTTATTCGTCGACGTCCCTTGCTGTATATTGTCAGCATTCTCATGCCAAGCATCTTGCTCATGACTGTGGATCTCATGAGCTTCTACCTGCCTCCTAACAGCGGCACGAGGATCATGTTTAAGACTAGTATTCTTGTGGGGTATACTGTCTTTCGGGTTAATATGGCTGATGAACTGCCAGCTACTACTTTAAGAGTACCCCTCATAGGTAAGTTCACCAGAACATTATTTTTTAATGCATGACATTGGAACGTTCCCAGAAGTTTTACCCCTACCCACATCTGCCCCTTATTTTGCCCAGTTCAAAAAGCTCCAGTGTACCCATTATACCCAGGAAATACAGATTTTTCTAATAAAAGTTAACTTTAGGGGCGACAAATGCAATAAAAGTATGTATTGGCATTACACGTTATATAACATTTGGCACTAGAAAGCCTAAAGTGTATCCGGTTCCTCGAGTTCCCCTTTACACCCTTTGTGGTTTCTGAAAAGACCCTTAAAAATAGCCAAAATTAGACCGACAGGGAATAAATTAATTATTATATAGTCTTGGTCTACTATTCAACTATGAATAACCGAAACAGCGCTTACACCTTGGTAAACATCCAAACATATGCGTGCAATCTGTTTATATTTATTTACGTGATGAAAGTATACTTAAAATGATCTGCCAACATAAATTTGTTGAGGGCTCTATTAGCATTTATTGAATGTAATACCATGAGAATAAATAACTGTTGTTCTTCTTTTATATTAGGAGTATTCTTTGTGGTTTGTATGGCACTCATGGTGTTGAGTCTTGGCAAATCTATTGTGGTGATAAAGTTTCTTCACCTGGACAAGGAAGAGGCAGGAGGACTCTTGGAGTCCCGTTGTCCGCTGGTAACTAAGGAGAACTTTGACCACAAGAAAGACAACACAGAAGACACATCTTTGGGTTCTATCAACGAAACATCAGGTATACATGACCGTTTATAGCATGTTATTATATATTAAGGTCTGAAAGGTCTGAACATTCATGTTGGCAATGATCAAAATGGAAGACAAGCAGGAGAATGCTAAATTTGAAGAGGCAAATAATTCAGATACATGTTCCATATACAGTAAAATGTATCACATTTTTAATGCACACTTTCTGATATAAAAAAGGTTAGCAAGTCATCTTATTCCTTAATGATCACTAATTGGATTGACTGCTGATATGTTTTAAGTTCATTTCAATAAAAAGTCTGCCATAGCACTCACCTCTCAGCCATTGTTAATGAATGCAGTCAGTCAAGAGGATCTGCCTTGGGTTCCATATCGTTCTCTGAAAATAAAGAAAAAAACAAACCTGAGTTTATATTTTATTATTTTTTTCTATTAACTTCCTTATATTTAATATTATCTTTTATTTATATAGAGCCAACAGTTTACGCAGGGCTTAATACAATACATAAATTCAAGGGATATGACAAGACGAGAATTGACAGACTAAGACAAACCGATACATTTGGTGGAGAGAGCCCGGCTCGCAAGCTTACAATCTAGAGGAAGGGTATCTTATACTGCAGGACAAGAGCAACCCTATACGATTTCACTTAACCATAAATCTATATATAATCCATTGTGTAGTATTAATAAAATAAAAATATATTGCAAAAATGAACCAAAACATCTGCTTTTTTGTTACTATAAAACCACTAGGTCAGATGATGAGAAATAGTTAATTTAATAGTCCTGCATTTTGCAATAGATCATATGCACAGTGTATAAATTTTTAGCAAAAGCCACACTAATACTCCAAGATATATACCTTTAATAAGGTATTCCGGCAATGTTATAGCAGTAATAGCATAACTTATGTCGCCCCATAAATTTTTCTTACAACATACAGTGTTTCACGTAGAGAATTTCCCCCCACTCCTTGACTTAACAGAAATATTTTTTTATGCGTTTTTTTGCTAACTCTCCTGCCTTGAGTGAATTAACCTTTCTAAATTAAATGGTTTTTTTTGTTTGTGATGTAAGCGGTCTGTTTATATTAAACTGTTTATTTGTTTGATGCAGCACATATAGAGTTTCCCGGGCCTACAGTATCAGCTGACCCACTGATGGAAAAGATCCTTGAAGAAGTCACGTCAATCCGCTCCTACATGGAAGAGATGGAATCAGAGGAACTCTGGCACACTCGTTGGCTACGTCTCTGCTACAAATTAGACAGTCTTCTATTCCGGTCTTATCTCATTCTCTTTACAGCCTATGCTGCTACTCTTACCTTGCTATGGTGGACATGGAGCTCCTATGGTACCCCCAGCTAGAGTAGAGAAGTGATCCTTGCGTTGTCTTCTTAGTCATTCTAACTAAAACCATATTCACAACAGATCTGATGACTATAGTGAATAGTTGAAATTGGCGTACATTGTTTTACATACATAGAAACACTTGGTCATTATCTAGTTAACATGCATGTACCTACATATGTACATACTGTATCATTAAAATACTAATCAAAATCATATTGGGCCTGTATTTATTTGCCACCAGAGATTTGGTGTGGCCCAGAGTCTATAGTTCACATATGTACTCCAACTCAAAAGGTCCATGGAGAAACTGGCCACCAAAACGTAGATCTACTCTAAAAGTTGATGGACATTGCCTAAGATATAAAATATTTCTTCATTACGAGGTTGGTGAATACATGGAATAGGTTTTCAGGAGAAGTGGTAGGAGAATTTAGGCATGCATGGGAAAGGCATAAGGTTATCGTTAACATAAGACATGACAAAAAAAACAAGTCACATCTGGGGTCTTAAAATAATGGACTTACTAGAAAAACTTCTTATCAGTCAAGAAATTATATGTCTCTTTTGATACTAATTAATCTGAATGGTTTTGAACATTTTTCTCACATTATTCAGAGACCAGGAAGACGCACGGTCACACATACGTTTCAGTAAATGTTATATTGTGATTATTTAAAACAAATGAACTATGAAGAGGCTATTTAGTATTTAATTCACACAATATCCAGTCCTGTCCAACGTAAGTTCAAAAGGGGGTAGACTTCCCCAAGATTTTTCCCCAAGTATAAAATTAGGAAAACAATATATTAAATAAATGAATTAACCATTGATGGATATAAAGAGTGTGATTTTTTTTCTTGGGCAATGATAAAAAGCTTAATAAATAAAAGAAAGCATGCCTACCAATGGTTAGCAAACTACTAAAAACTATGAAGCCGTGTCCTTAAAACCACAAACCAACAATAGAAATCACTGGGACAATGTAAAGAAACCTGAACATTTACCCAACGTGAAATTGCAATATTTTTATAATTCATAATAATGCACCTAACCTCCCCCTAACTGGTAATCCTATCTACAGTGCAAAGGTGTGTTGGAAGCATCTTATGACTGAGAAGGGAAGGTTCAGCATTCTGCTATTCTGTACATGTAACAGCACCATTATAGTTTAATGCATAGCTCAAATGATAGAAAAAGCAGCCTTTATGTTATAATTTTCTCAGGATATTATTTAAATGCTCATGGTTGCCAGACTTAAAAGAGCGTGACATCAATCACCGTAAGAGGATGGAAGATGTGCATCATTTAGGTGTAAGAAATATAACTCAAACCCAAATCCCTCTGTCTCTCACTTGATGTTACTTTTTTCCACAAATCCGAAACCCTACCCCCTAGACATGCCTTTAACCACAACCCCTAAGCAAACATATAACACGCTGAGAGGTCAAAGCTGTGATTGCTAATACCAAGGGAAGGAGGAGTACATTACTACCAAGTAGTAGTGCTCATTAATATACAAAGTGTGAACAGCTCTTTTGGTGACTCTCCCATTACATGTACAGTTGTCCTCTAATTTTTTTGTGTCTAATTAATATTTTACTCAAAGGCAAGGTTGTCATAATTTGGAACCCAAAACCATCCTTTATTAATGACTTTGGAGAAGTGGTATTACGCAACAAATAAGGTTCTCTTAACCCTGGGGTGTGAGCAGACCGTTCTCCGGCTGTTGTGTTCTAAAAGTTCAATAATACTCAGCTCTGCGTTCTCTTTGTCTCTGTTTGTCTCCTCAAAGCTCCTCTCCATTCTCTGCATTTCATCCCAGGAGCACATTTTTCATAGTCTCACTTCAGTCTGGTTCCATAATTGCTCTGGAGTACTGGAGTACTGTCTACGGTTCTGAAGATTCTATTCACTATTATGTTCTTATGCAGACACGTTCCTTTCCTATTTCCCCTTTCTCTTTACATGATGCTCTTCACTTGATCTTCCCTTTCTTCATCACTTTTAACCCCTTCATTTATAATGCCATATAACAAGAGTTATTCTTAAGCCTATATTCCTTACTAACCTTCCTAGGTATGTGAGGAGCATCTTATGCCAGGGAGTGTTTTAGAGACTTTGAGGTCTCTGCCAGTAGAGATTATCTCCTGCTTGTTATGTTTCAGCCATTAAAACTCCCCATGTGGAACTTTGGGAGCCATGCTATTCTCCCAAATGAACACACAATGCTAGTAAATGTCGATATCCAACATGTGCATTCAGATGGAACACATCAAAGAGACACTTTATACAATAGAAATGATTAGAGATCCAATATGCACAGAAGAAAAACAAATAATATATTCTTGTAAAACTGGAATTCATAGCAAATAAAATAAATAGAGACTATGATCACTTAAAAGGAACAATGCTTTCTTCCTAGGAAATTACTATGTGAAATGCCATACGATTTTATTGTATTGTGAACATAATTGAAATGTATACATCAAAGCTTAAAGAGCATTATTGATTTGTGTACATATATAGTTATTGGATTGTTTCTGAATATGTTAGACGGCATGTAAATAAGCCCTTGGCTGCCACGGAGGGATCACGGTTTCCTTTGGATTTATTTGTAATCATGTTATTAAAAAAAAAAAAAAAATTACAAAAAATGCTAGAATCACAAATCACAATTTATTGATGTTCACAGCGTTCACGTGGTTCTCTATATCACAATATTCTATATTGTATAAAACGAGCTTATTTTCAAGTTACCATAATATATAATAATGAATCTAGGTGGATCTGTAAGTTACAGTAAGGTGAGGGTCTGCTTTAAGTCAGTACAGCTTGGTGTTAAATATTTTATTAACTTCCTCGTTCTGAACTAGCTGTTCTGTAAAATAGAGATTTTGAGAAAATGGGAAGCCCATGCTACAAAATGTTAGCCTTAAATGCATACTTGCCAGGAAAAAGTTATACTTCTAATAAAAATGCAATACAATAACACTTATCGACGATCAAAAAGATAGGAGGGAAGGTGAAGCAAATACAGATAATCCAAATTAACAAAAAATAAACGCACAGGAGGAAAGGAGGGAAATGTTTAATTCTAAAATGTCATAAATATTACAGTACATAATTTATTATATATTAGCATCCAGTAGCACAAAAGATCCCACGCGAGGCGAGACCGTCCCCCTTAAGGACCCTAAATACCTCTGTCCCTCTTTTCCAGAAATCCCTACTCTTAATTACCCCCTTTGTCACACCCCACAGATCCACATTTTCCTGAACCCCCATAGAGCCTCGGCATTAGTTTGTTGGTGGTAAAGATCTGCTATCTTCCAGCCCAGAACATCGTGGTATGACATCATATCTTGGTGCTCCACACTATGTAGCCAAACAAAGGAGTAAATCATGAGAAATGTGTGCCGGCAGAGATTTACCCATCATGGCCTGGCACCCCTTCGGTCCACCCTAGGTGTAATTATTTTAGGCCTAAACACAGTTCTTCCCGCTATCATTCTTTCACTCCTCAGCCACTTCTCCTTAAGAAACGGGCAGCTTTCAGCTAGACCACCCAACGTCGTCTATCCACATTCTGAAAAGAGAGGGCTCATGGTAGCCGGAGCATGGATGTTCCTAGGTATGGCAATAAGGCTAGCAAGCCTGAATGATCAACTCCTCAGCATGCAAATAACCCCTCCATCTCCAAACTATTTACACACAGCCACGGACATCAGATGGAAGGCATTAAATTATAGAAGACACGTAATTTTGTAAAAGCCAGCAGCTGTGGCTGTGTGTGCCCCTCAGGCGTAGAATGGGGACCTGCATCCAGGCACTTTATAAATATACTTTATTGATCCTGACAGTTCCAGCTGACTTAGAGATGGAATACCTCACAATCACCAAAAAATAATCTTCTTTCATGATTCTTTTGGCTTGTCGCGTCTTGGTAGGATGGCTTTAAACAGTCTTAACGCTGCTGATCAGATGGCAAATCATGAATTTAATGTACAGGACGTGCATTTGCCTTTTCAGTGGCACGATGACAAATGATTTATTTGCTTCTGGTTCTTGAAGTTATTGGTGGAACTTTATTTTCCACCGGGTTTGTAAAAATATGACAGTTTTGATTTGCAGATCACAGTCAGTGCAGATATCTATATTCATTGTTTAATACGTTAATCTCTCGCCATTTAAGATCTTTGCCAGGTTAGGTAAATAGCCGATAAAACCCTTAAGTTACCCCCAGGCCCAGACTGGCCATCTGGCAAGACGGGTTTCTGGTGGCCCAGTGCCTAATGGTGGAGGTCACTTACCTTAACTTCTGGTCCCTTAGTGTGTGGTCTCTAGTATGATACATACAATAGAGTAGACCGTAGCATGTAGCCACGTGTATCTACGTGTATCCAGCAGGTAGACACACATACAGTATGTCATTGATCCCTAATCCTGCCTACGCTCACGCATGTGGCCGACGATGAGCGTTGTTCAAATTATAGCTCCTGGCACGTCTAGTTCGGGGCAGGCAATGGGCGTTAGAGTGCAAGTACCACATGGCAGCATTTCAGAAATCTGGACTACTAGATTAACATATAGAGTTATACATACTGGCAGCATATAAAAATGTCTGGAAAATGTGTGCGCCTGGGATGATAAATTACATACTATGATATTTATGGTTTTTTTGTTTTATTAAATCTCCCTCTCTCCTCTCATCTTCTTCGTATTAATTAATTTATATTTTATTGTAATGTTTTTTGTTGTTTTTTTAAGAATACCTTCTTGAAAGACATATACTATTTAAATATTAAATGTTTTCTTCTGCTGAGGTAAGCAGGGGATTGATGTCTGATGCACGGACCCAGACTCCCCCAACAGGCCTTTCAAATAAGCTTGTTTGATATTAGTGTTATATGATGCAGTATAACCACCTTGTGTCTTGTTGCTGTGCTCAGTCTTACCGTAACGTGTGACTTTTGACATTAAACTGTCTTCAACATTCGCACCTCGTTAGTGAGCTTGGCTGTTCTGCACCCAGTTTCAGTTAATGATTGTGTTTTAACCTACACATTAAATTGATGATCATTAGCACCTGTTTGGTATAATTGTTTTATCATACGCCTGACTATGTGCCTACAAAATCCCTGACGTTGCACAAGTGTCCCTAAAAGAAGTGATGCTGTTTTGAAGGCAAAGGATGGTCACACCAAATATTGATTCCATTTAAATGTTTCTTCTGTTCATTCACTTTTAACATGTCTATTTTTGAAAATCATTCCTACTTTTCTTCTCACCTGCCTAAAGCCTTTGCACAGTGTAACACTAGCCACATCGCAGCAAAAATACAATTCTAGTTGAATTAAAATCTACATATATACATATATATATATTTGTAGATGCACACATAGCATGACTTTAGAAGGTAGGGTAGGATAATTTCCTATGAGGACACAAGCTCAATATTCCTTCACACATCCCTCTGAAATGTTTAAATTGTGTGTATTAATTAACACATTATTCACAGACTACACAATGCTGAAAATTACAGCTTACCCAAATGCTACAGGAACTAGTTGGCCACCACATATACACACCTTTCTGTAATGTATTACCAGGGCCGGCCCAAGCCATAGTGCCGCCTGGGGCGAAGTTTGAAATGCCGCCCACCTCCCTACCGATGCCACTGCTCATTATCTACCCCCCACCCCCTCCCTCCCTATTATCTACTCTATCCCCCCTTTGTACTTCACTTACCTTTCAGCAGTCCTGCGGTGCGCGCTGCTTCACTGCTTCGCGCAGGAAATTACATCATATTCCGGCGCTCAGCGGGTACTGACAACTTGATAAGCAAAAACCACTTGGCGCCCCTCTCTCCTCCACTTCAAAAAAAAAAAGGCGCTTGAGCAATTGCCCCACTCTGCTCTATGGCAGGGCTGGCCCTGTGTATTAAATGGATCAGATGGAAGTTGAAGACCGTCTAATTTGAGCTCTTACAAGACAAAGTACAATATTGTGAACACTCAATCATGCTAAATCATTCCATTGTTTTTTTGTTTTTTTAGAGAGATTGTTCCACATTTTGTACTTTACTAAATAACTGCCCTATATCGCCATGGTAAATAAATATGGCCTGAAGTGGTCTAATTGACGTTAGGTATATACATATTGTCCTGCAGACAATGTAATGTCTCACAAATTGTGCCTCTCTTGTCATCATTTGATGATGTATTTTGACTGCTATTCACTATTTTTTTAAAATTAACAACGCCCATAGAATAGCCCTCCTTGGGCAGAATTTAGTACTACAGATAATTCTACCACAAGTGATTGAACGCCAAAGAATGGATCCAATAGATTCATGAACTGAGATAAAACTTAAAGTTTTTGGTCTATTCAAGGATTGGTATTCAATTACTTGGAATAGATTTATCACCGTTATTAAATCCAAGTTATCAGATAATTCCCGTTTCTTGCTTTTTTTAGGGATATCTGGCGATTTAAGAGTTACATTATTGTGCTGTCCAAGATTTTGGTTAATCTGCTTCTGTAGTTTTATTAAAGGCATGTGAGATGATATTGTATTTTGCTGCTATAATGAAGCTACACAGACATTCCGGAGCCTGAACCCTATCCAAACACGTAGTTTCATCAAACAGAATGTTGGCATTGGAGGAGATCACCAATGCATGCAACAACCAGAGTGAGTGAGTTTATCGAGACCTTCTGAGCGAAATGTTGGGTGGGTGAAATGTTGGACACAGTCATAACTGTCACCTCCATAGCTTTTATAAAAGTTACCTATTGCTTGTGATTTTTGTAAATCTGTATAACTTTGACTGAAATGTAAGGGACTAATTTACCTTATGGAAGCTAGGATCAGCAACATAAACATGGCAGAGTGGCATACCATTTTCTTGTCCTGATGTTATCTCCCTTCTCAGAGACCTCGCAGAAAAAAATGGGGCACCCATAAACAACACTGTGGGCGAGGGTAAGGGGCTGAAGGGGTGGAGTGAGTATGTATATAATGTGTATGTGCAAGTGTATGTGTGTTAGCATGAATGCGTATGTATACGTGTGTGTATAAAAGGGAGTGAGTGCTAGCATGAATGTAAACGTGTGTGTTAACAAGAATGTGAATGTATTAGGGGAGTGTGAGTTAGCATGAATGTGTATCTGTAAGTGTGTGTGTGAGTGTATGTGTGTTAGCGTGAGTGTAAGTTTGTGTAAGCATGATAGTGTGTGTAAATATGTGTGCCAGTGCATATGTTAGTTACCTGGGGGAGCAAGGGGTCGATGGGACCACTTGGCATAACCTGCCCCACGAGACCAGAAGATGCAAGCCCTCCCTGTCCATTTTCATTTTCTCCTGAAACAAGGTTAGACAGAAACAGACAAACACTTTATTCCCCATATAGCTTTCTCCACAAAAATATGTACACTATAGGATTTGGGAATGGCACATATACAATTTACCTTCTGAAGGAATGTATTTACGGTTGTATTTACACTAAAATTTGCACTAAAATAGGAATAATGAAAATGAGCCGGAAAAAAACTGACTATATGTTGAGTTCAGAAAGTAAATAAAAAGTGGCAGTCTCTTCCTAGAGCCCCAATTAGGAACACAGGCTAATGCACAGCCTGACAGGCTTACTCACCTGTCAACTTCTTCTTCTTAGTTTAAGGGGACCATATTTTTTAAATTAAATCTGGGGACTATTTTATATGCATATTTTCTTCAAACTATGTATGCAGTGTACTTAGTATGTGTTTATGAAGGACAGGCACTGCACACCGACACCCAAACACACACACCAGGACAGGCTCTTCCCCACCGACACCCAAACACACACACACACACACACACACACACACACACACCAGGACAGTTTAGGGCACATGTGTGCACTGCCCCATTTGGGTGCCGGCCAACTCTTCTTGTTCATCTTTGTGGGGGAAAAAATCTTCGTATTCCATGAATATTCGCCTGTTCCTGTATTCGGTTCGGGTGAATATTTGTGTACATTCTTCGTGTTCGGTTTTTTTTCTTTGTTTTCTGTAGAAGGGGTTAATACGGGTTAATAGGGGTTAACGCGGTACGCACTACGCAGAAGCTTTGACGCCAGGACTTTAAATGTCTGTACGAGCAACTCTATTAGTACCCGGCAGGACGAACGACCAATAGAGAGGGGCCTCCTCTGGCATCAGGCGCACGGCCCTTTAACTCCTGACAGCGAACCTACGGATTTCCACTCCCGTTAACCCCTGCGATGCTAGGTAGATAAGGTAGGTTAGATGGAGAAGGGACCAGGGAGATTAGTAAACAAAGACGAACACGAAGATTCTTGCACGCATGTTTTGCCGCGTGCATGTTCATATGTTCGGTATTCAGGCTGAACAACGAAAACGCACCCTTCGTGTTTGTTTTTATGTTCGTCCAAATACGAATGCACAAGTCTAATTAGTACCCACTTCATGACACCAGAATGGATACCCAGATAGGATACAGTGATTTCTCCAGTCCAAAACACTATGCAAAGTATAGGTCAAGGGGACTTCAATTATTTAAAAATATTAATAATTTTTTTTAAAAAAATGGATGTGAGTGGTCTTTTACATAAAGGACATACATTTTCTTGGCTGTTTCTTTAGTATAATTGCAATGGCCTCTCCATGCTCTGCAGAGTGTGAAACGCCTGGCTCCGTCCCTTGTGCGTTGGTTCAATCTTGCCTGTTCACGCATGCGCAGTATTCCTAGGAGTTGGACCTACTGGCAGGTGGGCACGATCAGCTGCTACAGTACAGAACCCTTCATTTCATACTGTTTGCTTCATTTATTAACCCTTTCACTAACTATGTGGAAGCAACACACCCAAACCATAATTTCTATTGTGTCTCATTTGTTTTTCTATGAACATTTTCCCAAGTAACTATTGAATTAAAAATTGTAATCGGTGCTTGTCTTAATGTTGATATGTCGTAAATTTCTTATATCTTACGTCTTATTATCCTATTCTCTTTGCTAGGGTGTACGCATTAGATGTCTGAACTGAGGTGTGAGGAAAACATGTTTTTATGGCACAAATTAGCTTTATCTGTCCATGCACTCTGTGTGTTTTCTTGTTTAGATTTGTAGCATTAGCCCATATAATCTGTTTCCCAGAAACACAATTATAGATCAGCAAGTTACTAGAATCAAATTCCATTAAAGCAATTGAATTCCGAGAGAATTTGATACTTGTGTCTCAGTTCATTATAACCCAGACACAAAACAGAGAAAATCTATCCTTCCAATCCCTGGGTATTTAAAGTCCGCCGAGGTGGGAGAGGGTAGCAGTGACAAAGAAAGGGGTAAAACGGAATAAGAATGAGGAGTTATTCTCTAATCAATGTTGAAGGTGACATGGCTATAATAATAATAATATTTAAAGGTGAAAATAGGGTGCAGCCATGGTAGAATATGACATGAAGTGACTATGCCATCCACATAACGGGGTCCGGGCTGCACCTCACTTGTGTTCGAGTGACCCTGTGTTTAAGATGTTAAAATAACTGGAAAGTATGGAAAAAGTGACACTTTAATGTGTCCAGAGAGCAGTACCAAAATTTTGATGTGGCCCTATGACTTCTTGGGAGGTGTTGTAACATTGTACATTATATAGAAGAATAATATATTTATATTTATATTTTTGTGGTACCAGTCTGTGGCTATAGGTTTGAGCTGCGTTAATGAATTATAATTAATGATATTAAAAATTAACGTTAAAGTAAATTCATAGATTCAGCCTCTTGGATGAGAATGAAGGTGAGGCCCGGAACTTTCCTCCTGGAGATGTGTGAACCCCGTATTCATCTAGGCCATGTGATGCTGACTTTACAACCTAAGGGCTCGGGTGGTCCCAGGGTACTTGTGTCAGGTCACCCCTGACATCTGGGTTCAAAAACAGGACCTGTTACCTTCAAGTGGTGAAAAAGACACACACAGCTTGAACGAAGATCTTATGGCAACGGTGAGGCATGTAAGATATTCATATTCTTTGTTTCTGCAGGTCTACTTGTTAACGTAGGAGAGACCCCCTACTTGCTGCATTTTTTGCCTCATTTAAGATGCTTCGGAATTCCCTGTATTCATTAATGTTAGGAGATTTTTCACATCCAAATGCTTAAATCGAGGTATACGTTTCTATATGAACATTCGACAATCCTATACACGCTGCTGTTACATACTGGGTATCAAGGCTTGAAATGGGTGTCTAATTAGATTGGGGCTCTGAGTGAGTTGGGGAAGGATTTCACTTCCCGAGGTTTTTGATTTTTATTGAGCTTGGTTAATTAAAAGAGCGATTGGTGCCGGGATGACACTTTAAGTGGTATGTGGAATATCGCATGCTTCTGTGTACTCTACAGATGTATAATGCTATCATCGTACTGCACAGAAATCACAAATATATCCACCTACAACTCTAGAAACCCTATAAAACCGTGAAATTAGTCAAATTACTGCAATATCCCAAGCAGAGTACATGCACATATTTTGGAAATATAACAAGGATATCACACATGTAAAGACATAGCGCATGAGGGACCTGTCACCTTCACATCTTTCCTGCAGAAATGAAGTAACTGAATAAGACTACCAATAATTGTGCTTTTTGCTATCAGCTTCACTCCTTAGGAAGCATTTAGTTTACAAATATTAGACTATGTCGCCTCCAGGGTGTCAAAATCTGGGGCAAACTGTGACAAAACTATCATATGGAATACATTATCTTGTCCCTAACCCATGAACATCAATCAGCAACTTAACAATTAGGGAGAAAAATAACTTTCTGGGGGAATGAATCATTATGGATGATAATAATTATTCTGAAAATAGGAAATAAAAATGAGTATTCCCAATGTAACTGGGAATAATATGTTGTTATATTCCACACACAGCAGACTCTAGGAAGGATGTGGCATAAATCTCCTCACAAGTATCTGGCTTATAATTATTCTCACCAGGCAGAGCACTTTTATAAACGTTATGAAAGGGAAATGCATTGGATGCGGTGCAGTATGACTCTTTTATGTGCTGTACGCAGTAGGAGCTGCATTTAGACTGGTCAGAATACTAGAAAGGATATATTTTTAGGGATTTATACTTGTTTGGCAGGGGATGAGTTAAGATCTCAGGTAACTAATTGCTCTGTGTGAAACCATTTGTCTGAATGATTAGCATCAAGTGGACATGACAGTGCTAATGGTGATAGGTAGAAAGGGCAACATGCTCTGTCTGACTCCTTAGATTACAGAGTGACATCACACAGACCGGAGAGGAGCTGCCAGCTGCCGACAGAAGGACAAATTCATCCAGGAAACTTACTTGGAATCAAGTGATGGAGAACATGAAAGAGAGGGAGAGAAAGACAGGTGAACCACTACAATAAGAGGCAATCGGAGAGACAGGCGCAACGACGAAGAGGTGAGAGACAGTGTGGGCACAGAAGAGCGAGGAGTGACAATTCAGCAGAAGTTTATAAAGTAGGGCAGAGAAAAGGGAGTGGATAATTTAAGAAAGAAAGGAGAAAAAAGGGAATATCTGCAAAGTTTTTCCAAAAATAAGAGATATAAATTGTATAATGTGAAGAAGAAAGAAACACAGAAACACAGCAAGACTGAATGCAATGACTGAGAAGGACGAAAGGCCAAGATAGAGAAGAGTGGTCAAAAACAGGGATTGGTAAGAATAAAAAAATAGAATTAATAGAAGGAACAAAAGAATAAACTATATACCCTATTTTCAAAAAAGCAGAGATAGAATCAAATTATAGAAAGCAGATAGTAAGGATTTCTGTTCCAGAAGGAAAGCAGAACAGAAAATCAACTGGAGGACGTTAATACATTCTTCAGAGACCAGGGGGAGACTGTAGGACAAGATCCAAAATCTGCCACGTCACCGGTCCTTCTCAGGCTGAAGAACTTCACAGCGAAAGCGGGAATTGGTAACATATTTTCTAGGACTGAAGGAGCAAAGAAAGGCCAGCGACAAAACAATGGCCTCTTCATATTCCTGGATCCATCCCAGCCTGCTTATCCTTCCCCTCATCATCGCCTGTGCAGGTGAGTTTATGGGGGAAACGTATTATCACTAATTATCACTAATTGTTCCATAGCAATTGCCTCATATTTAATACTTGGAACCAGGAATATTTTTATACATATGGCCCAATATCGTAAACGGGGAGCATCACCCTATCATACTACATTCTACATTAAGAATAATTTATACAATTATGATTGCTATATTGGCCTAATTTTTCACGACGCATCTAATTTTCACTTTGCAGACCACCACGTACAGTTAAGTGCTATTCCCCAGTGTGCGGAACATAAAAAAATCCCCAAATACATCAATTACTTTATCAAGTTTATGCATCCCCCAAACCGCACAGATGATAGGTATTGGTCACAACATTTAAAAATCAGATGGGTCCAGGAAAAACTGTGGCATGTGACATGTTTACAACCACTTTTGATATTGATTATATATATATATATATATATATATATATATATATATATATATATATCGTTATATACGCTTCTCCTTAATTACTGGTTCTTAGTTTGCATAATGACACATTGAGGGTCTGAGACAATAGGGACAATGCAGAAGAGCAGCATTACCTTATTAAAAATATGATGATTAGATTTACATTTTAAAAAGAACATACATATAAAACTTTACATAACACCTACAAGATTTCATTGTAAAATTGTATAAATAAATATTGGGGTGTTTACAGACAAAGCAAAATATGGCACATATGTAAAAAGTAATCGAAATCTTTAATACAGGCATTATTCATTTCAAAGTACTGCGTTTGAAAATAGTCTTACATTAAAAAGGGTGACAATTATACTTTATACTAATCCCAACATCAGATCAATAATATTTGGTGCGTTATTAGAATAATAATTGAATTCACCTTGCCTTGATGATGTTGCGGTCCTTCACAACATATTGCTAAAAATTGCTATTAAATCATGATTACATGACCAACGTCTTTACCAGCTTTACGAGTTGTATAAATTAGCTTAGCGGCATATGATTGATAATATAAAGCGTTTTCACTAATAGGTATGAGCCTTAACATGATCTCTTTGGATTTCTCAATGTAGTTGTGGGTGTGCTCTGGGATAAAGGGCAGAACGACAATGGGAATAATAAATAGAAAAGAAAAAAAGGGAAAGGAAAAGAAAGACAGAGAAATGGAGGAAGAAAACAGTAACTATATCATGATTTTAGTTCTGCAGTAAGTTGCAAAGCAGTTTGTAGAACAATTTACTGATCAATAATATGTCAATTGTGGCTTCTATTAAATTCATTCTTTGAGGGTGATTAGATATCTAGCCCAAGAATTTATACATAAAACTATTAAATCCTTTTTACATTGCCCTTACTTGGTCCAGTATAAATCCATTTTAAATTTGTCTTAGAGTTGGGGGAAAACCCCTCTGAACTCTAGATTCTGCTTACACCAAATAAGTGTTTTTATCTTATATGGGTGCTTGAGCTAAAAATGCATCCATCTTTTTTTTTTGGGGGGGGGGTATTGACCGAATCTGCCAAAGCAACTCAATTTGGCTGTGGATTCCACATCTAAATGCCCTTCCTTTAGTTACATTTACTAAATTTGTGAAACAGTGACCCCAATATAGAGTTCAGAATAAAGGGTATTTATAGCACTCTTACTCCTGCTTTATTATATGTAATAATTATTAAATAATAAATAAGATATAATGTAAGATCAGATGAAAATCAGATAACAAGACGAAGCCAACCTGACTTTTAGCAGGCAGAAAAAAAAAAAAATATATATATATATGTCTTATTTTTTTATATATATATATTTGTTTTTCTATTGAACTAGACTAGTGAGTGCACAAAAATAATGCATTTTATTATCTTTAATCTTGCAGCCATTGGGGCCAGTAGTCCCAATTCCACCAAGCCAGCCCTCCTTCGCCTTTCAGACTACCTCATGGAAGAATACAAGAAGGGTGTGAGACCTGTTCTGGACTGGAGACGCACCACCACTGTATATATTGATGTCATAGTCTATGCCATTTTGGGAGTGGTAAGTTCTAAGTACGTTCGCAAGAAATAGAAAAAATTTCCACCCACAGGGGGTAACTTTAAAAAACATCCAACTGTAGTCAATGGAGTATAAAAGTACATGGCTATTCTAGAGAATGTACTAAGAGAACACTTTTCCGGCAGGGTCATGTCTTTTCAAGCTGAAATAAAACAGTTTCCCCTGACAGCCTTGGAATAGATCCCCGGACAGTGAACATGTGTTAACCCAGTGTAAACTATCGCTATTGATCATTAAATGAGTAGCTCGAGCTTTAAAGGTACTCCTCCATTTAATGAAATACCGAGGCCAGCCACCATTGACTAATGTGCGAGCTTCTACATTTCATGGATACTGGTGGGAACAACAAGAAGAGCTACACAAATAGGGAATGTCTTTTTGATTTATCAGAATGTTTTAATACATATGACTACCATAATTGTACTCTCCTCTAGCCAGTGCACTCATACCTTATGTTTAATGGTTATTTGGCCTGGCGGAATACTGTAAAATCTTAGGGTTACAATGAATAGCTGCTTACGTTTAATTAATCCAACCTGGTCAATTGGAATAGAGAATCATAGCTGAAATATGGAGTTCTAGGTTCTAAAACAGCATGAAGAATTGTCCTACACCAAAGTTCATGAGAGTTATAACATCCACACTTTCACAAATATGCCCTGGATAGACCCCTATTAGCTATAGTTGAGCTCCCCATTAAAGCTGGCAAACGATTTGCATTGACGGGAAGAATTGTCCACAACTGGACCAAATGAAGAAAAAATAACCTATGAACTGTTTTTGTGTCCAATAAATGTATTAAACTTCTTTTTTTTTTTGCAATTTCTTTCCTAGGATGAGAAAAATCAAGTGCTGACAACATACATCTGGTATAGACAGGTAATGTTCACAAAATATAAGATCTGCTTGATTATTTTATTTCTGTTTTCTTTAGAGGAATATAAGTGCATTATTATGTTATTTAAATATTTTTTTTATTATTATTTGTACATTATTAACACAGTTTAAGTGATATAGTTGTTATTAGAAGCATTAGCTATGAGATCCGAAACAAATAATTCTTTGTAACGTATGTCTAGGAATCTTCTTTCATAGTTTGGGATCTCTGCAGCTGAGTGTCAAATCAGATGATCAAACCTAATCTAATAGAATCGGCAAGATCACTATATAATAAAGGCTAAATTCCCAAGTGCATAACTTATTTCATTTATTCTTCCGTAGAGCTTACATTACTTGGATCAGCTACCTATACAGTTTAGAAGCCGTGTAATACTGACCATTTCTCCTGATAAATATCTTTATAACTTTTTTTAATGTAATTTTTACAGTTATTATTTAATGCTGCCCCTTTTCAATATGCTTTATACATTATCTACTCCATTGCTCGTCTAATATACATCTTTAATTGTTAGTGCCCATTCTTTATTAAAATAAAAACCATAAGAGAAACACGTCTGCTTCATATACTTAAGGAAAGCTTAAATTAAGTCAACACTGTCCATTAGAAACCCAATTTTGCAAAACTAACTCAAAGGATAATACTTTTCATCATAATAACCAGCACATGACTTAATTAGAAGTCTCGCTAATTTATTTCAGCACAAAAAGAAAATGATGATAAAATGACGTTTTTTGTTACTCAATTTGTGGGCTTTTGGGAAATAGTAACTTGCTAAAGGCTTTTATTTCATGTCATACCCCCCAATGATGTGATTTTTATTCTAGTTAGTGCATCCATCCAAGTGCAGAACGTAAGGGACGCTGCAGCCATCATATACACTTAAATTCATTAGATACATGTACAACTGAACACTGAGAACAGTTCAAACACTTATTTAAGAGCCGTGTAATTCATGGAAAAGCAGTAAATGAGTGAGAATAAGACAAAATAGGGGACAAAATATATGGGACATTAGAAATATAAATTGGATTCTGAGTGGTTTCCTTGGTTTCCGTGGTTTCCAAAAACAGATTGTCATGGCGTAAAACGCTTGCTTGCTGTAAATGGGACAATAATGAGAAGAAAAAACAAAAAAAAAATATTTTAATTCGGAGCTCCTTAACTGCAATTTTTGTACTGAACGCGCAGAGAAAAAGAACGTTCTGCTATATGAGGATATATTGCAAACTGACACCTCCACGTCTCGTGCTTTCACGTGTGTTTGTGCAATGGTGTGTTTGGGTTCTTCACATCACAATGGTGTTGTAACTTACTGAGACTACTTAAATGCATGGAGCCCCTACATGTGTTTGTCTTCCATGTAGTTCTGGGTGGACGAGTTTCTTACCTGGGATCCAACAAAGTTTGAAAACATTACTCAGATCTCCATCCCTACAGAAAAGGTCTGGATCCCGGACATAATGATCAATGAATTGTAAGTAGTGGCAAATGCTCATGCCTATGATCCATCACTGTGTTTCCTCGTAATGTCATTATATTGGTGGCCAGGGCCTTCTTAAGGCTGTGGGGTTTTTTTTGTAAATAAAATAACTGACTTTTCTGGATTTGTAAATACAAGGAAGTAGAACACTGTGATTCACTCTTATCCAACAAACATTCTGAGCCGGAAGTATGGTTATATGTGCAAGCACCATGACTTCAAGGAAACAAGCATCTCAGCTTCAAAATCTCTCCAGTAGAACACACTATTATTTTGTTCAACACCATTTTAAGTGCTTGAAGCTGGACAACTCTGTTGGGGGCAAGCTTAGAGGTGGGATGGGGACATGGTTAGTGGAGGAGCTGGGGCAGGACCATTCTCACACTTTATATGTCCAAGCCAACTCACAATATAGAAAAGCAAGACGCCAGGATATGATGTTGTATTGTGGTGCTCTGCTTTAATACATCGCAAGGTGACCATCTGGGAGCTGTGATTGAGGTCTGTTCTAAAGTCTTCACAAGTGTGTGGGACACTACCCTAAATCCTGTGCAAAACAAGACACACAACTGCAGTAAATGTTGAGAAATAGATCAATGTCAACAGTTAATAAAATTAGAATTGATTTTAAATTTACAAGTAACTCTGGCAGAGATGTCATTATCTCTTTCATCCTGCTAAGAAAAATGCATTTAAATATTACCTAACTACAATGTGCAACTTTGGTAGCAAATTCTATGTATCTATGCAGATATTTTGCATAACACTGACTATAACACTGATGATTCTTTAATTATAATAATAACAAACAATTTCCAACCAGGGGCATGATTAGAAACCCTGGGACCCCCAACTTCACCAAGCAACATGCCCCACAGTGCCACCTTTGCCCTCAGCTTGTGAGTGCCACTTTTGCTAGTCTGTGCCACCATTATCCTCAAAGAGTATGTCTGTGCCATCATGCACCAATCAGCTTGTTTGTGCCATCATTGCCCCCAAACAGCTTGTCTATGCCTTCTTTGCCCCTTGGAACATATATTCTGGCACACGCACATAAACATACATACAAATGTACACATGCTAACACACATACACATGTTTACACATACACTTACTCATACACGTACACACTTATTCTAACACACACATTCCCACTCACACCACGGATATATAAACATTCATGCTCACACACAAACACTTACCACACACTCCATGCCACAACACTTACACATACATGCTCACACACAAACACATACACATCTATGCTCACACACATCTACTCAAGCACTCAAACAGTTACACATTAATGCGTAGACATACAAACACTTGCTTTCACATACAGATTCATTTTAACACTCACTTATACATAGACAATCATGCTCACATACACTTATAAATAGACATTGACACATAGACACCGTGCGAGCAGCCTCGGTCCCCTTTAGGGTTACGTGATGTAACATGACCCCACTGCAAACTCTGTGTTAAAAAGCATTTAAATGAATAGTCAGTATCAGGGTTGGTAAGATGCATCTTTTTTAGGATGTGTGGCAGCATATTATACTCTGTGCAATGTTCACTGGTGCTATGTTTCCTCCAATAGTGTTGATGTTGGAAAGTCCCCAGATATTCCATATGTCTACGTCAATTATGAAGGTAGAATACAGAACTATAAGCCTATCCAAGTGGTGACCGCTTGCAGCCTTAACATATACAACTTTCCATTTGACCTTCAGAACTGTTCGCTAACATTCACCAGCTGGCTTCACACAAGTAAGTTTAGCATTCATTATTTAGGATCTGTGGATTTAGGAAATGTTTGGATCTAACATTTACCCTTTGCAAAGATCCTGCTGCACTATATAAATAAAGGGCATATGAATAACGCCACCTGTGATCTATGGGAAGATTTACTCAACTATGAAACGTTTAATAGAGTTTTTACTATAGTAAATCTGTAAACATCGCACTGAAAAGATTGTATTAATGGCTAGTAATAAAACATATCTGCTGACCTATTCATATATTCTATAATATATTCAATGGTATTGTTAGATTTACAACAAATGTATTACTGTAACAAGAGATGTAAAAAAAAATAAACAATGATATCTTCATTACTACGATTATACAATAAGGATAATCCTATAAGTAAGTCCTATAGTACATGGTATGTTTCTCTGCTTTCTAGTTCAGGATATTAATGTGTCACTATGGAGAACACCGGAGGAGGTGAAAGAAGACAAGAGTCTCTTTATGAACAAGGGCGAGTGGGAGCTGCTCTATGTATTGTCCCAATATCGAGAGTTTGTGGAGCATGAAGATAGCTTTGCAGAAATGAAATTCCATGTAAGAAAAATACGGTTGGAAGAGATACATGGATTATGTTCCCATGATTGTGTTGTATTGTGTGAATTGTCACATGATGTTGTTTATTGTTGGTGTCCATCATATTAAAAGAGGACCCAAGCCCTATTTTTATGTTAAATGGCATAATGGCAGGGCTGGTCTTAGTACCAGGCAGCAGGGTCTTTATCCGGAGTGCCCACAACTGGATTCAGCAAAGCCAACCAGAGGATAATGTAAATGAGACAAAAGTCTCATTATCTAACTCCAAATAAAAACCCACCTTCTCCACTATACATGCAGTAAAACGCATTGGAGTTGTCACGACACAGCGTACAGACGAGACTCCGTAGTCAGGTAGGACTGCAGGGAAGGTCCAGAGAGCCGAGATCAGGATACCGGAGAGCAGGATAAACGAGGAGCAAGCCGAGGTCAGGATACCGGAGAGCAGGATAAACGAGGAGCAAGCCGAGGTGAGGATACCAGAGATCAGGATAGTCAAAAACAAGCCGAGGTCAAATACAGGAATCAAGCAGGAAAACGCTATCTGGGTGCTAGCACAGGGCATAGACGACCATCAGAAGGCAAAGTCTCAGAGTTCTGAAGTCTCTTAAATAGGCACAGGAAGTTTAGGCACTAATTGGATGTTTCCCGCCAAATTTTCAAAGTGCCGTTACGTCACTTCCTGCGGCCATCTTGTGGTTGGCGATTCCGTAATCTTCCCATATAGGTTGGGGTAGTACCAGCCGGCGCCACTAGGTGGCGTGAAGAAGAACGAGTCAGGACTCCAGAGAAGGACGCGTCTCCCGGCTCCAGCTGCTGGGAGGATCTTGTGCAGGTAGGTGGTCTCCCTCTTCCTCGCGGCGGCTGCGGCTGCTGTGTAGACGAGGGAGGTCTTCCCCTTCTGCGCGGTGGCTGTGGCTGGGGCTGCCGTGCGGAAGCAGGGGGTCTCCCTCTTCCTCACGGCAGTTGCGGCTGGAGCTGCCGTGCAGAGGCGGGGGGTCTCCCCCTTCTTCGCGGCGCTTGCTGCTGCTGGTCCGAAGCGGGGGGTCTCCCCTCTCTTCGCGGTAGCAGCGACCGCCGGACCGGAGCGGGGGGTCTCCCCCTACCTCGCGGCTGCTGACACGCGGCTGGGGCCGTAACAGGAGTCCATGCAAAATGGTGATATGGAAGTTTTCATCTTACTTAATCCACTATGTTTGCAACTTTAACCTTCATGTAGGAAAAACGTCTTTGGGTTGGGGCTTTCTGATGCACAGTTATTGTGGTGAGATGATTTGCTTGCTTTTTATTTGAAGGCCAACAACAGCAAATCATGGACTAGAAGGGATATCTATAAATCGAAAAATATCATTATCTTGTTTATCTCCATGGTGCATGAATGGGGGCTAGAAGGTCATCTAATTGTAGGCCTGGCTGACAGGTATACCCATCTCATGTTATTCAAACAACAAGTAAAAGCACAAAGATTTCTGGCTGCAGGAATATTGGAAGAACTGAATTGTATAATTTAATAAAATGAAAGCAGGCACTTTTTTCAAATTCAATAATAAGTATGCATTTTCTAATCGGTTTTACCTCTGGTTTATCACATTTTATCTCATGCTATTGTAGGTAGTGATTAAAAGAAGACCCCTCTTCTATGCTGTGAATTTGCTTCTGCCCAGTATGTTTCTCATGGTCATGGATATTATAGGATTCTACCTTCCTCCAGATAGTGGCGAAAGGGTCTCTTTCAAGATCACGCTCCTTCTGGGATACTCTGTATTTCTCATCATTGTATCGGATACACTGCCTGCTACAGCCATCGGAACGCCGCTGATTGGTTAGTAGAAGTATCTATTACCCTTCTATTCTTTACATATAACATCCAAACAAGTCACCAAATAGATGACTTCTCCGTAACACATTCTTTACTTTAACTCTATTAATCAACTTGATTTTTTGTTCTTGATATTTAGTTTGACATCAGGGACTATTTAACCACACTAGAGCTATTGGTAATTTGGAAATTTGGGTCCCAAAGAGGGACAAGTTCGTACTAAAAAGAGATGCTTGGGAAGTATGCTCACTAAAAGAGATAAAGTGGGCTTGTAACATAGATATTGGCCTTTTTTAACCGGTAAACACCAATATTTACATTAAGTATACTGAAATGACACATAAGCTAAATAAACAGTAAACCAAATTAATGAACATTTTAATATACTCGTTTTTAAATTTTTTCTCGTTTCTCTTTTTTTCTTCCTTATAGTTCTGTGTTAACATGTGACCGTTGTTGACTTTATTTTAACTACCTTTCTACAGACGACAGTATTTCATTTCACCAAAATATATATCACTGCAGAACAATCAATGATTAAAATGTTGATCTAGATTTTATTGAGATGTTGTTGCGCAATACAAAATGAATGTTAAGCATAATGTATCAATGTCTTTGTGGCAATAAATGTATAATAAAGAAAGGAACAAAGGAGACCGTATTAAAGCGGGGAGAAAAATATCTGCAGGATCAGTTTCAGATCTTGTTTAGAAAGGGCATGGAATTGGAATAAGACATAAAATACATTAATATTTTTCCTTAGTTATTTGATTAACCCTTGCTTTAACAGTTCTGATGATCATGCTTATCCTAAAGAATATTAGAAAGTTGTTTTTTTATATACATACATTTACATAGCAGCTACTACAAGTATACGTCTTTTAGTGTTGTTTGGTTATAGTGATGAAATGGAAGAGTTAATGGATGGGGTCTTAGTTTAGTTAAAAATAAATCTGATCTTATTAGAACTATAAAGTCTAACGGGCACAGCAGAAAGGTATAGGTGACATAGAACTTATGGCTAGGACTTTGGTTACAAAAATGTTGTACCCTAGTGGTTTCCAGCTTAGTCCAAAGGGCCAACCAACTGTCCAGGGTTTATGAATGTTCCTATTTCAAGAGAATGTGGTAATCACTAAATCCTACCCTGTTAGTGTGACTTAAAGGTTGGGAACCATTGCTCTATACAACCCTCTGTCAAGGCGATAACTAAAAGTTATTTGGTTAGGTAATTTACGCGTTTTCTTCTTTCTTAGGTGTGTACTTTGTGGTTTGCATGGCGCTCTTGGTGATTAGTCTTACAGAAACTATACTCATAGTACGTTTAGTACATAAGCAGGACCTTCAGCCCCATGTTCCAAATTGGTTGAAGAGGCTGGTCTTGGAGAAAATAACAGTTATACTCTGCATCAGGGACAAGAAGTTTGGGACAGCTCGTACCGACAGCTTGGATATATCCCGGCAGACAGAAAACAGTAGTATTGGTGAGATTTACGGGTTGTTTCCTGCTCAGAAAATCATAGTCCATAACATGATGTTCTTTTAAAGTTTACCCTAGTACTAAAGCTTTTCTGTCCTGTAGAGAGACTGGCCCGGTACAATTCTGAGAACTCCAAGGACTATGAAAAGTCAGTTGGCGTCATTCTGCCCAGCCGAGAGAGTTCAGTGATCGTGGACAGCATTCTCCATGAAATTGCATCCATCCGACACTACCTGGAAAAACGAGATGAGTATAGAGATATAGCCAAGGAGTGGCTGCAGATCGGATATGTTCTCGATGTCCTCCTCTTCAGAGTGTATCTTTTGGCAGTTTTGGCCTATACGGTTACCATGGCAACGCTGTGGTCCTACTGGCAGCAGGCCTAAAGCTTAGAGGACCAGATGATAAGCTTCAGAAATAAATCCACTCAGTTACTTTCTAATTAAAACTAATTTGCTGCAAATTAGGTAAAAAAACCTGCTGCATTTATATTTGTACACTTTCTACAAAGATCCAGTATTTAGGGGTTAAAACAATGAGCCCAAAAGATTGTATATGTGCTCTGTAGATGTTTTATTTAGTAATGGCGATTTGCTTAGAGAAACACACCACACATTATTGTTTTTATGGACAAACCTAGCTTATCTTGTAGGAGAAAGCATAGATAGACCTTCCTGGAAATATATATACGGTATTAATTCTCAGCGTTAAATGAAAGAGAATAGTTCTTCAATATTAAAGGTTGCCCAAAAAAAGGCACTTAAGCAAAAATAATTCAAAAGTAGTGCATGACGTAGTGATGGAGAAAAAAATATAGCTAGAATATTTTTTTTACCATACATTTAAAGTTAAGGTGTTAGGTCTTAAATGTATATGATAAACTGGTTTAAAATCTGGGCTATATTCCTTGTAGAAAAATAATTCATAAAGTGTATTGTAGCTCACTAACGGTTAGTCTATATACCTCCTATATACCTTGATGACTCCTCAGAAAGGCAAAAGATCTCTAGGACATTGTGTATTATTGCTGAAATGTAAGGTGTGGGCTATAGACAAAGTAGATTCCATTTAATTAGGTTACTAGTGCACATGTTCATGATCATCAGGTATAACCAGTTTCTAAAATCACCAGAGATAATCATTAAAATTATACTGTCCACCAATATTTTAATTATGAGAAATTTGTAAAAAAATAAATAATTAAAAGACAACTTTATTAAAACTGCTATCCATTATTTATCTATCCATTATATTCTACTACTAATATAGAAGAAAATATGATACTTTCTATAACTTACATACCAAGTATTACTTCTTGAACATCTGATTTAACAAAGACAAGCTCTTTAAGGGGCAGAGGTGGCACAGGCAGGCTATTAACCCCTTCAGTCCCCTATGGACATACCAGTACATCCAAAAAACACATCCCAAGAATCCCCTATGGACATACCGGTACGTCCTGCCCTTCTTGCAGTGGCAGGGACACTCCTCCCTGACAGCTGAAGCCGGCATCGCCGGCTTTCTGCTGTCTGATCTGATGTAACAGCTTACGGCATGAAAGCCGGAAAGCTGTTACATTTTAAACTGCATTCCCTTCCGAGTTGTGTCACTGCTGACGTCACCTGGAAGTTCATCAGAGGACAGGATATCCCCTGCACAAAAACATTTATTGGGGTGCCATCTTTATCATTGCACAAGTGTTAAATTTAAACTCAACTATGTGCAGTTATGTTATGGACATTTTGTGTCACATAAATATTTTTTTATGTTAATAAAGACCCTACACAGTTGTAGGAATGAGAAATTACATAATTCATTATGAAGAGATGTCCTTAGTGCCAGCATCAGAGGATCGACATGTACACCAAGAAGCCTCAATTACATCCTTGATTTCAGAAGGCAATTAGTATTACCATCTCAGTATAATGCATCTCAGTATTAAATTTAACTCTATAATATTGGCATGTAATTTATATCAAGTCCTCTGCTGATCTCTCTACAGGATGTCAACTACTTTTGTACAATGTGTATTTTATGTTTTGTTGTTTGTGTTGTTCTCTTGTAACATGTATCGGTGTCCAAACATCCTCAATAAAACAATGCTTACAGAAAGAAGAGCCTCATTGGTTGATTTATTGCATATTACTTCTGCTGAGTTATCATGGGCATAAATAAACACATTAATCATGTTGAGTGCACAATATTGTAAATATTTAACTCATTGTTACCAATTAAATCAATAAAAGGGGGGAAATGGTGGTGAAAATATTTAGGCAAATATGATATTATGTAGAAAATGATGATCGCTGACACCATTCAGTTAAATACAATGAAAATCTAGAAGAATATACCTACTTTCAAACTTAAAAAGTACCTATATGAACATCGGTTTTAAGCTACGTTCAGTTTGTCCTACATCCTACAGCAGATCCGAGCCTTCCTTAAATCATGTGTTTTATAGAGATTATCATAAAAATGCAACTTCAGCTGATTGTATTCATATCAAACCCAAAGATTATACTTTTTCTTTGATTCAAATAGAAATCAAAACTTGATCAGAAATAATACTTTTCAGGATTGACTCGCATGACACAATTATTTAAAAGTCTAGTTGTAGTTCATCTGCAAGTCATTCTGGGAAGGCATTCAACTGCTATATCATAAATAAAACAGCTGAAAGGAGAAAGTAATTTGGATCTTTGATTCCAATGCCAATAAATAAAGATATGACTTTCTATTTCAAAGCTTAAAATTGCACATTCGTTTACCGTAAAAATGAACCACATTTACCTCAATAACAACACTTAACTCATTTGTCCCTACAGGGGCAATCTTAATTGTGTACAAGTATTTTCAAATAGGTTGTGGATTTACAGGAAAAACTTGTGGGAATAAAAACCAGCCCCGGAAATAATTGAATGCCAGCACTATATTTGACGGTGCCATTATTCTGCTTGGGGCACATATGTGGGGTGCCAGCCCCAATATATTTTTGGTTCAGCATAGAGATAAACAATGCATATTTAAAGTGTATTTGAAGAACACATTCATCTTGTTCCTGTAATATCACTGTGATCCATGAGATCACGTAATGGGTTGGGATGAACTGGGAGAGCCCCGGTTAAACCAAACAATGCAGAATACACTGTTCTAAGTATGAAATTAACCATTTGTTTATTTAATAATTTACTGAAAACAAAGTCCTTTAAGATACAGAAATCACTTTCTCATTGCATAATTAACAGGCAAGTAAACATGTAGCTCTCCTAAAATAATGTACAGCTAAAAATGAGGGCGGTTCGGAGAAATGTATGAACTGCATGGATGATCAGCGAGAGTCAGTGTATGTATGTATGTATGTATGTATGTGTAAGTGTATGGTGTTAGAATGGGTGTGTATGTATGTATGTACGAATGTATGTATAGATGTGAAAGGTGTCGGGGGGGGCTGTGTATGTTTTTATGTGTAAGGGTAGAGCTGCACCGACCATCATCATACCCACCCACATCATAATTCATTCTCACCTCCCACTACAATTAGTATTCCCCGACCATCATCATTCCTCCCCACCATCATTTATATCTGCTACCATTATCACCCCCTATGTCACACACACTTACACACACATGCTAACACACACTTATGGTAAGGTTATGGGCATTAATTACTAAAGGCTGAGTATCCTTTATCTGAAATTCTTGGGACCAGAAGTATTTTGTATAAGGAATAATTTCAGAAAACAAATCTGTATTTTTACTTGTGTCCACTCCATTGCTCAGACTTCTCCCCGCGGAAACAGAGCACTTCCAGAAGGTTGTTGAGGCTTCCCTGGACCACATCTGGTCCTGAAAAAGGGAGCAGAAGTGCTTTGGGGAAGCCTCAACAAGGGACTTTCCACGCAACCACCCCGTAAGTCCAACTCCTCAGTGTGAGGTCATGTTTCCAGAATCTGGACCGTTGCAAACATATCTATACAAACACCCATCAAAAGCTATTGGAGGAGGAAAACACAATATTAGCCTGAATATAAAGAAAGTAAAATAAAACACTTTAAAATCCAGAAAAGGCAGGCTCTGGGAGATTACATCATAATTACAACCTCCATATAGTATGTGCTTTAGTACAAATATCCATTTCTCTTCTGTTTATGATTATCTTTATGGAAGATCATCTGGTTGTATTCCAGCCCCATACACTTAAACCTCCCAAGAGACCCTGTTTCAGGTAATGCTACGTTCCTTTGTTTAGAATTATATAAATCACTGTTCATTAGCTCGTAATCATATTGTCACTCCGCAAGTTTCACAATTAATGTTTCATCAGCAAAATGCAGCCTAAAATCCAAACAGCAAATATATTAATATATTTGTCTCCCGACACAGCTCAGCATTTACATTCACTTAGGGGCGCTTGCACAGTGTGTGGGGGGGGGAATGAAAAACACTCAGACTCTTCTCTCTCTAAATGATCTCTAAAAGAAGAAAAACAAGACACAATGGCAAAGTACCCTCACAGCCCCCCCCCAAAAAAAAATAATAATTCCAGAACACTTACAGAAATGTATTGCACATAAGATAAAATGTGCAAAAACCGCAGTAGAAAGTAGAAGGTTCTTGAAAGCGAAAGTATTACCAGGAATCCGTCTAAGGTGTTTCTCATAAAGTGCTTCAATAAAGTGCTTCTCAGGAAAGTGCCATGTGCCAGAGTCCAATGGTATAGGTACATTCCCATATGATGAAGCTAAATGAATAAATACATAAAACATAAATACAAAAACAAGTAAAGGACAAGACTTATAGCGACGTGGTACACTATGTTTAGTATGTAGGTCCCTAATATTGCCCAAATTCTCCAATATTCTTTCTTTCAGTACCCTTGTGGTCCTACCCACAGTGTGTCCTGTTTTTTCTGCTTTTAGACCGTGAAAGTAAAGATTTGAATTAAGAGCCTGATTTCATTTATCTTCTTTTGAGTACCTATAATATACAGATTTACATTCAAAAGTTACACATACAGTCTATACTGTTGTGTTTTCTATCCCCCCCTTAGTGGATCTATATTGTGTTGGACAGTTGGAGAGTGTCTTTTCTTGTGTTGCAGCTGCCTATGGTTGGGAAGTATCTTTTTCATATTGTTATCACTGGGTGATCACTCGTGCTTATCAATTAGGAATACATTCTTCATTTATTGATAAAAATAAATCCTACTGATTCAAATGACACTTTTGTTTAGAATGAGTCTGTCTATATTATTTGTATAATACCAGGCCCTCGGCTTGACTTGAGGGATGCGCTGCTCTTAGATGGCACCACGTGCTGCCAGGCAGGGTAGATGCTCCAAAAACAAAACATTTGATTTTGATTATTGATTATTACGTGCAGTGTTACATAATGACTAAAACCAGCTTGGGTAGGAGTTTACCTGTAAATTATAAATGAATTTTTTTCTTTCAAGGAGCACAGCATTGTAGATTGCTTTCAAGGATGTAAGAAATATGAGTCATTGCAATATCTCCAAGGTCCTCCTTAATTTCTTCCATTTGGACCACTTATGAAAGAGGAAGTGTTAAAAGCTTAAGAAACTAATTGTAAGTGAAACAAGCTATTAGCATCAGCCATGGCAATGGTAATGGACGAGGATGAGAGA
Source organism: Spea bombifrons (assembly GCF_027358695.1). NCBI lineage: Eukaryota > Metazoa > Chordata > Amphibia > Anura > Pelobatidae > Spea > Spea bombifrons. Next base: position 12,641,087 of record NC_071098.1, read on the forward strand.
GAGAGCCTCTAAATTCTGATATAACAGAACAAGAAGCGAAACATTAAAAGGCACAGCAAAGTTACAGAGAGAGAGGAAAAAAAAGTCTGCTGGAATAACGAGGAGAGGAAACGAGGTTAACACAATTACCGAAGATGATAATGCAACAAAAAGCAGAATGGGAAGATATTTCGGAAATCAATCCATACTATAATTGACGCAAAGAAAGATTAAGTGACTTGACCAAATCTTCGAAAAAAGAAAAAAAATTGTGACTGTTGACTACCCAAGCAGCTTTGTGCTTCTGTGTAATATCCTAATCAAAACTGTTCAACACTGCAACCGGAACACAGTGGTTGTGAAGATCTGGGATGTGATAAGAATTTATCAAGCCTTTAAAAAGAAGAGTTTCAAAAAGTTAGAGAACTGGACTTAGATTAAAAAAGAAGGAGAAAAAGCTGGAATAATGAAGTCAGCACCAATCTGGGCCCTTCCGAGTTTATTGATTCTTGCCGTTCTCGTAAGATGTCCAGGTGAGTATATTTGTAAAAATATATTGATTTAATGCTGCATGATTGAACACGGTTACTCCAGAAAAACAAGAGTCTGTATTTTGAAGCACAACTGACTACTTTAGACAATAAGTCAATTTTCTGCCTTGGGGGGGGTAACATTGTGAAATATTTTCTCTCTAACTTTAATCTACATGATATGTCGTTACGAAATATGATATATTAACATTGTGTCTCATTAAGGAATATATCATATAATACTGAATGCCTAGTTTGTTTACAGATCCAAAAGACTAGTATTTGGCATCTATGAAATAATGTGTTATGTTTCAAAGTAAATGAATATATTTTATCGATAGGAATCCAAGCTTTTTTAGGTTAGCATGGACATAAGTATAATTAAATAATAGTGCAACATATCTACATTTAAGAATACAAACTTCCACCTTCCATATTATTTTATGTTATATATGCTATTCACCCATAAGTATCTTCAATATTTTGATTCTATCTACTTGAGTTTAACATCAGTTTTCAGACAAATCATGATTTGTTCACATGCATCCATGAATCCCTTTATCAACAAAATAGAGGGGGTAGTTGTGACAGAGACTGAGTAGCTCCGCCATAGAAATCCTCCTTGCCGTGAATGCTCAGTTAACCCTCTGTAATCCTTCCCAAGCATTAGTCAAGACTTAGTGTAGGGGTAAAATCGAACTCACTTTTTTGGAAACAACACAGATCTTTATATATCAAATAAGGAGTATAAATCTTGTCAATATCCAGACAGCCCGACGCCTCCATACAGTTCCCATAGCCCTCAATGCCCGTCCGGCAAAGAGTCCTTCTTTGAGGTTTTCCCAAGGGAGCGGCGGTGATCCTGGGGTATCAATGAAGTGCTCAGCGCTGGAAAGCTCCCCAAGAATAGTTTGCAGGATAGTGGGGCTCGAGCTCCAGTTCCCGGTTCTGAAGATTAAAACTAGGTTTCCCCCTTGAGCTCCCGCTCAGGAACCACCTCCCACTGTGCCCTACCACAAGCACAATATAATCAGCGACGTGGTAGGGTAATGGATGTCCACAGTGCCTTCATTCCAAAGTTCGGCGGGCATTGCCGGACTTCCTAGCCACCGCACAGTTCCATGGATGCTCGGCTAGGTCCCAGACAGGCGCCAGGCAAATGACTTCTGAATGAATGAGTTCTGTAACCACAAGGGTTAAACATAGTCTGGGAACCCCTACCACTGAGAAAAGTTAGCGATTGTACTCCTAGGCTTGAAACTGTAAAAAAATTGGAACGAAATATAATATTAACCCCTTAACGACAAAGCCCATACGTATACAGGCTCAAAATGCATTGTTTTCAATGGGTTTAGGGACCACCCATTGTCCTTAAGGGGTAAATAACAAAATAACAGAGCAGATGGGACTGTCACAATAGTCAACCCATTTTGTCTTGTATGTCTCACAAATTCCAGCAGTGTGCTAAGCCACATGGGGAAATGAGTGAATGACTTTGTTTTTATGAGTGAACCTGGAGTATATGTGTGTTTGTTTTACTGATCTCTGAGAAGAATAACATGGCTGCCCTTTAATGTATAGTAAAACAAACTGTATTTCAATATGGAATTAAATGCAAATAAAACGTATCATGGAGTAGAAACAATTATCTCTTTACTGTACTTTACTTTGCAGCCAAGGAGACCAGCAATGTTTCATCCTCTGGAACAGCCGTCCAACGCCTTGCAGAACAGCTCATGGATGGTTATAACAAAGCAGTGAGACCTGTTCGTGACTGGAGACAGGCCACCACCGTGTACATTGACATCGTCATATACGCCATCATTGGGGTGGTAAGCCAAACATGATCAGGCTTTCTGTTCTTCTTTCTGTACTTTCTGTGCATTAATCCGAGATGAAGCTCTCCAAGGCGATTGCATGTACACTTTCTACCTTAGGCCGCTATATTCCCCTGATAGGCGGCAGGTAAAAGTAGTACAGGTAAACTGTATTTACCTATAGCTTCATTATTAAACTATTAAATATTAATGGTAATTGTCATTTTACACTAAAAAGTGCTTCACTTTCTGCCATATTTGCCTGAAAACCAATAAAAAGTCCCCCGAAATCATTAAAACGTACACTCGTATTTAGTAATCTAGCACAAATTATTAGTTTGTTCTTCAATTATGCATCTTAAAAATACTTGGTGTTAAATAACAAAACATAAGCACATTACACATTTGTCTAGTATATCGGCACCAGCCGATGGGCATGATGTAGCTCCGATGACTCTGGCACACATTATCTTGTCAGCATTAGCAACAGACACTGTTAATACAAATGCTGAATAAAAACATGTAACAATTTCTGTTGGATAACATAAGATAAAGCACATACTCGACCATTACTTTTCTTTTGTCTGGTTACTGACGCCCTTTGGTGGTAGCTGATATGTACAGATAGGGTTTGTAAGTGTGGGCTGATGAATAGGAGAAATCCGGAAATCCACCCAGCACTTCCATTCTGTTTTGCCGCAAAATTCCATTTCTGCTCCATAAGTTTGCTGTTTCAAGGTCATTCCAAGGTGATGAAGAAGCTGGTGGACCTGAGCTTTACCTTCCTCCTTCTCAATGTATTTAAGGCAAGAAGGGATGGCCTAAGCGTAAAAGCCAGGTCTAGCCACACATGGGGCAGGACTACTCCCTAATACAGAGGAAACGGGGCAGGAATAAGGGAGCCAAAAGCAAACTCCCCTCACCCAGAAATCAAAGGCAGCCCCAAGACCCCCCGCTGTAGTCTTATAGGGGTAACTTAAGTAGATACATTTCATTAATCATCAACTACGTGCCCTTGTAATATAACCTTAATTTGTTAATTTTCCATTATTTCACACTTTGCTCCATATGACAAACCGGAAGCTTTCTTCTACAATTACAGGTTTGTAATAAGCGTATTCTAATGAACTAATTACCATAATTTTGATATGTTATCCATGTAAATACAGCAAAACAAAAATTAACAGTTTACTCTGTATGACTCCCAGTCTGTATGCCCTGCTGTGCTGGCGTGTGTCCCAGTTTTCAGACTGGTATTATAACCCCATACTGAGTGCACACCGCCTCCTGCGAGCCCACACAGCCTCCTGCGAGCCCACACAGCCTCCTGCGAGCCCACACCGCCTCCTGCGAGCCCACACCGCCTCCTGCGAGCCCACACCGCCTCCTGCGAGCCCACACAGTCTCCTGCAAGCCCACACTACTTGGTGTCTTATCCTACCCCCTAACATAGCAATGGGCAATATACTAAATGGTACTGGACACATCCTCGTCACTGTCTAATATGGCTTCATTAATCACGTGCTGGGCTAGATTACATCCCAGATTCAGTTAGTGTGACTTCTAAAGCAAACTAACCCAGGAAAACGGGCACGACTCTTTGAAGTCTGCATTAACAATGCGAGTAGGGTATACTACGCCGGTTACAAGCTCTCATTTTTGGCTGATAGTTGGCTTTCAATGCTGTTCTCATTGAGAGAATTAAAGGACGATTGCAAGAAAGGGTCTGGCTATGCCTTTGAAGGATGTTAGAGCCGCAGAATATAAACCTGAATAACTTGAACATGGAAGATTAAATTAAATTAGCCCAATTGCTAGGTAGTTTCAGTGTTATAGGATAACACAATAGTTAAACCTATGTATCAGTTCCCCTTTAAATGTATTTCTAAACAGCACCACGAACTATATTATTAGCATGTGCAAAGCTGTGTTAATTGTGACATATTTGGTGGTAGCTATTAAGTACTTAAGGGGCTTAATTGAATTCCTACACATTCAACTGATAAGAATAAGGTTATTGTGCATAACCATGTCAAATTGTACCATGCGCACAGGTTCTCATCTGCTTTCTTTGTTGTCGAAGTTTTTTTTATGCAGATTTAATCCGTTTCATTTTAGTCTTTAAGGTGATTCTTTTACATATACTGTTAGATTCTCTTTGGTGATGTAATAATACAAACCTACGGTTAACCCTCTAATTAGGCATAATGCCATTAATATAACAGTTTGCTATATAATAACATATAATTTCATGGGTTTTTAGTGCCAAACAACAATTTTATTAAAAAATCAATATTGAAATATGTAGTTATGGGGATAACAATTTCTGAGAGTGCTACTGTGATAACATTCATTCCTTACATGTTGGCAGTTTTTACTCTGCAGTTTTTGCTGCAAAATATTAGTGGCTGGTCCCTTTAATAATTTTATATTTTGTGTTATTTTGTGTCCTCTTTTAGATTGTAAAAATAGTATTTAGTAAGTGCGCTACATATATAGCCTATCCATTATAATGTATTTAATATATATCATGATATACGGTATTTGACACATTTTCTTTTAATGGTAACAACCAAGACCATGTGTGTCACAGGTGTTTTTCCTCAAGACATGACATCATAGCCCTGTGTTTCACATGATGGTCCTACAGCCAGATTATGACATTTTCCACTTTCAGTACAGGGAACGTCAGATCTTGCCAAATAATGTCCAACCAAGGACATCCCATAAAATAAAATAAAATAAAACGTGACAACAAAGCATCTATCGGTCCAGGCTTTCATGAGTCCCTTTAAATTCAAGAAAATTCACATTTAATGTTTACTGAATTGTTTTAGTATAATCCCTTTTTTTTCACAGGATGAAAAGAATCAAATGCTGACAACCTATATCTGGTATAACCAGGTAAATAACGTAAAATAGTTAGTATTCATCTTGCTATGTGATAGTATGGGTTTTCATTTTGTATGGAAAAATGACAAGCTTAAGAGATCACAATTTAAGGTTACTTGAATATAAATATATAAATATTTAACTTTAATATTTACTCATTTAATCATTACTAAACATTTAAATATAAAAATGATCTACAGTTAAACATGTCAGATCTCTAATTAACCTCCGCCATACCCCTGATCCACAGGGTTTGTACTGTTTATGGGTTTGATTTATCTAAAATGCTACTAATCCATATTCTTAGATGTTCCTAAATTGTGGCTTAATTTATCTCTCGCTGGCTACAAATATTTAATGTCCAGTTACATGAGTATAGCCTAAGGGAACTGTATGTAATACAAATACATCATACAGAAGAGCTTAGCAAACTGATGAGCACTCGGTTTCAGTTGAGATGTCTTCCCTGTCTCCTCCTCAGTCCTGGGTGGATGAATTCCTCACCTGGAATCCCATGGAGTTTGAGAATGTGACTCGAATTTCCTTTTCCACACAAAATATCTGGACGCCAGACATATGTGTTGTCGAGTTGTAAGTATTATAAACAAAGCTTATTGCGCCACTGGATTCAACGTAGCAAAACGTATACATAACACGACTGATACAGACATAAAGGTACAGCAAGCAGAGAATTATGCAGCCGGTACAAGGAAGCATAAGAAGGGCAACCAACTGGGGCAGTATTTTAGTTGCTATGGTGACTGCACCACTTAACTTTATTAGCAGAAATTATTTTTCAGTACATTGCAGTTAAAAGGTTATTTGCCACTTCTTTTCTTCTATTTTTTTGCATATTTGGCACTTTTCAGATCATTAAACATGTACACACAACTCCCATCCAAGTAATCTTAAAATTTTATCCTATAGAAAACCATCTGTGTGTTTTCTCAGTTTTCTTTAAACTAAAATGCCCATCATGCTTTGCTTGTCAAGCCTCATAGGTGTAGTAACCGCTCAAGAGCCATAGTCCGTGATGACCCCCCCCCCCGTAGGAAATCATTTGGGGTATTCTGCTTTAGAGACAGAGCGTAAACTACTGTCCATGGTGCTGAAACTGTCATACATCCCCATTTATACACTCACCATTCCCCTGTACAGACGCCATTGTTAGATAATTAGGCAAATTCATTCCAATCCATTTCTTAAGCCAGAGTAATACACCGGCAAACGTCTAGGACTAGAACACCAAGAGAAATCATTTCAAAAGCAATTCACACATTAGCGAAGTTGATTGAACAAACACATGTTTTTATTTTAATGCAACTTTAGTGTTAACGTGCATATCCCCATCGCGAGTTCTCATTTTTATATTGTTTAATACGCTGCATGTCAATGTTTTCATGTAAAATTCATTAGATTAAGTATATTGTTTCTCCAAAAGTCCCCGATACCAAAAATGAATATAAGGGGTGTATAATTTCACCAATTATACACTAAAAAAACAAGACGGCAGTATTTACTGATAGATAGTGGACACCAAATGTTGTAGACTTGGAGGAGGATTGTCACAGATGTCTATAACAACCAGTATGGTGAAGCCATTTAAGGAAGGGTAAAAAAAATCCAGTTTCAGAAAAAAACAACGTATTGAAACAATGCAAAAATTTTCTACAAATTAGCAGCTTGGATTACTAGATTTTTGGTATTAAACAGTTGAATGCACAACTCATATAATAAATGTAATATTGTATAGTATCGGATTGTCTTCTTCTCCTAGTGTGGCTGTCGAAAAGTCTTTGGATATCCCCTACGTATACATCAACAACGAAGGCAAAGTGTTCAACAACAAACCAATCCAAATTGTGACAGCTTGCAACCTCAACATCTATTACTTCCCCTTCGATATCCAGAACTGCAGCCTCACCTTCACCAGCTGGATTCATTCAAGTACGTTCTTCTCCCGTTACCTAGAACCACAGAAACAGGGCCTGACACATGTAAATAGAATGTATTCAAGAAGTAGATACACGGTGAACACTATGAAGTAACAGAAGTTAGGTACCGGCAGTAAAATGTTAGAAGACATAGATGTATTACCCAGCAAAATGTGTAGAAGGAATTGTTATGGGTGGAATTGACTTATAACTAAGTGTCAGAACATTGAGAAAACTTCAGTACTGGCATAGGAGACCGGGTTCTGTAAATCAGAAATAAAATCAGTAATAAAATTACCTTGAATTTCTAGAGTGATAGAATAGAGAGAAGGATCTTTTCTTTCAAGAAGGAATTAATCAGTATTTATCTGCTCCTACTAATCATATATTGTATATATTGTATGCAATAAACATGAGAACTTTCATATGGAATCAGAAATAAGGCACAACCACCAACCCCTATGCGTTACACTTGAAAAGCTATAATCCTTTGTATATCGCTCAGCCAGTGCTTTTAACTTAATAGTGAGAACTCTAGGGGTTTCTAATTGCAGCGACTACATCATTGTTGTCTAGACTGTGGACAGGATGTCTCCAAAAACTGACAACTCAAGAAAAATCCTTTATGAAAAGTGTGGAGAAACCTTAAGAATTTAAGAATTCATTTTCATTCATCCCCTTCTGCGGTATCCACCTGTGCCGGGTGTTCTCCAACTACAAATCAATAAATAGGGAAGATGGAAAAATGCATATTAACATGAATCCATGACAGCTTACTTTGTGTCTATACACATATAGGATATACTGTATATCTATTGTTAATGCTCACCTTTTTGGATTTTGTTTCATCTGCTGGGTTTAGACTGAACCGGTCATATACATTATATAAGTAAATGTAAGGTTCTTTGTTTGTCTCGAATTGGTTGTGTCCGTAGTTATTTGGGGGAATTTACCCCTCTGAATAAGTTCAAACGCTACTTATGGGCATCTATATTTCCAAAATGATTTACAAAATGATTAATAACTCTTACCCTTCTCTGCAGGTAGAACGTCAGGCATGCGCATTCAAAGCCCTTTGTCACGGTTTTAAGCTGTGTCTAACACAGCAAGGTTATGCCAATTAAGTGGATTCTATTTTGTTTGCTGTGACCATAAAAATGCTAATATCAGGTCATTACATATAACAGCTGTCGCCAGGTTTATTTGGAATATACTTCCACCTGTACAATAAATCACCACTGAAGTATCCATATATAGGGTAGATATTACATATGGATCCTGCGTGTGCAAATTTAGAATACATGGCACTTGTTACTACTTGTACTAAATATGACTTATTTTTCAGCTGTGCTTGTAGTGCAGTCTATGACCCCTCTACATGGTATTATGATGTTCTTGTTATTTTGGGGAGTGATGACATTGCTTGTAATAGTGCTTTGAGACTCATGAACTGTACATTCCCTAAGTAATGCGATATCATTTTGTGTAAAAGTTGAGTGCATGTTTTCACTCATTCACATGGTATTATAATGATTTAAGACGAGAGTGACATATATCTATTTTTTTTGTTTTCTAGTTCAGGATATCAATGTTTCCCTATGGAGAACTCCAGATGAGATAAAGACAGATGATCATATTTTCAGGAATTATGGAGAGTGGGACCTTATTTATGTGTTACCGCGTTACAGCATTTTCTACGAACAAGAAACAAACTTTGGAGAGATCACATTCAATGTGAGTTACGCTTTGCTAAAAAGTCTTGTCTAGAGCCAAACAAGCAATGGGTCTCACCGGGGGCTGCGTTAAGGCTGACATGGACTATGTCTGGTTCCTTACAGAAAGCCTCCTACTTGCAAATGATAAGCCAAGCAATACTTACATTGACCTAACAAACATATAGTCTACATCGCACCACACAGGGGCGTACCTAGAGTATTTCGCACCTGGGGCAGATCCTGTATGTGACCCCCCCCACACACACACACACACACACTTTAAAACTGCATAGCTTCTATCGTTAGGCAAACATTGACATTAACTGTCATTATATACTAAGGCAGACATTGACTGGGGTACAGCATAACTGTTTTTATATACCGAGGCAAACATTGACGGTGGTACAGCATAACTGTTATTGTTCTATACTGAGGCAAACAGCTACAGCTCCTTTACTTCCTCCTCTTGGGTCTTGCTCTTGGCTCTTCTTCTTCTTCTATCTCCTTCCAGACCTCCCACTTCCTTGTATTTAAACATACTTTAGCTTTATTTTAGCAACTGTTTGATAGTGGTGGATTCTGTGCCATATGCAAGAATGTCTTACTTTTTATCAAACTATTGGTCTTCAAATGATTATTGTTCTAGTTTCTGAGTTGAATGCTAACTGCACTATATCTATTCTGTTGCAGATAGTTATGAAAAGGAGACCCCTCTTCTATGTAGTGAATTTGCTGCTGCCCAGCATGTTTCTTGTGATTATGGATATAATTGGATACTATCTCCCACCAGAGTGCGGAGAAAGGATCTCTTTTAAGATCACACTTCTCCTGGGGTACTCAGTTTTTCTCATCATTGTGTCAGATACTTTGCCTGCTACAGCCATTGGAACGCCATTAGTAGGTATGACTGGGTATGCCTTTTCCTTTATCTATGACAGGGTTGCTCAAACTGCGGCCCTCCAGCTGCTGCAGGACTACATCTCCCATACTCCTCAGCCAGCCCCTTAGAAGGAGCATTATTGGAGATGTAGTCCTGCAGCAGCTGGAGGGCCGCAGTTTGAGCATCCCTGATCTATGACATGTCCACAACAATCAAATCATAATTTGTCCTGGTGGGAAACCAAGTCAAGCGACCCATTAACATGGAAGATCAGAAAAGATTTAGGATTCAACAATCACATTGTCTAGTCATGTCCAACATCAATTCATCAAAAAGGGGCCATGTAAAAACCCCTGCACAAGAAGATGTCTGGCAGTGATGTTCAAACTAGAGCTTGGAAATCTTTAAGCCCCCACACCTGAGATTTCATATCGAGGACAGATCATTGGCAAATGCTTGCCATGGGATTGGAATTCCATGATATACCGGGTAGAGGGGACATTATTAATTAATTATTAAGTGGGCTCTGCCCAGGATTAGCAATACCCCTTACAGAAAAATCCCCCCTTAGTTTAGTCTAAGGACTAGAAGAAAAGGTGTTTTTTTCCCCTCTTCAACATTGATATAGTTCCCAAAGTTTCTACGAAAATAAGCTTTTTTTATTTATTTTGTTTATATATTCATTGTACTTTGCAATACCAAACAGCGTTAAATTATAAAACAGAGTACTCGAGAATTATTTATGTATGTACACAGTAAAAATGAATCAAGCTAGCAAGATATGAATGTCTTTGTGATAATAAAATATGAAAAAATAATAAAGATAGCTGAAATATATGACCAGAACAATAATTCTTGGCTCAAACAAACAGAACTTTACAAAGGTATCCACCATACTCATAGCTCACAGAGGCATTTTTTTGAAAGGCAGCAATGAAAACAATATTTTACTTGATTGCGGAAAACCAAGTTAATTCAAAGATTCTTAGATTGTCTCCTTATTAATACTGAGGTGATGGATAAACCTCACCTAGTGCCCACTCCCTAAACCCACTTGTACCTCCCACCATGTAATCCCACCTTTGCAATCTGCATTCTGCTTGATCCGGGGCTCAGGGATGTGATGTACCTGGGAACTGGGTAGGTCTCCTGGAGTTCTCTCTCTGCTGAGAGTAGCTTTGTGTGGGGGCTGAGCTAGTCTTGAATTAGCTGTGGGCTCCTCAGACAGAACTCAGAGCTCTCAGGTATGATGTCCCATATTCCGCAACATGAAGTAATGCACAGACACCAAAAGACAGACCCGAGAGGTCTGCTATTGACCTTCACCTCTATTTCAGCCTTCTCTTGAGGAACCCAAAAGAGACCGTTGCCTATGGTATGCCTGGGCCTGCTGCAGCTGTCTCTTTTGCTCTGTGTTAAAGACAGATCTCCCCAATACTTTGGGTATAGTTATTAAACTACAATCTTTTGGAACAAGAACGCCTACATTCACAAGCAGTGACGTCATTAGATAATTGTGTAGAAATATCTAATCTAGTTCTGTTCAGGTGAACACTGCAGTTTGGTTGCTTCCTGACATGAAAAAACAAGTGGTTCTACCTTCATCACCCAATGTCACTTATCCGTTACCATGGAAAAGGACCCAATGCAGTCTCCACTGGACATGAATTAGTTTACTGCTACTTGAAAATCAAAAAAAGATTTTCCTTTTAATTAGATACCTTTGAAGAAACAAGTGTATGTATTTTGCAGTAATTATTTGGTAATCTCTGCTCCTTTGTCTAACTTAATACTTCTTCATTCTTCTTAGGTGTATATTTCATAGTATGCATGGCATTACTTTTGATCAGCTTGACGGAGAGTATCTTCATAGTGCGAATAGTCCATAAACAGCATCTCCAGCCTCGGGTTCCTGAGTGGGTGAAGAAACTGGTCCTGGAGAGGATGCCATGGTTACTGTGTATCAAGGAACCAAAGATGATCGGTGCATCATACTCCAGCAGATCGGATATATCCTGGAACATGGAGAACAGTGATGCTGGTGAGGGCTGACTCTATGTATAATGGCTTTATATTTTATGAAAATGATACAGTTGAGTCTAATGTTTAAGTACTTGAAGAACTCGTCAGTGAAGCATCAGTTTCAATTTAACAATTACCCCCAAACAGCTTAAATTATGCCTTTGCATATAACAAGCCATACAACTGTTCACTAATCTGATTTAAAAAATACTTGTGATGCTATATCACCTTACTCTAAAACGGAGTACAGAAAATGCCATCTTTATCCTGAGACAGTTGGACAATGCAGCAGGAGATGGGAGCAGACCCTCAAAGACTAACATCCGAACTTAGTGCTAGCTATGGTCTCAGGAGAGGAACAAAGTCACCTAATACGAATCTCAATGCAGAAGGTGGAGTGAAGGGGCAAGCCAGGTGAAAATCCAGATCTGCTAATTAAGAAAGCAGGAGACAAGGTTTTAAAAAAAAAAAACAAGCCGGGTGTAGAAAAGTCACTGGAACTGTGCAGAAATCATACACCAACAAAGGGCAAAGTGAAAGTGACGTCTTGGCGTTAATATAAGCAGCCCAGCTGGAGAACAAGGCTACCCAAGGTGCTGAAAGGTTAGCACCTTGCAAGCAAGTCTATGCAAGCAGACAATTGTTCAACTTTGTTTTCTCCTTTATAATCCCCTAACATTCACACAAAATGTAGTTAGACAAAGAATATATAACTATATAACATGTATACCACCAACATTTGGTGTGTCAATGGTCAGTCCCACGACCTGCAATTTTTTGACCAAAGGACCCATTTGAATAATTGTGATAATCTATCATTGGCAATGATGTAGATTTTACATGAAGTGTACATTAGAATGTGCAAGAATAGCTTAAATCAACCCATTATTATGGAAGAGGCTTAACTGGGTAATCAAAAGCACGATTATGGAGAGTTGGTCTAGAGAACAGAAAAACTCATTTATGAAAGTAGGTGCTTGGTTGAGGTCAATCAGCTTATTTAGTGGTAAATACAATGGAAATGTATGGCTCACGTGCTTATGTTTCTCCTCTATTGTTTTGACCAAAGGACCCAAATGGTGTCACGCCCACGAGCGATCACAAGCGATCACATTTTGCGCATTGCTGTGTAGGGCCAGATGCAGCCTACTGTACAGCCAGAGAAGAACGTCTGTTAGTGCTATGGCACCCCACTTCCTCACAGGATCCATCGGTGCCTGATGCTGGTGTTGTAGGTAGTCATTCACAAACTCCTGCAAGACGAAAGGAGCATTTCAAAGTCCAGAGGGCATGACTGTATACTCGTAGTGTCCGCATTGTGCCTTGAATGCTATCTACTATTCATCACCCTTCTGGATACATATAAGGTTGTATGCCCCTTGCAAACCTAAGCTGGTTAAGATACAGGATGCTCGCAGGATCCATTGGGAGTAGGTGGCGTGTGGGGGGGCTGATGCTGGCGGACGCTGTTCCCACTGGCGAGGAGCAGACTGACAGAGAGAATGTCGCAGGACACTCCTACTAAGTCCTTACAGTCCGCAATAAGCATCTTCTGCCACTGTAGCATTCGGCAAGATCTACAGTCTATCATAGTCCTGTGATGCTCATCCATGTCCCACAGTAACCCTATCAGGCTACAAAGTTCCTAACAACCCCTCTGACAAACGGTTTATCATGCAAAATAACATTTTGTTCTTAAAATTATAGCTGTTACCTAAACAACTCAACGCAGGTTTGTTATTGTAGATCCTTCTTGCAGCTATACAAGAATACATTTGGACAGAATACTCCATACGCACAGAATAACTCAACCGGAAGTATTCCTATTACCAATTCCCACAGTCTAACTTAGTATTACCTCTTACTTTCAAGTATTACCTCTTACTTACATCCCTTATAGCCAATTTAAAATAGGGAGATCAAAGTATTTGCTTATCCAATGGTACCCTTGTTTAATCTAGACGGACCAAAGATTAACGTTTAAACACAGTTAATATTATTTTGCATTAAAAGAGAACATTCATGGCACTGAAGCGCTTACTATATATACCAGCTGATAACAACCCTCTTTGTGTCAATGCACAGTACAGAATCCTAAATAAACAGCAAAAGGCAAATATTACATATTTTCTGCCATGCGCAAGCCTTAGCCGCATTAGGGTTTAAACAAAGACACGCAAATAGCTGATGGCAGCCTCTATAGGCAAAAGGAGATAATGTGGGTTTTAATTTATGAACAAGCTGCAGGGCTATATTTAATCACAAATGGTTTTTGGCAATTGAGAGGCGATGTGTGATTGGCTCAAATTCAGATTTCGGTAAGACCCAATCAGAGGTTTTAAGATAATTTTGTATTCTCTTCATTTTTCCAATGGTAGTCACCACCGATAAATGCAGGCCATATCTCTCATTCACACCGGCGTAGGTTTCAGGAAATAGCAGTTTAAGAAAAGGTTCGTACGGAATAACAATAGATGGGGTTTTCTTGTATGTATCACCATGAACACCCAATTCTGTTTTTGACAGCTATACTTTATACATTATAAGTGCATTACAATACACATAGTGCATAGTGCAGTATATAGTGTATGTTATATTGTATATAGTGTAATGCAATGGCAGTCTTGTTCACTCTATAAAGTACTTTCACGGTGTTGACATCATGTAAGGGGAGATGGATCCTTTACTCAAGAAAAGGAAATAGATGACATCATGGATTGATTGAGTTCGCCCGGACAAAAATGATGTATGCCCAAGTCTTCTACAGTATAGAGTGAAATGAAAGTGTTAAACACTAAGTTTAGTCTATGTAAGCGGACAATCATTCAGATATGTTTTCTTCTTTATAATCCCCTAACATTGACACAAAATGTAGTTAGACAAGGAATATATAACTATATAACATGTATACCACCAACATTTGGTGTGTCAATGGTCATTCCCATGACCTACAATTTTGTCACCAAAGGACCCATTTGAATAATTGTGATAATCTATCATTGCCAAAGATGTAGACTTTACATGAAGTGTACATTAGAATGTGCAAGAATAGCTTAAATCAACCCATTATTATGGAAGAGGCTTAACTGGGTAATCAAAAGCACGATTATGGAGAGTTGGTCTAGAGAAAAACTCATTTATGAGAATGTAGATGCTTGGTTGAGGTCAATCAGTTTATTTAGTGGTAAATACAATGGAAATGTATGGCTGAACTCATGTGCTTATGTTTCTCCTCTATTCTGCAGAAAAAATGTCTAAACACAGCATTGAAAATACAGAGGAGAACGAGATGCCGGGGGGAGAGATTCTAACGAAGGATGAAGTCCTTGGAATTTTAGATGGAATCCAGAAGGAGGTTGCTTCTATTCGAAACTACTTAGAGAAAAGCGATGAACATGAGATTACCAAGGAGTGGCTACAGGTTGGATACATACTGGACATGCTCCTCTTCCGGATTTACCTTGTAGCCCTGCTGGCATACATTTGTTCCATGGTAGTAATGTGGTCAAACTGGCAGCTGGCGTGAGATCGATGGATGGCTGTTGCATGATTTGAATACATTTTTCCAAATTATAGTTTTTATTTTGTGTATAATTTATAAGGTTTGCAATGCATCTGGCACATAAATAACCTGACTAGACCATGAAGAAAGGACACATGTCTGGCCACCATACACCATGTTTGCTTGGGCATACAATGTATTTCTCAGCTCAACAGCGGGATAAACAAATTGCTTGTTTCAACTACACACCTGCACCTTTTTTTGTTTCTGCTTGCCTATGAATCAATAAATAAATGAATGAATGAATGATAAAAAATAAAAAATCTGAGTTTCTCTCCATTTACTGCAATGGGGAATGGTAGTTCATTCCTATGTTTCAGACAAATCCATATAGGGCACTGCTCCTTAACAGCCCGTATGTTTCTGGTCCATAATAACGAGATCCAATCAAGGGTGAACAACATTATCGATTACTTCATCAGCAAAACCATCCATCTTCCTGCACCTATTTACCCGGAAAAAGAAGGAGACCAAAAAGGAGCAGTTGTCCTCCTGATCTCCAACTCCAGGTGAGGGACCACTTCCTTCAACACAAGCCCGCATACCCAAAAATAATCAACACTTTATTACGAAACTTTAGCCTACAATTTTATTTGGAGAAGAAAACGGAACGGAATGTTTAGAACCGATGAAACAAGGAAGTTAATTATATATTTATCTTCCATGTTTATACCAATTTAACAAAGCACTACAATGCCTGTAACTAACATATAGGTTCAGTAATTCCAAGCTGTTTTGCTTATTTTTAAAAAATCTGTACATGTTTGACCTGTTGTAGTAATAATTACAGCAGGTGAAACACTAAGATCTAATGTTTCGTAGTTAAGAGTTTTATCAGCATATAAAATGGCCTATTATACTCAGGATAGATGAATATGTACGCTACAGTGAGCACTTGCGCTAAACCATATTAATAGCTACATTAATTTTAGAACCTAAGATGCGTGTGATTATGAGAAGCACCAGACTTCTGAAATAAAAGGAAAAAGTCATTTGCTAACTGTTGATGTCATGCTCCTCAAAATAAAGTTAGGATAACGTGATGCTGGTATTTAAATAACGATCCATCACATAGCCTCTGGAGAAGGAGCGGCGGCATATTTACCTCCGGGGCTGTCCTAGGCTTAACAAGCTGCCCACTCTTCTCCGCCATCTTTATTGCTGGGCATCGGGATATGATGTTACATCCTGGCGTGCTCCTTTTTAAGGATGCACGGCGCAGAAGGAAACTATGGAGGGCTGTGTCAACTCATAACAGTCCTCCACGGTGTTATTGAGCTGGTTTGGGAGATCCATGGTCTCCCTTTTAACTAGCCCATTAAGTGCAATCAGACTCCCTATTATGTGGCAGACGGGCTACTGACCTAGGCCTAGTCAGTCTAGTCCAGAACACATCACCGGGAAGGTCTCTGGTCATCTAGTCTTGGGCCCTCAGGCTTGTGCAGATAGGATTGCCACTTCCTCACTGGTGCCCATGCACAGTATAATGAAGCCCATGCTGAGGAGCACACATGGGCTGAAGGTAATGAGGAGGTTCAAATGCCACCCAAGTTGCCCCTAAAATGACTGTGCTGTCCAGAACAAGAAGCATGTTACCAACTTCTAATTTGGTCTTTTGGGAATTTAACAAAATGTAACAAGTGTAAAAACACCTTCTGTGATATTGTGCCTCAATAGCTTAAAAAAGTATCCATTTTCCACAGTATTCATTTGTTTTCAGTGAAAACCTGAAAAAATATTATTTTAAAATAATTTTATAATTTCAAATAGACTTCTAATTTTAAAATTATTTATTTTACATAGCACCTTATCAGCCATGATTAAAATCTGACTCTATGCTTTTATAAGCATTTTACTGAAAACAAGTTCTTGATGGAATAACAAATTGTACCTTTATATTCTTTAATAGCAACCAGATTAAGTTTTAATTAGTGTTTTATTAAAAAAAAAAAAAAAACATATGCCCCGCTCTATTCTGACACAGAAAGGGTTCGTGTTTCTAAGCAGGTATGGAGAGGCGACGTTTAACATCTGTTCCACACTTTATGTGCCGATCGTCCCTAAGTAACCATCTATTGATGAGGTGTCCAGACCAGGAGTTAGTAAGACAGTAAATCAGCTCATTGATCCCTGTTAAATCAATTGAGTTACAGAGCTGATCAGCACAATGGGCAATTAACAACCTCTCCAATCGGTTCCGTTCATGTAACATCAAACGCCTGACTGGATAAAGCCAATATTCAGATTGATCGGCGCCGTCCTGTTCTGGAGTCGCTATATTAACGTATATAAAACATGTAACTAGGTGACATTTACCATTAGGTCTATCCACAGCAAGCGGGATTAATATCTACAGCTTTTCAATGCATGTTATTAGCTTGCTTTATTTACTGAGTAATTAGCAAAATAAAAATTATTTTGTCTTTCACCTGTGTAGTCTGTATTGAAACAGTAAAGGACGGTGGCTCTCAAGCCAGTCCTTGAATATGAGGATTTACTTAGCAGCTTGTGGAAGAGGCATGGCACTCCATTCAGAGACGCCATTCCATTTTCTGCAGTAAAAATTGTCACATACTGGCAGAGGAACCCATGACTGGCGCTGAATAATCCATAGTGGCGCACCAAAGAACAAGGAGAAGACAGGTCAGATGTAGAGCAGAAGGTCAATGGCCAGACTGCAAGCAAATAGAACCTAAAGACGGCTGAAAATCAGCACAAGCAACTCAGACGTGCAACAAGACAATCAAACAACTCGTAAGGGGGAGCTGGACCTTTAAATATTTGAAATTCATATACAAGTGCAACCTCACGTGACCCGCAGCATCACCTGAACGTATCTGTTCCTTAAAGAAGGCACCAGTCGCCGACCGTAGCATGATGGAGTGGTGTCTGGTTCTGAGAACACGCTACACGGCAGAGCCTTGGTGCTGTGTGACAAGAGGAGAGTTTATTTTATTGGATGTTCTTGCATCGACACCATGGCGATGCTTTATGAAAGTCCAAACCCAGTTGATTCCAGTGAAATCAGGAAGTTAAAATGATCAACCCCATCACCAAAATCCTCAACACAACGCAGAAATCTGAAACAAAATCACAGGGAATCGGAGAGACCATCCGATCATTCACTTCTCTTCCAGTATCCATCTTGGGTTTAATATTTTAGTAGGTACAGTATAAATTGTTACTAAAATAGGAAAAAATGGTGATTCTCCTACAACTGTCATTTCATAAATTAATCTACATGTATTTTATAATCTTACCCCGAGACTCTATCCTCCATGATCTCCAGTTGCAAATTATTACACTTACATTCCTACGTTTGAGGCGTGTAACTCTAAAATATATATATATATATATATAAAAGTTTAGTTCTCAATCTCAGGTATAAAAGTTAAGTGTTCTTCTAACACAGTCCTAAGCCTCAGTGGAGCTTCCTTCTTGAATGTTCTTTCTTTCTCCTTAAAACCATCAAAGAAAAAAAGGTAGAAAAATTAGGATGTAGGATGTAGATAAGATCTAGTTGACCCATCTAGTCTGCCTGCATTTTTTTTTCTTGCTTTTTTCCTTGAAGCAATATGAAGCAGACTTCCAACAGAAGTAATAGAGGCTACTACCATTAAAACATGCATGAGATGGGTATAAAGCTATCCTGACTCTAAGACAAGACCAAGGAGTGATTAATATCCTCACATCAGCAAGAAATGGGCAGACTAGATGGGAGGAATGGTTCTTACCTGCCATAAACCCCAAAACATTCTATTTCATTAATTATTTTAAAAATGAAGCCTATTTCATGAGTTTGTGTTTTGGGTTATTTTCTTGTTATCTGTATTAAGTTTGAAACATTAGTAATTATTAGATGTTTTTCAGGTTACAGTTTTTTATATGCACAATTTGTGGCAAAATAGTTCCCACTTGACTTTGTAAGCACAGTATTATATGTTGATATTGATTTTATACCTATACATGTGCTATAGGTGTTGTGCTGGATTAAAGCATATACAGAGGTTTTGGAGAAAATGTCTCAAAACAGTTGGTGTGTATTAAAAATAATATTGTAAAAGCATTTGTTTTAAATATATACATTATATATATATATATATATATTGTTTATAGATGGATTTATGTAATTTCCAGTTAAAAACTATATACCCAGTTACTCACCTCTCAAAAGTTTAGGCGTTCTGTATGTCTATAAGTGTCGCTTTAGATGGGGTTTTATATCTATTGATTCTATTGATAGACATGTATATAATTGACTATAGAAGAGTATATATTATTTACACAGTTTAATTTTTAAGCACATTTTCTATTGTTTCTATCAATCTCTCTGACTCCTAGACTTCTGTAGAATACTGACAGATTCACATCCGCCAAGCATTTAAACGCCCTTCCAACTAGAATTATGTCAAAACTTGCTTCCTAGAGAGAAGTATCGTTCTTTAACCATTTTAAATTTTAAGAGTTATGCTAAATAGAGCATTTACATTTTCAAAAGCAATAAAGCAAAGCAAAAAGGACTCATTTAGATGCTTCCCCGGCCAGAACCATGATTTAGAAAGAAGTGCAGTATCAGTGTTGGCCACTAGGTGTCAGGAGCACACTCCCTTTTCCCTGCAATTAAAGCTTCCCTTGGGAGGTTCAGCTCTACCAATAAAATCTTCTCCTCGCATATCACATCTCCCAGAAATCAATATGCCCAACAGGTCCTTCAACAAGTATCTGTCTGGGAGGGAGGGATGTAATGCAAGCGACGCTCCTACTGACAGCAGCCAGGACTCAATCCCCATCTGATATACATTTTCCTCTAACACACAGACATCTCTCAGGCACAAACCTCTCACCTCCGCCTAATACACAGACACAAAGCGCTCACCTCTGCCTAATACACAGACGCATACCCCTCACCTCCGCCTAATACACAGACGCATACCCCTCACCTCCACCTAATACACAGACGCATAGCCCTCACCTCCGCCTAATACACAGACGCATAGCGCTTACCTCCGCCTAATACACAGACGCATGAAATTCTGCGTCAGGTCTAAGATGTGTCACTTCCGTTGCTCTGTTCTCGTCTCCTGTAGATGCAGGCATTGCGGGTGCCATATCCCGGTACAGGCGAAGGGAACGGCAATGCTGGAATGCAAAAGAAATTGGCACAGCCACTAAACGCTCATCAGCTCTGCGATGGAACAAACGTGTCGGCAGGGCCCCAACGTATACATATTATGTGCCCGGTAGCCATCCTAGGCCTATGACAACCACAACCAAAAACATTAAAGCAGCAAATGACACGATCTGATGCACTGGATCTTTTTCCTTATATCACCAAACACAAATACCTCCCAAGTGTCGCACTTCGGTACACAAATCCCAATTCCTCCAAGCTCAGAATGCTTGCTGTGTACAAATGTATTGTGTTCTCACAAGTAAATTGTGTAACTAAGATTTATTATTCACCTAAAAGTCGTAATTACATAAATATCAATCGGCCCCAGACTTATATAAACCCCTGCACCCACACATGCCCCTTAAAACAGTGTCCCTTCTTGGCCATTTGATCCTTTAGGGTATACAACACAATCTGTGCTCCTGTATTTTGTGTCAGGGAGATAGCGTTGGTTGTAGTTTATTCTTTACATTTGTCTTATTAAAGCTAAGAATATAATAAAGGAGCAGCAGCCCAGACTTCCCCTTCAGTATCGCCCGCCGTTACCCTTTTCGTGATGGATTCATGAAAGATTTGATCTATACAGTCACTCAGTCACCATTATTCAGCAGCTCGTCATGTTTATTTTCAGGGGCTGTGGGTGAAATAAGAACCACACAGTATGATAGCAGAAGCCACTTAACTCACACGTGCCACTTTAACTGTCTCCCCCTTTGCCAACTCATGCCAGGCAGGCTACACAAGCTGAATGAACGCCAGACCTACAATTAGACAGCTTTGAGAAGAACCCAATCTGCTGACGTGGACCATCCCAAAGCAAGGATGATTCCGAATCAGACCGTAATCTGGAGGAAGCTTAATTACACTGCGCTCATCACAGTTTAATTAGTGCCACTTAATATGAAGCGTTAAACTATGTTTTAATATAACGCCATGCTCTGTGGGAGGGAACCACTGGGGTGAAAAAGGAGTGCTATGCGTATTTTTATCCATACAAAGTTGTAGTTCTTCATCCTTGTGACATGGGGTGTTCTGTTGGCAAAGCAGGAGGACTAAAATGTAGCCCTTGGGTTAAAAGGTGGGGCAAAGTGATATTTACCAAAAAATGTTCACCACGTAAACCAATGTTATTGAAGATATCTCCAATTTTATGCTTTCAATGGTTTTACATTCTGACTGATAAATGTGGCTCGTGATGCAGAATCTACTATATGGTTGGGTCTTCCTTGAAGGTGCAGGGTCAATAATGGGTCAATGGGTCATTCGGGCTAGAAAATCGAGGGCTGTCTGTGCTGTAGAAGGACAGACTGTCATTGCAGTCTGTCCACGCTTAGTTTAATGTGGTTCTTCTGATTCTGATTGTGCCAACTTCTGCCGCCACCCCTCCCCAGCTTTTGTTAACCCCTCAACACAATTTGGCGACCTAAAATATTGCGGATAAGAGCGTTCATCTCAAACACTTAAAGGAGACATGCATACTAAATGAGCCTAATAGTTCCAAGCAGCCAATAATCCAATGGCTGATCCAATAATAAAATGGTCCAATCATGGAAGTAGAGATCACTGTCAGCAAAACTAACTCCTCATGAACCCCCTGAACCAATGAATAACCATCAGCAACATAAGAATAGCGGAGATAACATGATGGGGGGGAAATAATTACTGACAACAGGAAGTTGTAATACCTCTTCCCACTGTATACATATAATGTTAATATATTGCTTATAGAAAATGTAGTATTTGAAAAAAAACGGCGTTTGAGTTTAAAAAGTTACATTTAGGACTATATTTATACCCGAGATACACTGTATTCACCACAAAACACATACATCATGGGCAGATTTATTTTGTTTGTCCTTAGTCTGTATACTGCCTCTATAAAGTGCTACAGCCGCGATATCATAAATTGGGACTCGTAGCTAAGATCAGAAACACCAGTGAGGGTCGTCTGACGTATCCGGTCCATCCATTTTCATGTAAGATCTCAAAAATTGCTTAGTCTATGGCCTGGTCCATATAATCAGGATATCTATCAAAATTCCCTCGCTGTATAGACGTCTGCTGGAAGGCCAACCCATGCAGCCGTCTCTCGGTGAGATATTATTTGCACTACATCTAAGCCACGAACGTTAAAAGCCCAATGTACTGGTGTTTCACCATCAGTGAGAACATTTTAACTAATTCAGACCATATTTATCAAAGAAAACCAGGAGCTCTGCGCTAAACATCAGAGCTAACGAGCAAGAACATCCCATCGTCTGCTACGGTGATTGTTTGAAATGTAACACAAGCGAAAAGGGAAAGGGATCTCCGTCACTGCTTACCACAAAGCCAGTTTTGCTTATCCGGCAAGCAATCAACTTCATGAATAGTGCAGAAAGGCAAAAGGATGATGAGAATTTCAGTCTATAGGCCTTGGCACGTTTGGCATTGCCTGATCTTCACAGGGGTTAAAAGTCTCTTTTTTTTACATTACACAGTGAGTGTAAGGAAAACGAGCGCAAGGGAGGCCCTCCGATTAATGTAGTCAGTAAATAAATAACGGAAGCCTTAAACTTAGTGTACTGCAATCAAGCGGAACTACAGGATAATTAACACAGCGGGGGTTCAAAGTGCTCCATACTCAGGTTTAAATGAACAAGTTCACTCCGAATGGAAGAGCCGCTTCCTCAGATTCCCTGGGGGGAGGGATGACAAGATTAAGAAATTAAAACATTCCCGGGCTCTCTCGTTCTTATATATATGAGAGCACATTGTCATAGATCAGTTGAACCACTTTAGCGATCATAAAGAAAAAAAGGAGATTGTGAGATCATTGGAATAGCAGGCACTCTAGTATTATATGTATAGCAGTGCCAGACTGGGGATTAACATCTGCCCGGGCACTTTAGCCAGCAGGCGTTTACCCAATTGGCGTCAATATCAGAAATAGACTGGGGATAAGCATGAGCCCCGGCAGCCGCATTGCCTCAATATTACATTAGTTCCAACAGTCCAGTTTTTTGTGAGACAGTACTGACTTTCAGGCACTGTCCCAGTAAACACCACCATTGTCCTCTTCTGGGGATAATGAGGATTATGGTCCAGTTGCGGAGATCCTGTGATTCCCCTTGTCCGCCTCTGTAAGCCGTAACACTGAGTTCTGTGTTTGTGCAGCACAGACCTCAATCACATCTCTTACGTGGCCACCCAGCAGTGCATTTCACCTGAGCGCAGCATGGTGGCTGGACAGATAAGGTAGGTGTGTCTGGTCCTCCCCTACCACCATCAGTCCAAGAAAGTGAAGGCATAGCTGCAGTAAAACACGATGATAAAACCAAATACATAAAAAAAACATTATTTCTAAAACAGAAAACTCAGGTCTGTTTTGGGGCGACTTGACTTCATATGTTGGTTGTTGCTAGAATTCTACATTGAGCAGTAACATCTAAAAAGGCTAGCCCAGGAATAACAACCCAATAGCAAACCAATCTCCAAGCCCCCAATAGTTGGTGAACCCATGTGCGAAGCCACCGTCTAATCCCACCAACCTACATCTCCCCATCTGGGGCATCTCCCACATATGTTGGCCAAGCCTTAAATCAAGCCATGCCAGAAGGGGATGCCCAGTGCACCCTCTCATTCATCCCTTGGCCTCTAGCTAGGTGAATTATGCCTTTTTTTTTTTTAAACACAAGCAAACTTTTCCTGTGATAAGAAAAAAAATCCTCAGATTAATCCCTGGATGACACTCTCTGTTTAACACGGAACCAAAACTCTTCTAACTGAAACAGATGCCATCTTGCGGTCTTTTTTTTAGGATAGAGCATACAACAGATCCATTCATGGTGGAAATGTTTCATAAGGAACTGCCTGACTCTTACTCAAGGCACCTCTTGTGACCACATGGGGAACTCCTGTCATTGAGAACCCCAAAATATATGTTAATTTATAGCAGCGAAGGAGGCTGTTCCCGCACAATCTATATGCTGTTAAGAAACATATTTAACATTTTACTAGCCTTTCAACTTTAAATTTGTCTACCTGGTTTCCTCACGACTCCATGTCTACCCTCTAAACTTATTGTCACATCGCCATGAGATTCCAGGTGGGCCATTTCCCACGACTTCAGCTCTTTTCCATTAGAGTTTTCTTTGCTAAAATTGTATTTTCTCTTCTCCTGTCTGAAAGAAATGGACACAAAATCCCCGCGTTAGTAAACAATACTGATTTTTCATCAGCATGGATACAAAAGAATGTAGAAACCAGTGTATCAAAAGATATTAAAGGCTTTTAAAGCAGTATTGTGGAGCAGTCACATGCTTTGCGTGCCAGATTTCTGCAGGGTGCAATGGATTTTTGGAGCAAGGAAGCCAAAGTTAAATAAATAAAGACGTACCCAGATGTTTCAACTACATACAATTAAAGGCTTTGGAAAAAAAATCCTGAAACGTATTTCCAAAATTATGGTGGTGGTAATTTTACATCCCACTGGTTACCAGGACTTTGCTCAAGTACTAGTTGAGCCTGAGGTCTGAAGAACCTCATACGGCTGGCTGTAGGGTTGTCACCTTTCAGCTAAACCTTTAAAGACAAAGGATACATGACAACATGATTAGAGATCCCCTCAGGGGTAGACTCCAGGGATTTCTTGTAACTATAGGAAATGCTCTGATGATGTCATGATGACATCACAGGGGTGCCTAGAATGCTAAGGGTCAGGATGTCATTTTTTTTGTGGAGGCGGGCTAATTGTAGTTTTACTATAGTTAGATTTATCTAACATTATGACCACTGGTAGGTGAAGTGAATAACACTGATAATCTTGTCATCATGGTCCCTGTCGGTGGCAACAAATAAACATTTCGTCCTCAAAGTTGGTGTGTGCAGGAAAAATTGTGATGGCTAGATGACTGGGTCAGAGCATCTCCAAAACTGCAGCTCTTGTCTTCGGTGGTCAGTACCTATCAAAAGTGGCCTAGAGAAAGAAAAGCGGTGGACCGGCGACAGGGTCATGAGCAGCCAAGGCTCATTGATGTACGTGGGGGACGAAATCAACAGACGAGCTGTAGATCAAATTGGTTAATGCTGGTTCTGATAGAAAGGAGTCAGAACACACAGTGCATCGCAGTTTGTTGTGTATGGGGCTGAGTAGCCGCAGACCAGTCAGGGCGCCCATGCTGACCCCTGTCCACTGCCCAAAGCGCTTACAATGGGCACATGAGCATAAGAACTGGACCACGGAGCAATGGAAGAAGGTGGCCTGGTCTGATGAATCACATTTTCTTTTACATCACGTGGATGGCTGGGTGAGAGTCGCTTACCTGGAGAACACACGGCACCAGAATGCATCCACACCTTCAGAGACCTAGCGGAGTCCATGCCTCGACGGGTCAGGGCTGTTTTGGCAGTAAAAGGGGGACCTACACAATATTCATGTATTAAAAATATATAAAACTGTTACATGTTAAAAATAACACAAACTACATTAAAATCTGCCCCTTCTTCTTAGTTAAAAAAAACCCAGCTAAAATGAAGCGGGTGTGACAGTGCTCTAAGTGGTAAACGTAACATTTATGCAGTCTAAGTTCTACGAGATAATTATCCACTTCAATCTAAGTGGATCATTTTAAAAACACTCTGGTCACTGGATGGATGAAGTAGATTTGAAACAGTGATTTTTGTTTTTTTCTATAGGCTAGCGACAGATTTGTGGAAGACCCTGAGACTTCCCTTTTTCCATTAAAAAGTGACTTTTGGAATTATTCATATTAAAATTTAAAAAAAAGAAAAGCTATCAGATAAGACTTCCTTCCCTGCAATATTGTAAACGTCAAGGGCATACAAACTTTTCACAGTAGTTTGTGAATTAATGGGGCACCACCCATAAATCTAATGCTTTGCGGCTGCCTGATTCAAATGGTTTGGACACACGACATTTGCTGCAATGTCAATTTTCAAAAGCAGATTTATATAAATGCCAGTGAAATGAATAAATATTGCTGCTTCAAACAAAACAGGAAAAAGTTTCCCAGAGTGTTGTTATTGTGTAACCTTTGGGGTAACCAAGAAAAAAAAAAAATCAAAATCAAACTTCATGCCGTGCCCAACCCCCTCGTCATCCCATGCTTTCTAAATACAGCATAATGGAGGCCACAAAAGCTTTGTTTTGCTTTGAAAACGTCTCTGTGAGGCGACCCCTTCCCATCCAGAAGATTATATCTGGGTCAGAGAGCAAGCACAGATACAAGCCCCTGGACTCCATAACAAAAGCCTTTCAAACATTACCAGGTCATCCCCCCAACTATGACCTTCCTAGACCTCCAAACTCTTTTTTGCTTTCATGCTCATCCCAGTGGCAGTATCTATCCCACTTTTTTGGTGAAAGACTCTGATCTCAGGAGCGTTCACCCTACCTGATAATGCTTATGAGTTCCGATCTAGAAGGAACGATTCTAAAGACCCTCATCTTCCATTGACGCTTGTTGGGATGAACGCTCGTCTCTGCTACAGGGCTGTCAGTGCATGTTCTTGATGAATAATAAACAATGTTCATGTTTCAAACCTATTTCTATTTTTAATCTTTCTAAATACAGTAATGTCTATATTTAACGCTTGCGCTTTTTAATATTAGTATTAATATACTATATTTCTTCTCAATTATGGGCTTATTACTCCTAATTTGGAGCATTTTTAATTAGACTTGGGCGCCAGCCAGCACTTTATGTTCGTCTTCCTGCAAGTACACTTCGTTGGTTGATGGCAGACAAGCCCCCTGCTGGTGACCAATAGAGTCGCTCGTACAGACTTTTAAAACCCTGGTGCTGCAACTTGGCTGCTCCAAGAGTTAAAGGTCCGTACGAATAACCAATAGAGTGGCTCGTACGGACCTTTAACTCTTGGAGCGGGGAGACCATGGATAGATATGACTATATTTGATTAAAAAAACATCTCTCAATTATAACCATGAATGGATATCAAATCTACATTGCTTATTGGGCTATTCATTCTTTATTCATTCTGTTGACATTAATTGTAGTCTTTATGGACAATTTAGAAAATATTGAAATATTTCCTTCAGATGTCTTTTAAGCAAGCTCTTAACAATTCTTGAGTTAAATTCTGAGCTGGACTTTAAAGCGTCTCATTTCATGGTTTAGTAATTCTCCTTCAATAGAAGACCAATATTTTATCTCGTGCAGGACAGTAGCGTTAGTTAAAAATGGTGCTCCATCCACCTTCTGCTAAACCAAACGTCGCCAGCACCCCATCTGCTGGAGCCATTCTGGGTCTTATATTTCATGCTTGAGACACGCATTTAGCATCTCCCCAAGGTATTGTCTGGATGTGACTGCGCTTTGGGATATGGCACATTAAAAAAGGAGCCGGCAATAGTGCAGAAATAGATGGATGAGCGTAAACACCATCCTTTTGTTTTTATGTACAGATTTATAGGAACAATGTCTGCTGCAACTGAAATGAAAAAATAATTGGAGACGTTTTACTGTGAGATTTTAGACAGAAAATAATGTTCTATCCTTACTTTGGATATGATGTGGTAAATAGCCTGGCCTTAAAATATAAATAATAATTGATGAAATAAACATGAGGAATTAAGCTCAACAACACTTGCATATACACAAGTGCAACGCCATTATCGTTGGCATTCTTTATGTTCTCTTTTGAGAAAGGCAGCACGTTTTCTAGCTTGGTTCGGGAATTAACATGTATTATATAGTATAAGGACCCTGCTCCGGGCTATGCTTTTGACCTAAGGACAACTAATTTCTATGTAGACAACTAGGTGTGGACATCCTCAGGGAAGTGTATTTAAACCAGCAGCCTTTTGTGTGCGGGTCCTGCACCCTGCAGACTCACTACAGGAGGACTTCTGGTATCCAGTATTCTCATGGAAGGGCTTCCTGTTGGACTACAGCCACATAGAGTCCTCACCCGTGAGTTATCTGCCATTATCTACATCAGCTCTCATTCCTAGTCCTATATACAGGGGCAATGTATGTATAAACTTGTCTTAACTATACATTCACATTAGGTATAAGTGAAACATGAGTGACAGGAACATGTGTTGTAATCACAAGACAAGACTGAAAAAGACTCTATAACTAAGCCCCTGACCAAAAAAGTACATACTACATCCAACTACAGAATAGTTTCAGAAAAATTAAATCCGCCTTTTGGGGCAGCCCAGTCACAGCCCAGACCTTAACCCGTTACAGATGCTGTGGAATGACCTCAGCAGAGCCGTTCACACCAGACATCCCAGGGATATGGCTGAGCTTAAACAGCTCTGTAAGGAAGAACGTTCTAAAATTCCTCCTGAATGTTGTGCAGGTCTGTTCCGCAGCTACCAGAAGCGCTTGTTTGAGGTTATTGCTGGCAAAGGAGGTTCGACCAGTTATGAAATCCAAGGGTTCACTTACTTTTTCTGCCAGCACTGTGAATGTTTAATGGGTGTGTTTAATAAAGACAGTAACGGTTATCATTCTTTGTGTGTTATTAGCTTAAGCACGTTGTGTTTTCCTACACTTTGTAGACCAGATTACATTTTATGAAGTTAACGCAGAAAACCAGGTCACTCCAAAGGGTTCACTTACGTTTTCTTGCCGCTGTAAGACCACTGCCCCTTCACGTTATCTTGAAAGCACATTTTTGTAGATCTGTCCAGAATGTTGTATGACATTCACACAGCTGTTACTGTTGATATATTCAAAACACCCTGCCAGTGGATCTCCATGGGGGTGACCAAGACATGGTGTCATGACCTGAGGTAGCAGGCTTACTTCTTATGCATTGTGGCCCACGGATCATTAAATGGCCACAGTAATGACCTTTTCATTTAGATTATCCAAATCGGTCAGCTCCTAGAAGCCAAGCCAGGGATGTCATCAGTTGACATTCGAGCAGTTAAATGGTGGTTAGTCTTTCTTGGCAGCCATTCCAGATAATTCCTGCATGCATCATTTATGTCTTCCAGGTTGGATCTTTAAATTGTTAGAACATTTAGGTTGGGATTTTTCCTGCCATGGCCATTAGACGTGACATTATTGGCAATTGACACCGACCAGGCAGTGTTCTGGATTAATACACTTGCCCAACCTTCAGATACTCTGCTTGTATTCTAGTTACTAAGTTCCTGGTTAATCAGCTCCTGCCCAAGGAAAATAGCCTTATAGCCTGCTATACATGGTGGCAATTCTTTTGGATCAATATAAAAGTGGAAGTTCCGTGAAGGAACATAGACTTCCCTTTGTCAGGTGTAAAGCTTAATATGCTCTATTCCAGGTTTACCAGATACTGGATCAGGTATACCCAGCTTCTAAGTGGAAAGCATGTTCCCATCCCATGTCAAAACAGTTTATTTTCTACTTGCCGAATAATTGTGGCTTTTTAATGCTATTTATGTCTCCTTGTACTTTTATACCTATAAGTTAGTGTTTGAGAAAACATTCTAGTTCTATTTATTATTCATTGCTCAATTCCTTTTGTGTTTATGAGCATATTCGCCCAGTCAAATCACTTTTCACTGTATGTTTCTAGTGCTCTACCTTGTTTTCATTATTTTGTCTATAATATATATTTGTGCTTGCTAGATCAGAGAACCCATCACTTTTTCCCCATAAGGATTGTAATTATACTGTAATTATGTATGTGTTGCTTATTTGTAATTGTTGCCTGATCAAAAATAAGTTTTCATTTTTAAAATGGGTTAGAGGTTTAATGAAGCACTATTTGTTGGAATTAATCTCTTTAAAGTGGGTCTTTCCTTAAAATATAACATTTTTCAGTCTAAACTATATAAAAACAATGTACAATCATAAAATGAAAATGAAGCTTATAGAAAACAATTTGTGTGTGTAAGGAAAACTACCATACATATATAGTATGTAACATACTGCACCCATTCATACAATCATTTAGTCCAAAAAGCTAACACGTAAAGGAAAGATATTTTATTTTAAGGAGGAATTAGGGACTATGTACTGCTACAAGTACCTTAAAAAAACTGAAAAAAGCATTAAGATATGCAGGTAAACTTGTTCACTTTAGCTGCTAAGACTTGCCATTTCACACATGGCTATTGGTCAGGGCTGGAGTTTTAATAAATATATACATATAAAAAAAATAAAACAGATCAGACTAGACACTCAAACTCATACATTCAAACATACGCATCACACTGAATTAAACACACAAACATGTTGCTTCTTTAAGACACAAATTAAAAAAAGTACAATCAAAGTGACAATGGAATTAACTTTATTCTAACTGCAGATTTAAGGTATACAACCGAACATTGCTATTTTTTGTTTTTTTATGAGACTTATAAATAAAAATACAAAAAATGTTCACTACAAAAAAATTTATTTTACCGTTAGTAGGATGTAAAAAATATTTTCTTTGCTATACAAGGCACAAACTTCACTTAGTGACAATGTAGAGAGAAAAAAAATCCTGCAGCATTTTATTCAAATTTTTTTTCTCCACCAAAAGGAAAAAAAAAAAATAACAAATCAAAAACAACAACAAGAAATAGTAAGAATGAGAAACACGGTAGTTACGAGGAAATGCTTTTCTACACAGAATGGAGAGAGAAAGTGGCACAGAGAGGGAGAGAGAGAGAGTTATAAGTGTAGCTAGGCCCTCTTGAGATTACTGCATCTGTTCCAGGACAGAAAAAAAGGGAAGCTCTATTGCAAATAGATC
The DNA here is from genome assembly GCF_027358695.1 of Spea bombifrons. Classification (NCBI taxonomy): domain Eukaryota; kingdom Metazoa; phylum Chordata; class Amphibia; order Anura; family Pelobatidae; genus Spea; species Spea bombifrons. The sequence continues at coordinate 12,672,295 of NC_071098.1, forward strand.
GGTTAATAAAAGCAAAAATATATTATTTAAAGCAGTGGCTCATCAGAGGACATATTTGATGCACAATAGAGTTTTCTCCCCAAAAGCAGGGCTCAATTACGTTTAAGTTACTTTAAAAACTATTTCTAATCATTGAATTTGCTTAGTTAGGTCTATAGGTAAAGTTAAGCATTTTGGATTTGTTATTGGAGTCAATAAAATAGTAATCGTGTTAAAACCTTATGTTTTATCTCATGTTTGAATATGGTTGTACTGCATGGATATACAGGCATATACGCAGGTCCACCTCTGTCCAGACATTTCTTTTTGTTAAGAGTAGATGCTTTCTTAAAATCAAGCATGATCCGATACAAGGTTACATTTTCAAAATGTGTGGAATCCAGGACTTTGCCTGTTAAATGAGCTTTATGTCCCTGGGAAAAAAGCCACTGCTTTAGATAAAAACAGGAGGTAAATATATAAGGAACATAGAAAGAACAAAAATGAAAAGAAAATAAAGTCATTTAGGCAATGTAACCAGTGGGCACCCTTTAAACACAGGTAGAGGGTGCTGAGGTAGACTTAACATGTAACCCCTTTCTTGCCGCAGGGTTTGGCAAAACACTGCCAGCCCACCGGCAAAGAAGAAGTTAACAACCATTCATAAAACTATAATCCTATTTTATTACGTTTACCATTATTATTAAAGGTCTTCATTTTTTTTATTTTGCCTTTTGTTTTGACATTTGTGACTGGCACTTGTGCTGTTACGACATGTAGCGTAAAAGAAACCTTGGGAGAACAAAAAGAAAGACAAAAAAAGGAATCTGGGTAAAGGAGCAAGATTGGTAAAATATACAGCAAAGTAGTTTGCTAGGTCCCTTCGGGCAGTTGGTCCATAATGCTACAATATTTGTACACTTACAAAATCGACAGAATATTATGCTGTTTAACCAGGTCTCTTACAGAGTACATGCATAACACTACATGAGAAATACAACAAGGACGATGGAACAGACTGACTGCTTTGGATTGTGCCCAAGGATGGCTCTACCGGTAAGGAGATTCGAGTCAACGAGAAGACTTCACTGGTTGAGTGCTTGGCCAACTAGGAAAGTTCCTAGAGGTATGCTGGTGTGGAACTGGTATGGGAGCTGCGAGGGTGGTGGAAATGGTTTGGAAGGACAGTTCTAGCTACAACATAGGGTGCAGCAATTTGGAATGGAATTGACAGATCCACCATTCCCTACAAGGAGACCAAACGACTGCCGCGGAGGACCACCCCAGGGAAGTTACTAAATCTGGTGATCGGTTTTATCTCCAAGCTTCAATTTAATGGGACGCTTTAAAAATGACTTAACAATTCCAAGGCCATAAATTGGTCATTGCCATTGAATGAATGCCAAATATGGTTCTTCTTTATGGATGTCCAGTTTCTGCTCTGCCTTTCAAATGGTTCAAGGGCAACAGACTAATTTAGCCAAGATTTAGAGCCACTGATGCAAAAAGGAATTTTATCGATTATATTTTTTTTTTGCCATCCAAACGGTGTCAGCAAATTTCTTAAGCTTCTCTCCAAATCCAGGCCAAGAAAATTAAAAGTTAAACTTTACATGCTAACACTGCATTCAAAATTAGTTTAATTAAGCCAAAGATCTAAAGGGATTCATTTTAAACTCCATATAAAGTGTATCCGACTTTCAATAAAGTTGCAACGCAATATTTCCCAGGTGCGATTGACACCTTTAACTCGTTGATTTCATATAGTCAAACTATCGTCTAGCGTCAGTGTGCCCTGAATACATTTAAAGGGACGGACACAGATTATTCAATACTTTTGTGGGCGAGTGCTAATTTTTTCATGTACTTACAGCACATTTATTCAATGCCCAGAGAAGATGCATCTGGAACATCTGGGTTTTATCGTAGCATGAAATGAAGTAGGGTAAGCACTAAAAATATTTTCTATAGCTACACAGCTTTTTTAGAAAGCTACATTGTTAAAAGGTGTAACAAATAAAACAAATAAAAGGTTAAAGAGCAAAATTTCGAGCTCGGATTGAAAATAAATATATTGTTTCTTCATGTTCCAGACCTCCTATATGCTACCTATTATGAGTATGTTAATGTATACATGTCCCCGGCATACTGTTGACTTTCCTGCCATGTGGTGTGGCCAGATGATGGAATATTGTAGGATCCAAGCCCCTCATCCAACCCGATTTTGGTGACTCCAGCTGGCATAGCCATCCCTGACCCTATATCCAAAGCATGCTGCTCTATTACAATCTGAACAAGTGTGAGAAACTGCAGCTGTATTTTATACATACTTTTGTAGCCGGACAGTTTTCCTGTATTTATTTATTTTTTTTTAATGGTTTTTACATTTTTTTTTTTTAATAAAAAGTCAGGCACAGAGAATCAAGAAGCCTTTTCACCCAACGATGTGGAACAGGCATGGCACAGGGGTATGACGGTTTAAATTAGGTTGGTGGCTAAGAGGGGTTTGTGTTAGAGTGCTATAGGTTTTAGCATAGAAAAATAACATGAGCTTTTATTCTTACTTACACCTTAAAAAGTCTATAGAGCTATCCGTACTTTTTACAATTTGCTCACATAATCAAAGGCCATTGTAGAATACAATGGAAAACCGAATAAAAAGAAAATATCAAAATTTCTATGGATAAAAAAAAAAATTAAACAATTGCTTAGATTTTTCAGGGCTACACCAAGCCATATTCAACGTCCTTACCCTTATGCCAGCCATTAAGCACAATACTGTATGATTTTTGTTACAAATTCACACGCAGGTTACGAGATTACCTTTCGTGTATATACACACACACACACACAGAGTCCTGTTCACATTACAAAAAAAATATATATATAGGCCAAACTGACAAAAAGACTAACAAATATTACAAAAATATCACAACTTTGTGAATATCCCCACCGCCCCCCATACCCTCCAATAGTTGATGATTTCTTATTAAACTTGAGAGAGAAGAGAAAATTCAGAGATGACCCCTTAAGGAGAGGGGTGGGCTGTTTTAAAGAAAAAATTCTTTCATTTCATGTGTTCTCGTTCATCACACATTTTTCTTTTTTGTTAAGATGGGCTTAATGCACAAGTCTGAATGGGCAAATCCCTTGGGACAAATATCTGTATTTTCAAAGAGAATTAATACTTCATCGCTTTCACATTATGAATCAAAACAAAAATCAAGGAAAAAAAAAACAAAACAAAAAAACAACCAAAACATATATATTCAGAGTTTCAAGTTTAAACCAAATATCCTTCACTCGTCCTCCGTATCCCGTCAGAGCAACAAAAAACAAAAATAGGAAAAAACCCACTAATTTTGGGAACCAATTTTATCCACATATATTTCTCAGTATCTTGTTTCTGGGGATAAAGTTGGCAACTACACAAACAGCATCTTAACCCTTTCTTTCCAACATTCTATGACCCTTAGTCATATTATAGTTTAGGTTAAGATGTTTTGTCATCCCGATCAAGGCTACCTACGAATACTTATCTCCTAAACCTCTTATATTTC